>NC_067222.1:23166091-23479424 GCF_019924925.1 Ctenopharyngodon idella
ACCACAAAAGGGTCAATGTGGCGCCTGATGCCAACAAAAGAACTGAGGTCAGTTTGCTGTGCTGATGTTTAACTTCATTAAATATGGAACATCAAAACAGTCTCTGACTAGCGTTTGAACATTCCTAATCAACAAAAAACATTTAATTGCCCTTTGTCCAAGCACTTCACACTCACATGTTGCATCACAAAAACTATAAAACTCAAATTAACAAATCACAGGTTTCTACAAGAATATAATCTCCACAGGTACAACTACAGGTCAGAGTATGATCAGCTGATCAATGATCTGCACAAGTACAGACATGATGATTGCAAAATATAACCCTAAACATGTAATATTTCCAGTGAATTTGAGAAAAAAAACAGCCACCTGGAGTTTCAATAACTGATAGAGCTTACATGTAAACTCTTGCATGTAGAGATTAGCTTTGCATAAACAATTTGACGTTAAACATGCAGCCACTTGAACAAACACACCGCCTATAACTAGTTATATAAACAAGAATTATTTGTACACAGTGATGAGGTCAATGCAGTGCTGAATTTTTTGTACTATGCTGTATGTCATTTTTTTTTCTATTTAGAACTGCAGATGATTAAAAGCGGTCAAGTTACCACAGCTGAATTATTCGGTTTATAAGCTTGCAACATGAATTGTCCTTAAGAACAGAAATCAGAAACATGTAATGGTTTTGTTACATCTAACAGATTTTCAGAGCTTTGCTATGACTTTATGTTGTAATTAAGTGAAAATGTCAGTCTAAATCACTGGTTCAGCAAACTAACATAGGGGATGACTTAAAACAAAAACAAAAAGAAGAGGTTTCTTACTTTAATTCACCCCCTAAACTATATGAAAAAGCCAAATTAGCCAAAATTCAATGTGTGATTTCTGAATCTGGGAAAGTCCATAGGCATTTGTAACGAGAAAAAAATATTTTATTGGGTATAAATTGAGAGTAAAAAAAAATGTTTTAAAATCTGTATCCTTATCCAGTAAATCCCAAATAACTGGAAAAGGCATATAAATTCATTGGTTAAAAAGAGTGAAAACATTGAAGAACATTCAGCTTTTAAACCGTGTGTAGATTTCATGTGGGCTGAGCTATGACTGTGTTTGAAGGTGAACTGAACAGAAATGTAAACAGGAGCTTATGCCAGGCAGGGAAGAGCCAGTGAAATGAGAGGTGAATCCCATGTGGAATTGAGAGGAGAAAAGGGAAAGAGAGAAGAAAACACACTGGTTAAAAAAGCAAGTATGTAGGAACAAGGGAGCGTATGAGAGAGAGAGAGAAAGAGAGAGAGAGAGAGAGAGAGAGAGAGAGAGAGAGAGAGAAGTGTGAACCGTTATGCAATGGGTGTGGGTGCAGATTTCCAGGGCCAACAGTTCTGCTGTAAGCAGCTCCAGATGTTTGGAGTTCAGGGTGGGAAAGTGACGCGGCTGCTCGGCATGTTTCAACTCTTGACTGAATGCACCACCAGAGCAGGGTGTAACAGTTCTCGGTTAAAAAAAAAAATAAAAAAAAAATTCCGAACTGTACCGTACCGTTCTCTACCCACGGTTCGGCAAGCACTTGCACCGCGGTTTATCTCAAATCTGACGACGCATCTATAATACGGTTTGTGTAAAATAACGCGTAAATAGAGTTAGACTAATGTATGTTTCTGTCAATAAATGCACATCCTGGCTTCCCTTAAACTTTGTTCAATGTGAACCAGTCATTTACGCCGCCATCACCCAGGTGTTGATAGCGCTCGATCACTGGTGAGACATGAACAGCACACGTTGCATTCTGTGTTTAAACTAAACTCATTTAAGCCTTGCCAATTTTAACTTTCAAGCGCAAGACGACACGAATGAGAACTCGCGTGCACTGAGAGAAGATTTGTGTGTGCACTCACCTGAAGCGCGCACACGGAAAGCCTCATCTCAGACAGCGCGCAAATATTGAGTTCTCTTTCAAGTCTTGCGCTTGAACTGACAAATTCACACAAAAATTGTCAACATGCCCGTCTTGGCGAGTATCCTAGCAAACACAGTAGGTTATGTCTTAAGTGAACATAAGTGACACTGATTAACATTAAAAACAGACAGCAGCAAACAACAAAAAGCAAGGAAATCACTCACTGCTCTTGACTGAATAGCTTTTGTAGCTTCAATAATGATTATTCTTTATTTACAGTGAAGACTGTCATTTTTTTCATTTGCACCTGAAAAACCTGCAAAGCACTGTTTATTTTATTTGTATCTTTGCTCTGCTGTATTTATTTGTGCTGTTGCTTGTAGTTTAATTATTTGTTGTTCTTTTTATTTGACAGTAGCCCTTTTTTCCCCTGAACATAGCACATACCAAACCGTACCTAAACCCTAAAACCGTGATTAAAACTGAACCATTAGTAATTTGAAGCGTTACTTTGGTCACACCAGAATAAGAGATCTGTGATGGGTTTCTAAAGAGAAGACCACTAGGTAGATGAACTGACAGATTCTATGTATTACAAGATACATGCAGAGCGCATACTGCACACATCTGTTCACAGCTCTTATGATGAAATTGAGAAAATGTTTTTCCTGTAAATCTCATACATACTTGACATACTTTGAAACACTTCACCTTGAATCTTGGAGCATATGACAGAAAAAACATGAAAGAGAAGCAACCAAGTTGTTGTGTCAATGCACATTCTTCATTACTGTCATTCTGACATCAAACATTAATTAAACTATTTCTCAGTATTACAGGACACATCCTGTAGTTTGATGTTTGTGCATTTGAGCCAAAACATGAGCAGCTGATTATCTATGAAGTTTGCTTAAAAGCATGTCTGCACCAATTATCAAAAACGATACTCATTAGTGACGCATAAAAAGGATGAAATATTCGTAAAAAAACATGCGTGGGCTCATTATCAACTGCAACACGGAGCACTAAATACACAGCGTGGGAAGCCAAACATTTTCACCCATTATAAACAATGTTTGGGAGGGATGGGGGGGATCTGATCTCTGAGCAGTTGTGACAACTCGTCCCCTTGGAATTATAAGGTTCTATCTGCGTTCTGAGCAGTTTTGAGATATTGAGCTTCAAAGTTTTTGCATTCCATATAGCAAAAATTATATGGGGAACAAGTTTCTTTCAAACATGAAAATGACTAAGACCCTAAATGTATTCTAACTGTACAATATCAAAATCCTCTCAAATTTGTAAATAGGGATTTTTGGAAGGGGTCAAATGCTTATAGAACCTTCTAATTCAAAAAAAAAAAAAAAAAAAAAAACACTTTTCGCTTGGAATTATAAGGAACACAAACAGTTTACTTATAATTTGTTTTAAAAAACAAAATTAGTGTTGTAACAATCTGTTGACATGCATGACAAAAGTTAAATTTAATGGTTATGATGACATTTATTTCATATTTTAAATGATTTTTTTTTTTCTTGTTCAAGTTAAGCATAAAATATAAAATATTTTGTCCAGTGCAGATGTTAAGTTTAGGTAGGAATATGATGGGTAATTTAACACATTATTGCAGGAACCATTTAAGTTTAAGTTTCCTTTTGTTTAGACAGAAAGCAGCTACTGTAATACATCCGAGCAGGACTTTATTCCACAGAAAGTGGGACAGATAAAATAGCTTTCTCTCTAGACATCAGTATGGCTGAAATAACATGCCAAAGTTTATTGTTGTAATTAAGACCCCATGAATTAAATTGAGTATTTGACCTTTAAGCCTTAATATTGTAAAATGTAAGACATTTTAGACTAAAAAAACTGCAAGAAAACAGACAATGCTTCAGCATAGGTGTTTAACAAAGTTTAATAAACATTGAAAAATGTTTCACTGACTACATATAATTAAAAATTTCACATGTAAAATATTTAAATTGCTTCAACTATGCAACAACTCAGTTTTTACCAATAATGTAAAATTTAATTTAATTTAACTTTAATCCAGTGTGCCATAGCGTATAGCTTTATAGCTACATAGTACATCTCGGTACAAGTACACAGGATGGATCAAGGTTAAAACATAACCTAATATATAGTATGTATGTATATTATATATATATATATATATATATATATATATATATATATATATATATATATATATATATATATATATACACACACATACATACACACATAACTTTTCCCTCGTATGACAATGACATGACTGGAGTAAAATAAATAGATTACAAAAACCGGACCCATCCTCTTAATAGCGCTGCTGGCTAGCGTGGTGTCTAACTGAAAATAACTCCTCAGCAATCAGATACAACAAAACACACACAGAGACTAATTCCCTGGAATATGGGCTGCTGTCATTGACAAGATCACAAATAAATTAGTCCATCAGGAGGTTTCTAATAAACATTGTGTTGTGTAAAATGCAGTCTTCTCTTCACTGATTTAGTGTTTTTATGCGATCGCTTCCGCTATCGCGGCAACACGACAAAGAAAGCTGATCCTGATTGGTCCTTGTGTGTGCATTCGAAGTGCTGATTGGCTCACAGACAGAACCTTATAGAGCCAAGTTAGAGTTTGACTTTGTAGATAGAACCTTTTTGTTTTCTAAAAAAAAAAAAAGTACCGAAATGTACACAACTTAAAAAAAAAAAAGAAACCTCACATAATGTAAATAAGTTGTCACAGAATATGAATAGATAGAACCTTATAATTCCAAGGGGATGAACTGTCTGTTAAAAGCGAACAACCAAATTAAGGCTGCACGATATTGGAAAAAAAAAAAAGAAAATGCGATATTTTGTTATTCTGTGATATATATTGCAATATGAAAATGACTTCAGATGACTCAAATAGCTCTATTTGGAAAAAATTAATCATTCTAGAATGACGGGTGATTTTGTAGAGGAGTGAATCTGGATAGAAAATTAAATTAAAAGCATTAGATAAATACAATAGAACATCAATCTTCATGTTTTTTCAGGCAAGTCTAAAAGTATTTAGGTACAGAAATGTAATAATCAAATATAAAACAACACTGCATAATCTTCACTGTATACGTCAAATAAAATTAATCTTTGTTAAAGTTACAAAAGTGATTTTCTGTGTGTTTTGTTGTTTGATTAACATTGATGATAAGACAGCAGCAGGTTTATTAGGCTGCTGTCACTTTAAGACCTAATGCACAGGGGCCGTATTCACAAAACATCTTAAGGCTAAAAGTAGCTCCAAACTTGCCGATTTAGGAGAAACTCTTAAATTATGGGTGTGTCAGTCCTAATTTTAGGACTCCTACATTTTTGCTCTAAGAGTATTTCACAAAGCATTTTAGCAGTAAAACTAGCTCCTAAATCTGTGAAACGTTAGGAGTAGTCAAGAGGACTACTAAGTCACTAAGACCACATTACAAACAATCCTAATCCACCTAAAGACACTGTACACCATGAGGCAATAGCGATAGAGCCTTGGGTGCTGAACCTTTTCTTCAAAAATGCAATACATATTTTGATTTACAGATTAGAATCTACGAAAAGAAGCCAAAAATAAATATTTAATAAATATATAAATAAATACCTGCGGCAATTGTTTTCACGAGTTTACACTTACAAATGACCGAATAGAGTAAAAAAATATAAATATAATAAGCGTATTTGTCGTGCTGTCCAATGGGATCGAGGACTCCAAGCTTGGAATTTAGCCCAAACCCAGAGTTCTCCCCATATCCCCAGCGAAAGTGAGGAACAGGGTAGCGGAGGGATGCAGAAAACTGTCGAGGTAACTATAGGTGAGTCGGCTCTCATCTGTGTATATATACCCCCACTCTCGCTGATTAGATAGACCGTTTGAACGCGCTTCTCCCAAAATTTGTTCATAAAACATCATTTGTCGCTTGAATTATGCAATCTCTTGAGACGCAGACATGTAAGAGGCTGACAATTAACCGAACACATACTAGTTTAATTAGTGACAGCCTACATTTTAAAACCTTTATTTAAATATGGCAACATTTTTTTTTTTTTAGAAAATCTTTATTTGAATATGGCAACATTTGTATTTTAAAATCTTTATTTGAATGTCAACATGATACCTCATTCTACAATATTTCTATGATTAAATCACTGACAGAGACTCCTCCCCCATCAGCCAATCACTGTGTGCATAGTTAGTAAGGTTGTTGACATCATCCATAGCAACGAGGTCAACCCCGCCCTTACGCTTAGCTTAAGACTTGTTTCTATTCCTTAGTAAAAGTTGGTCTCAGCAGCTTTGTGAATAGGTTTTAAGAGAAAACTCTTAGCTAAGAACTTTTACTGATATTTAGGAGAACTCTTAGTGGTAAGATAAAATGTTTTGTGAACACGGCCCCAGATCTAATATAATTATATGCATCCGTTTTCTCTCTCAGTTGTTTACATTCCCTTAAGACATAAGTGACTGTTTACAAGGACACTCGCAGAGACGGGAATTTTGACATAATTTTGTGTGTATGTGTCCTTTCAAGCACAAAAAGACGAGAAAGTGGCTCAGTGTGTGCACAGAAAACAGCGTGTGATTTCCGAATTGAGCGCTCTTCCATGTCTTCTTGCGCTCAAAACTTTAAACTCGCAATGTTCAATGTTTCAACAAACTTTCACTCTATGATGTTTAAACTTTGCAATAAATCCGCAAATCACATGCGTTCTGAACTATGGGGCCTGGTCTGTACTGATCACAGAACAACTATGATGTTGATGCTGAAACCATATATATTGTGCTGTCCTAGAACCATTAATGATAATTCAACATCTGAAGCATAAAAATTAAATGCATTCAAATGTACATTACATTATATATACAGAGCACTGGCAATACTTAATCAGTAAAGGTTTGTCTTTGCTGTTTAAGACTCTTCCATTAATCAAAAAATTATTAGCTCCAGCTTCTATTCACTAGGAAGTCTAGATTATAGCAAACCAAATGGAAATGGGTCATAAACATGTCCGTCAAACTCAACATTTCTAAACAACACAAAACAGAACACACTTAACTACATTATGTGTCTGAATACTAACTGAACTGACAGCAGGCACTGTAAGCTCTGTATACTTCTAGCTATACTTCCTGCCCTTTATTTTTTTTAAATAGTAAGTGAAACTGTAGGTGTATTATTTTATATTATATTAAACATTTCAAACAATAGTACATTGTGGCCACAATGCATAAATCAGCGGCTACTATTTGTTGCATGATCACACTGCATGCTGAATTCAGCAAGAGATTTACCATCATTTTGGAAATGAAAAAAAATAAATAAATCACTTTTATTGTAAATAAAAATGTATTGCAATTGGCAGTCATATGGCTGCGCTACAATACATGATCACGCTATCATTCAATCAAGTGCTATTAAACCATTCAAGTGAGATAAGAAAAGATAAGAACTCAAATCTACTTGCACACTGTCTGTGAAGAGGCTCTCTATGAACAAATGCCCGAAATGCACACACAGAATGCCACTTCAGCATTGAGTTCTCTTTCGCGCTTGAACGGACAAAACTACCAAATTGTCAAAATTCCAGTTGTCAAGTATACTCGTAAGCACAGTCTTAAACCGCCTTAAAAAGCAATTTCATGCTTAATTTATTTGTGTTAAATTATTTTAACGCGTTAAGAATTTTGAATTAATCGCATGCGTTATGTATGCATGTATATAATGCTGTGACTTTATTAATATACTATAACTATTGTCTGTGTTATATCTGTGTTACATCTGTTTTAGATCTATCACACAGACTTTCACCTGGCCTCACCATCAGCACACTACTAAAGTATTCGCCGCCGCTTACACATACCGGGTTAAAGAACATCAGGTTCTCAAGCTCAAGGTACTAAGTGCACTAGTGCAGTTTAATCAGTACACTGGTAATATGTGATTGGTTTAAGGAAAAGTGGAAAGAACATGTAGTACATCTTGTTGACTATGACTCATAAACGGCATTACAGGTGAGCCAGCAGGGTTAACTAGTCGTTCAACAACCGAGACGCAGTTCTCAAATAACAAAGATACACCCTCTCAAATGTTGCATTACCTTGCCATGCTAAAGAGGTAAAACCTTCTTTGAGAAAATAAGCACTGCTACTACAGCCAAAGCAGCACTTTTGCACAGATTCAGACAACAGACGTCAAAACGCCTGCTGTGAGCAATGTTCCTGTTAAAGGAACGTTTTAATAGTTAGCAGTAGAAACTGTAGGATGTTGTGAACTAGATGTTTCACACCCAAATTATCTTTACATTTACAAACTGGATACACATTGAAGCTAGGGGTGGGAATCTTTAGGCACCATTCCAAAATGATTCTTGATCTACTTAATCTTAAAATCTTTTTTATTATTATTATTTAATTGCATAAGTACTTTTTTTTTTTTTAATAATTACAAATTAAAATAATTAAAACAATTGTATTTTAAACATTTTAAATATATAAACTAATATAGCCTCAAAACAAAAACTAGTAAATAATGAGGAACAAATAAACATATTACAAGCAATAAACAAAGAGTGCTTTCAGTATTTAAGAGTATCTGAATGTTTTCCATTCAAGAGCTTTGAGTGATTTTTCTCTTTCTCAGCTTTACTGTTGTTTATTACTGACGACATCATACACAGCGGGAGCTCTAATAAACTACATTCACACTAATGCACAGATCTCTTTTGAAATGTAAGATGTTTTTGTCCTGTCTGTTTAACCCCTTAAAACATAACTGACTGTTTACATTATTTTGGCGTCATAAAAGCATTTTGAGATGCGAGTACATTTAACCACTTAGTCACACACAGTCGCATGCACGAGCGCTCTTCATGAAGCACACGTGAGCATTTGAAACTGAAAGCAGCCTTCTGTCAATGAGCTTCATATTTTTAATATATAAGCCCAATGCATTCGAAACAACATAAATGATGCATTCGTAGAGCATTTGTAAGGCGAGACCACACACTGCAAGCGTAACACTGAGCAAAGCGCATCCTTTGCAATGAACCGCACAATTGCCCTTGTAATTAACTTCAACTTTTCCGAACTTTATGAAAGATTATTTTATGGAAGTTTCGAGTGGTGTGTGTGAGGAATTGGAAACAAGCAGAATACAGGTGTTGCTAAAGCACGCTCAGCATCTATGGTTACAATCTAAGCTCAGAATTGATTCTGAAATTCTCAGAATTGATCCAGAATCAGAGAATCACGATGCATCAATCCATTGATTTTTTTTCTACAACCTCTAATTGAAGCCCATCATTTAGCATTCAGGTTTTACCAAAATGCCATGAAGGACTGCGTTTAGCATACATGTACAAGAAATGTGCCTAGTCTTATGGACATGACAAAGCCTAATTATATAAGCTACTTGAATACTGACTAGTCAATTATGAACATTTGTTGTTTTGCACATCCCTAGTAATGATGTACATAAAATAAACGCTACAATAAAGCTCCACTGTTATCTGGTAACACACCACAGTTAATTAGCTTATATACAATGTATGTATCTATTAAAACAATAATCAGACTCCTCAATAGAGACAACCTTGTTACAGGGTCTTCATCTGAGCCTGGATGTTACAAATCTAAAAATACAGAGATGATGTTAGTATAAATGTGGGGGACAGAGAGAGGATTTCATTTCACACCACAGATGTGTGTCTGATCAAGGGAGCATTTAGACCAGACACACTCTGGTGATCAGATATGAACCAGCTTGATCAAACCCCTAAAGGAGGAATCAGACATTTTATTTAGAAATGTGTACATCTGTGATGCACCAAACACCTGCTGGTGTGACATCAAACACGCTCTGATCTGAAAAAGCAAATCACTCACGGCCTATGCGAAAAAGAAACCTTGAACCACCAACGATGAGCTAGCACAACACTTATGTTTCAGTCACTGACGCACAAGCAGAACAACCAGACAAATGTGTTTGTATATACATCAATTTCAGTTACAAATATAAATCAAATATTATAATAAAGTATTTAAATATTTTATATATCTCACGCACAAGCAGAGCAACCAGAGCAACAATACGTCACGTAACAATGTTACATTTACCTAAGGAAAGCCATTCAATGACCATAAACTTGATAGTTAACCAGGAAAATTAACTCTAGAAAGGAGCATTTTTCAATATATATATACACTATATTACAAATCAATTTAAATAAAGTCCCTTGAACTTGCATACAGACATACATTTTGAGGTAATGATTTCTCATAATTCTGTTTTATCAAGTTAGGAGCTATAAAGTGAGATTTTAAACTACACTTTCTGACAAACCATTCACGCGACCAGAGGTGTCCGTTTCTGTGATTATCCCTTCACGTGCCATAAGGTTGCCGAATACAGATAAAAAAGGCTAGATTATTTGATAAAAGAATGTATTTTACAAAGAACAATAAACAGTTAATTGGCTTAAAGACACTGAACTCCTATGAACTGGTACAGACACGCACATTTCATTAGATTGAAAAACAAACTCAATTATTCTGTTAAGTTTCTCAAGCAGCCAGCAAAACATAACCACATGTGGCTGTGAGCTTCCAACAGCTTAGGGAACGCTGGCCAACATGAGCATATACTGCATCCAGCCACCTTCGCATGTTTGTGGTGAGATAAAAAAAAAAAAAAAAAAAAGAAAGAAGTTGCGCTGAAGACTGACTAGTAAATGCGTGAGAAGTGCATGTGTTTCGCAGTTACGAGAAGAACCATGCTCATGTTTGTCGATGTGTTGCAAAACTGAAATTTTGTATCCCCTTTGTCCAAGACTATAAATATGTACACATAGTGACGTTCCCAAAAAGCACAAGGACACATTTCAGCAGATGGTTATGATGTTCATCCAGTGTTTCAGACACAGCAAGAGGATCTCCTCTTGAAAACAGTTCCTGATGGAGTCGGGTCCAATCAGCTTCTAAGCTCTGGGCTGAATCAGAGCCAGCGTAGTGATCAAAAGCCAAAGCTGGACGAGAGCAGAGACTCAGTGTTTCCTCCCCAGCACAGTTCAGCAACTCAGGAATTTGTATTGTGGTCCCTAGACAATGTTCAAAAACAATAAGATTATCTGCAGTGCATTAGTGCTGCTTCCTGATCAAACACGCACACACAAAACTCATCCTGGGACTAAAGTCTTTCCACAGGTTTAGGATTAAGTGCTTTAAACATGTTTAGGATTACAAGTCAACTTCAACACCAACACAGCACAAACTGCTGACATAAGATATTATTAACTAAGGAGAGACCAAGCAGAGTTACTGAAAATTTGACTTCAGCACAAAAGGTCAAAAGCTCATAAGAACTGCTCTGTGTTTCTGTCTATTTTGTCCATAAATTTAAAGTCAAAGGGGTCTAAAATAACATTCTTTCATATATCTTCTTATATGTTCTGCAGAAGAAAGTCTTACAGGTTTAGAAAAGTCTTACAGGATTACTGTTTCAGTTTTGCTTTAATTAATTTATTTTGGCTTGACGTTTATATAGCTGCTTTTTTTTTTTATTCTTGTTCTGAATACCGTTAAATTTAAATGATTTATTGGTTTATACATTACACTTTATATAGGCCTAACAGTATTTTACATTAATGTAATAAAATGCAACTTATCCATTTTTTTTCCCTCTCAAAAGCTCAATTTTATATGTGTAGAGTATTTTTTTTTTTTAACCATGCAGCAAACCGTTATCAACAATCGACAAGTTACTTTTAAACTGTTTAACCGATAGTAAATGTCATGTGGCAACACATCTGGAATTTTGACCAATAAATTTACATGACTTTCTCAGTTCTTCAAGACAATAATAATAATAATAATAATAATAATAATAATAAAACTTTAAAAAGATTACACTTAAAGTGCATCTGAATATTATAGAGCTAAGCAAAATGTATATTAATTATAAAAAAATAAAATAAATCAACACTGCCATTCAGTGTGGGGTCAGTACGACTTTTTATTTTATTTTTTTTGAAGACAAAAACACTTTTGTTCAGCAAAGATTCATTAAATTGATCAAAAGCAACAGTAAATACAGTAGAATTAATATTATAAAAAAATTCTATTTCAAATAAATGCTATTCTTTTAAACATTCTATTCAAAGAGTCTTGAAAAATTATTGTGGTCGTATTACTGTTTCTACAAAAATATTAAGCAGCACAACTGTTAACACTGATAAAAAAATATTTCTTGAGCAGCAAATCAGCATATTAGAATGATTTCTGAAGGATCATGTGACACTGAAGACTAAAGTAATGATGCTGAAATTTTAAAATATATAAAAATAGAGAACAGTTATATAATATAATATAATATTATATATATATATATATATTATATATATATATATATATATATATACATATACACATATATATATATATATATATCTCTCACAATATATAGCAACAAAAAATCTTAAACCAAAAACTTTTAAACAGTAGTGTATATATTTTACACGTTTATAACTTTTTCCTTGTTTAAATAAAACATTTTATGATTTCACTTCATGACTGGAACCCCTGATTAAGTCACCACAAAGAAAATAATGTACAATCACAATGTGCCACTGAGATACTGAAACTAGCTTGCGTTGTATGCGACGCTATGAGTGAAAATAACCTGCCATGTTTGTCACACAAATGTGGGAACACAGCCAAGTGACCAATTTTTCACAGAAATATATATATTTTAATAAAAATAATGCCAAATACTCCATGACCAGTAAGAAAAATTAATGGCCATTCAACTGCCAACTAGTAGGTGAGGCAGAAAAGAAATTTTGAACCCTGACTTGGCAAAGTTCTTACTGAAAAAAAGGCTTAATTTAGAGTTTGTCTCAATTATTATTATTTTTTAATCCCTTCTAAGTATCTATAATTCAAAGATCTGCTTGCTCTCAGGGCATTAGTGACTGTATCTGTCCAACAGCTGCCTGACACGTTAACACAAGAACCAGTTTCTTATGGCTCCGGCTCTGAAGAAAAATAAGCAAGGCCAAATTGTAAAAAGCTGATTGCTGATGTACTGCCACATCTATAAACTTCTTGCTCGGCTCCATACATATATTGGCCCTACAAGCCGTAAATGAGTATCATTATTTGTGCTGTTGCTTCTAGAAGGTTCTGGCACTGTTAATTTGACCACCTGGGAATAAGTGATAGAGCAACAAGGACTTTAACTTTAGTAATAATCTCTTTACTGCCAAACAATGTGCAGTAAAACTTTATCCGATTGGTGGAGAGTGGGGAAATTGACAAAGCAGTCTATGATGTCACAATAGTGATGACTCACACTAATAAACTGCCAAGCATGTGCAACATAACATTCATTAGCCTTGATCCACACCAGCACAAAGACACAGACAAACCCTCGGGAAAGGGTATGTGACCTGAACCACAGCTATGATGACTTGCATATTTCATTACAGAACAAAAACAGGCCTAAGAAAGACGCAACACATTGAACGGTTTTATTCAATCACTGTGCCACACACATTTACAGGGGCACACAAACATACACACCCTTCACAGAGGAGCCTTTTCAATATGGGCCAGGCACTGCGGGCGCTGCCAGGTACAGATGATAGTGAGCCATACAGAGAGAAAGAGGGAAAGAGACCTCCGCCTAGGTATAATGCTACCTTATCAGAAGAGCTTAAAGATCTCATAAAATAAATATTGGAGCATTGTGGAAAACATATTTCCACAGAAAACATTCTACCACATTTTTGACATACACAAAGTATAGGCTGCATTATCTGGGAACATGGCTAGATAATTTGTAGCCAACATAAATATTACGAAGATCATCTAGCCTATAAATGACGTGAGAAGATGGGCATATTTTTAAATCTACATCTGCTATGGTGTTTTCTCATTTGTCATCTCTGTTTGTGGTCTGTGTCATACCCGGTTGAAAAAGTCATACTCACCATTGGCGAGCAGGGCTGCAGGCATGTGCAGATGTTGCTTCCTCTTTTACATTCCAGTAGGGTTTGGAAAAAAAAAAGGGTCAGTTTGGTCTAATATTATCAGCTGTCGCGTGTTTTTCTTTATAAAAAAAAAAAAAAAAAAAAAAAAAAAAAAAGTTATGCAGGTCAGGTTTGGGTGATTTAGGTCGATTCATGTTGTTTACATATCTTAGGACCTAAGAAGACCTCTAATTCCTATAATAATAATAATAATAATAATAATAATAAAAAAAATATGCTGTTAATAATTTTAAATTGTTAATAATAATAATAATAATAATAATAATAATAATAATAATAATAATAATTATTATTATTATTATTATTATTATTATTAATACTACTACTACTACTATTTAATAATAATAATTAGGGATGTCAATTGACAAATTCCCATAATCGATCGTTCTTTACCGAACCTTAACCTCTTAAATCTAGAGTCTATTATTTTCATAGTGTGAAAAAAAAAAGATATGAGCTGTAAAATCTTCGTACATAACAGATAGACTTGTTATATATTGTAGAAAAGGTCTCAACAACCAGAATACAACAAGCATTTTTTTTTTTTTTCGGGTCGAGACCAAGCATTTGTATGGAAATGCGCCGCCAACACACATGTAAACAGTATACACATGATGCTTTTGCACCTTGTTTTTGTTTGTAACTTTGTGAAATATTAGTAAACCACAGTAGATCACATATTTATTTAGAGCAGGTGGTCTCAGGCCCAAACACAACATAAGACAATGCGTAGATCACTAAGTGACATGACATGCTGCTTGCCTAAAGCTATAGGACTTCTAGGATCTGATCGGGTCACGAGTGTGTTAGGATGATGTTTAGAGACCGATCAGACACTATTTTACAGCTGAAGCGCGCTTAGATTGGTTTGATTGATCAGGTCTTGATTTACCATGCACCACAGAATAGGAGCGCAAAGCTGAAACAGCACTTGAAGATCGTCGCTCATCAACAAGGATCTTATTACTTGTTTATTCTATGTACTTTTATTGTGGCATTTACACAAGTAGAGGTTTTTGTGGACCCTTGGATGTTTCAAAATAAACAGCTAGCCAACCTAATCCATTGCATGGTTTGAAGACATTAATACACTTAGAATACGTAACTATGGCGAGCACTATGATAATGATGGGATCATTAAAAATTATTCAAAAAGCAGCACAGGCTCAATTTAACCACACTTCCCCTCCACAAACTACCAAGCATCAATTTTTCAGTACAGTAGACTTTCATACTAAGTGCAGGGTAGTACTAACACAATTCCGAATGCAACATAAAAACGGCAGCTTTGAAAGGTTGTGGACATGAGCTCAGAATGAGCGCCAGACGGCCAGAGCATGGAAGACATCTAAAGGTGAAAAGCAAAAAACAAAAACGCACACCTTTACATGGTTTCCACGGAGATACTCTGCCATCACCAATAAGACACAAGAGATGGTGGGCTGCTGTATCCCGCAGTCCAAAGGGCAACAGGGTGGATGGAAAATGCTGCTGGCAGTTTCAAAGCAGAGCTGATGTTTAAAAGGATGCCCTTAAATATTCATCTGAGAGCTGATTTACCGTTTCTACACTAATGGTTAAGATGCATACTCAAGCAGAGAAAACCAGTGCTTGAGCAGTGGGTAAGAGCAAATTAAATCATTTGCAATTAGCTTTGGGGTAGAAGTTAGGATGGATGGAGGAGAGATCACAGAATATACATGCAATGGAGTGCAATAGACCATAGAAAAGCAGCAGAAACTAGGGAGAATGGATATTTTAGCTTTTTACTCAGCCTTATGTCATTCCTATGGAAGCTTGTTTCCGCCACTAAATTAAAAAAAAATTAAAAAAGGTAATTGCGACTTTATAACTTACAATTTGCGAGTTTAATCTCAGAATTGTGCGATTATAAAGTCAGAATTGCGTGATATTTCTCTCGCAATTGTGTTATCACGCAATTCTGACTTTATAACTTACAATTCTAAAGATATAAACTCACAATTAAGTTATAAAGTCTAAAATGTGAGAGTCAGAAAACTCGTAATTCTGAGAAAAAAACATCAGTCTTTTCCCCCTCATAACTGGACATAACACGCAACTGCAAGTTTATATCTCACAATTCTGACTTTATATCAAGCAAATCTTACTTTATATCTCGCAATTCTGAGAATAAAATACGAATTGTGAGATTAAAAGTCGCAATTACCATTTTTATTTTTTATTTCATGGTGGAAACAAGCTTCCATACATTCCCTCTGTTTAACAGACAAAAAACAATTTTTGAAGCATATATTTGCGGTTCCTTCACATATAAATGACACTAAATGAGGCCTGTGGTTGTCAAGTTCCAAAATTAAACATGATAGTTTAGTATGAGAAACAGGCATTATTTACTAAACATCTTGACACCCACCCTGGTTTTCCTTAAAGGGTTAGTTCACCCAAAAATGAAAACAATGTCATTTATTACTCACACTCATGTCGTTCCATACCCGTAAGACCTTCGTTAATCTTTGTAATGCAAATTAAGATATTTTTGCTGAAATCACGTGACTTTGGCGCACCGAACCGCTGATTCGACACGCTGATTCATAACGCTCCGAAGCTTAATGAAGCAGTGTTTTGAAATCGGCCATCACTAAGTCGTTATTTTGTTTTTTTGGCGCACCAAAAATATTCTTGTCGCATTATAATATTAATATTGAACCACTGTACTCACATGAACTGATTTAAATATGTTTTTAGTACATTAATGGATCTTGAGAGAGGAAATGTCATTGCTGGCTATGCAGGCCTCACTGAGCCATCGGATTTCAACAAAAATATCTTAATTTGTGTTTCGAAGATGAACGAAGGTCTTACGGGTGTGGAACACCATGAGGGTGAGTAATTAATGACATTATTTTCATTTTTGGGTGAACTAACCCTTTAAGTAGCAATGTCCAATTTGTGAAAAGATCTTTCATTTGAGTCAATTTCTTTCAATTAATCATTTGACAGTTCTCAAAACCTGAATAATTCATTCACAGATTGGACTGATCTGATTCTCGAGTTCAACTGACTCACAGATCCAGTCACAGCAATTGACAGTCATTGGAGAGGAAAGTATTTAGTGCATAACGACTTAGTCTTAAATATTATTGCCTGTTCATCACACAAAGCTATCATAGCTTCAAAAGACATGGAAGACAGCCTTAGTACAAGTGAAATGGACCACATTCATGATACTTTAGCATACTTTTCCAAGCTTGATAGCTCTGGCCCCCATTCATTTCTCCTTTTGTGTTCCACCAAAGAAAGAAAATCATACAGGTTTGGAACAACATGAAGGTGTGTAAGTGAATTTTTGGGTGAACTAATCCTACATTATGGCTCTAACATCTTGTTACAGATTCAAGTCTGTGTATAAACAAGACTTTTGCATTTAATAATAAAAAACAGGTTTACATTTTACTCATGTAGATAAAGGATAACATTGAAGCTATACAGAGCTGCCTCATAGTGACAGCCCTGAGAGTAGAGGGAACAGCGCACAGCTGGGTCTGCCCTTTAAAAATCAGACAATCTTTCTCTGCTGTTGGCTTCAGGCTACTACAAACACAAATACATTCTCAATCAATCAAAACCTGATGAGATCCTTAACATATCTTGGGTCCATCCAGTTGGTGGCTACAGTGAATATTTTTGAACAAACAACACACATTTGCCCTGCAGTTTTAGGTCCACGACACATGACAAGCCAGAATCATTGTCTGTGTTTTGCTGTCAGAGTTTGTTGTTTTCTCATACTGTGTGTGTGTACCGGAAACCTCAGTGCCACAATTTAAGATCTCTCATTTCCTGTACTGACTAACGTGGGTCGCTCTGCACAAACTTAAAATGGTAGATGACAACATCAATCGTACTACACCACTCATGATTTGGTAAAATGGGATTTGAGTTTGTAAAGTCCATGGAATAGAACAGAATATCAAAATAAGAACTATACTGTGACATTTAGTCCATGTCCGTATGCTTTGAGGTCCGATATATTTTCTTTCTCTACCAGAGCAAGAATACTGATATAACACAAAATATTGAAATATGTGTCCAATAAAATACTCTTTAGAAGGAGAGAGTTGCCTCCCTCTAGTACTATCTGCCTGACTGTACAACAGCAGTACTTCACATTTGTTCATGCACACACATGTATTAACAAGCACACACAGAACAGGTGCAGCCATATGACTGTGGACAGGATGCGGAGTCAGAATATTTTCCTGGCAGTGCTTGTATTTAAAACAGCATTAATCTGACTTTAATGTGTGTGAAGAAGAAAGAACAGATGGAGAGAGGGCAAAAAGAAAAGAGAAAGCAGAAGAACAGAAAAAGTAGCACTAAAGATTTCATTGGGGGTGTTGAAAAGGGAAAAAAAAAAAAAAAAAAAAAAAGACAGATATAGAAAGTGCCAAGAAAGCAGATCCATGAGAAACTGCTTCTGTGATGCAAATCAACTAGCATGGTTTTATTGCTCATCATAATTGATTGATTCTCATGACAGATGTTCCAGAAACTGAGCATATAAAGTTGTTAGGTCTGTTTAATGAACATACTGATCTCAGAGAGGGCTGAGTATTTTAGTACAGTTTGTTCAGTCCATATCAGCAGAAGAATACAGACGTTCAACTGAACCCAATTCCATGAAAATCCTCTTGAGATCTAGAGTACATTTCTTCTGTCATCATTTATTCACTTCCATTCAGTCATTCATGTTAAACCTGTATGATTTATTTCCCTCTGCAAAACACAAAAGATAATACTTTCAAAAATGTTTCCAGTTTGGAGTATTATTATGGTGTACCAGACTGATTAAAGAGACGTCTTTCTGACTCACCAAATCTATTCATAATGGCCTTGTTCTATGTCATGTCATCTAGCAAAGACAGAAAGACACAAAACTTGAAACTAAAGAGGAAAATATCAGAACGTAAACATCAAAATTTCAAGTCTGACAGAACACATTTTAATTAGTAAGTCAAGACAACTTACATGAAAAAAACAAAAAAAACAAAACAAAACAAAACATGGAAGTGAATATGGAAAACTGAAAAACTATTAGAGAGGGGATCAAAAAACAAAACACAAAACACTTGTCAAGCCGGCTGTGTGACCTCAAAGGTTGACTGGTAAAACCAGAAACCATGCTGATGGGGAGGCCTTGATAATAGTAAAAGAAAAAGTGCTTTTCAAGATAGTTTGCAGGCATTAAGAGAATAAAGAGTGTCAAGTTATCAAGTGAAGAATATAGTTCTAATTTCTGATTTTCATTTAAAAAAGGAAGCAAAGTCTAGACAGAGCAGGTAACTTTTTAACATTACATTGGACAGACACACAACCCAGGAAAGACATAAAGGGAAGCAGTGTTAAACACTATATTATGGTTGGTTTTAATGGTTGACCGTTATTGATTTCTTTTGAGCAGAGGCTGATAGCTTTGAGAGAAGGGTGCCCGATTGCGCATTATATATAATATATATATATATATATATATATATATATATATATCTCATCTTTAAATAAGCGTTATACAGCTGGCTAATATATATATATATAGCCAGCTGTATCACGCTTATTTAAAGATTTTGAAATTAAATGTATATTTATTTTACTTAATATTTACTAAATTGGAAAAATAATTTGAAAACTAATATGAAAAATCATCTGAACTTGATAAAATAAAAAGAGTTTAAAAATAAATATTAACCAATATTTACGAACCCTAATTTAATTAAAAAATGTATGACCTTCTTCCATGGAACACAAAGGAGAATGTTTGAAGATAATCCTGGCTGTTCATTTCAATATAATTAAAGTGAACAAGAAACAGATGTTAAACACCAAAATGACAAATAGAATCACCAAAGTGAATAGAAGAAAATGTAATTGATTTGATTGACCCTAGCTCTCTTGGTGTGTTCATGCTCAATCAGTAAAATAATCTTTTCAATTAATAAATTCATGTAGTTCACAAAACCTGTCTTAATGATTCATGACATCCCTTTTCAAAACTGCAGTATTCAAAATGGCTCCTTTTGTGGTCCACAGAATTTTGGAATGATAAGGGTGGGTAACAGTCTTGAGGAGTCTTTACAGCAGAAGGCTGCATGACAGGTACAAACGTCTGATGTTCGACTAGTTCAATGGCTCCTTTTCATACAAACCGGTTCTAGCTAACAGGATTACAGCCCAGAAACAATGAATGCCGCCAGCTGGTGCGTGCAAGTGCATGAAAGCTAATTGTTAGCCTATGGTACCAGAAGGACACTAGCAAGACTGAGAAACGTGGTTGCACTTGTGTGTTCATAATGGATGTTGGGGCTGGTCTTCATGGAAACATGGTTATTTAGTGGAGTTTCATTCCAGGAGTAACATGGATGCATGCAAACACTGTATATGGACCACCTTTGGCAATTCAGGTTAATTATTAGCAGTGTTTGAGCACTCTTAATCCGTCTGAGGTAGGAGAACGGTACAAAATAATACCTACAAAAAGGTAACATCAACAACATAAAATCCCAATAACTCTACTTAGCTGAATCCAATACAACAATAATGAAAAATCAAATGGGATGCATTTTCCTTCTATTGACTTCTGAGGAAATCAACCCTGTTTACTACCAATGAACCAAAAACAAACACAAATGACTCACTGGGTAGTGCAGATTTGCTTTGGATTGCACTCAAGTGACACCTCGGCTCATCAAGACACTGGCTTTAATGGCTGATTAAGCAGCAAGACAAATCAACTACCTATTAACAAAAAGACCTTGCATGCAGTTACAACATGTGGTCATGTGGTCCTCAATCCCACAAAGGAATCTGTTGCATTATCAACAAAAGAATATAACACCATTTTAAAAAAAAGTACCTATAGATGTGTGGAAGGCAAACAGTGAAGTTAAAAAAAAAAAAAAGTTACACAGTCCTATGTCAATGTGCTCGTCACTATGCTCGTCGTATAATCTGCAAGTAAGCCTATTTGTCCTTGCGCAATAGTCATGTGACTGACTCCACTGAATGTAGGTTATCCCCACATGGAGCAGTCTTAGTCCGTTAAAAAAAAAACAAAAAAAAAAAAACACACTAGGCTACTGAGACACTATACAACTACAATGATGCAGCAAAAGAAACCAATTGAAGAATTGTTGCGATGGAGCCTATGTTTAAGTTAGGCGAAAGTGGTATTTATCACAGCTATACATCTTTTGTGTGCCAATGCTTTTATCAATGATCTAGATCTGCCTCATAAAGAACATTACTTTCCTTGTGTCTGGAATATTTACTTGGTTTGAGAACAAGGCATTGGGAAAACAAGTAAATACTGGGAAGATGGTACAAAAAAAAAACCCAACCTAAAACAAATAAATATAAAACAAACACCAAAAGGAAGTAAAAGTTAAACACCGCCTTATCTTTGCCCTCCACTTGTCTAGTACGTTCTTACCCGGAGGTTGGGATGGGTGAATACAGGCCCAATAACTGAATGGCAAAATGCGCGTACAGATTTAAGGAAGTGACTCACTGCCTCTCAAGAAAAATCCTTTGCCATTTGAGTGTATTAAACTAGGCACAGCCCTTGGGAAGGGAACAACTGGCTAGCTGTGTGTAAGGGAGAGTGTGGGGCATTCTTGTGTAACCAGGACAGTAATGATATTCAAGAGATGAACACATACCTTCATTATCAAGAAAATTCCTCTGTAACAAAAGCAATCAACGTGATCTTGAACTGAAAGAACAAATCTACATTTACAAATGCACAGACATGTACAACAGCCACTCACTGAATTTACAATCGGTCAATAACATCTGCACATCATGGTTCATTACCGTGTGAGAACGCAATGGTTTTATGAAACAGCATCACCCAGCCTGCATCAGCACTTATCCTACATTACTACAAACCATCTGGATTCACATTATCGAATGAATCAAGGTTGGTACTCACAGAGGAATGTGGCGTTGCTCGATGTCGACCCGAGCCAATTCATCTTCCTCCACGTCGGTTTCTCCTCCAGAGCTGCTTTCCGTGGCGTCAGAATCGAAAGCACATTCAGCAGATCGCAGGTTGGTGGTACAACTCAGGGACAGTCGTTCTAATTCGGCCGGCATGGATCCGCTCTTCAGGAAACGTCCCAGTCCGTCCCTCTCCTGAGGCGTGAGGGTGTCGTCGGCATAACGGCCCCTTGGCCGTCTGGCATCCAGAGCACCCAGCGTGCTCTGGAGTAGTCCGCCCAACTGTTGCTGCACGTGGCGCTCCACCTGCTTGGCCTGCACCACCTGTAGCCGTTTGCGTAGTCGCCGTAGCCGCGCCTCGATCTCCCCTTGTCTGCTCTGACTGTGCTGGGTACGGTCGCTTATCTCCGCCCCAAGGTCACCTAAGGGGTCTTGTTGGGTAGCGAGCAAGAGCTCTTCACTGCTTAGCGGCATACATTCTGAGATTTTGTCCTCTGTGAAAGGTGCAATGGAGGCTGGGGATGTTGCAGGAGGTTCTCCATTGCTGGGACAATTCTGGGACTCACCCGTTGACAGCTGGTGCTGCTCTGCACCGTCTCGAAGAGGACCATTTGTTGTCATTCCCCTGGTAGCAATTAAAATTTGAGTCTGATTTGACAAATCCTGCTCGACAGTATGTTGGCCACCATTAAAAGTCACTGAATGGTCTCGTTCAGTTGGTTTAGTCACTTTCTTTGTCACACCATTGACAGTGGCGCCTTGGACGGTGGGCGGCCCACATGGCCCACCTCCTCCACCGGCACTCATGATGCTCTTTAGCTGCTCTTCAGAGAGCTCTAAAGCCTGGTGCTTGCGTGGTATGAGGCTCGGCAGGATGCTGTGCGTCTTCAGTAGAACACCTTGCAGCTTGAGAGACTCATCTGAACAGTGATATGAGGTAACAAGGGGCTTGCAGGGGCCGGCCCCACGAGAGGGGCGCTCCTCCGAGGCCTTGCGCTTGACTGCGCCGTTACTGGACACGAGGATATGGTTGGTGGTACCACTTTCCTCCACGCCACTCGGGGAGAGGGTGGAGGAGGGCGGAGCCAGTTTGAAGCGTATGCGGTGAGTTTCGGCCGGCGCGTCGGTTAGAGCGGGCGCCATTGCAGCCATGCAGCGCTGGGAGGGGGCGGGCGAGGGGGCCTCTCCCGGTGCCGAGGCCAGCTCCACACCACCCACCCACCACTGTTCCAGGGGGCAGCCTGAGAAAAACACAAGACATAGAAACATCACAAGTCAAATTTAGCGGTTTATCATGGACTGACTGGACAAAGCAGACAAAAACAAACCACACTTCAAGTATCAAAAAAGCCTTGCATAAGGCTTGTCTACTACTGACAGCAAAATGGAAATATTTGCATGACCTTAGGGGTGTGCAATATCATGGTTTTAGATTGTGAATGATAAAAATATTTCCATGATCTGCCTTTGAAGAAAGATCGTAGTATCGTGCTACAGTGCATATTCTATCAGTTGCAGTTCTGGCAGCCCCGTCCCAACATACTGTACAACGCGACTTATATTCACATCACGTTTAGCAACGCAGCAGAGGGTTACACTCACATAACACTGCAGTTTTTTGCCATCACAGAAGTATATTATTGGTATGCGTTTTAAATCCTTGCCAGTTCAACTTTTTATTCGCACGCTATTCTGACATAAGCTTTCTGAGCGTGTACACCCGAAGTAGGGCTGGGCGATATGGCTGAAAACTGTATCACGATATCAGTGTTTCATATCGGTCGATATCGATAATTATTGATATTTTTTATGACCCATTTAAAATAAGGACCAGGAGAAAAATATATTACATTTAAACATTTTTATTTTAAACTTAACCTTCCTCTGATCATAATCCCCTCAGTTATTAAGACAGAAATGTCAACAACCATGGAAAACTCAAATAATTAAAATGTTGTGCGGTGTTGCAGCTACAGATGTTGTTGGTTGAATACGGCTGTGCTCCAAAGGGTGAGCGCGGCTAAGGTGGTACATCAAGTTCGTGGTATTACCAGTCTTGGCGGGGACGACATTGGTCTGACTACGGTCAGACTTATAATATCCAAAAAACTGCCATACTGGCGAGCTGACTTTTCCTCTTTTATTTACAATTTCCTCGCTCGCTGCGGCACTCATTTTCTGCTTATCAGTCGCCGGTTACTGAAGAGGAATCCAGCAGACCAGCACGAGACAACGATATGGCGCAACCAAACATGATACTGTTACATGATTGTCTGTTAGCATGTCACTCCCTACGTTGCTAGGTTACCAGAGAGCGAGTGCCTTTGTTAATGCAACCAAACTTGCTTCGCAACCTCTGTTTTCTTCCGACGAAGAATAAAAAAAATATTGAACGTTTTATCGAACACATTTTTTATTGATATCGATCACGTGTCTATCGCGATACATATCGTTATCGTTTTATCGCCCAGCCCTAACCCGAAGCATGCGCGCACTAGAAGCCTGTCACACAGTGTGTGAGTCCTAAACTAAGTTCTTTCGTGTCTTATTGCATTTAAACTGTCAAACACACATAAGGTTTACATAAACACAGTCATTTATATATTAAGTGAATATAAACAGTTCGAAAGCATGTCAGTATATTGCATCCATGCATTTGGTCTTAAAGTGACAGCAGCCTAATATACCTGCTGCTGTGTCATTAATGTTAATCAAATAACAAAATACAAAGAAAATCACTCACTCCTGGAGACTGAATAACTTATGTAGCTTTAAGAATCAGTGTATATTTAATTCATACAATGAAGTCTATGTAGTGTTTCATTTTTATATTTATATTTATTTTTATACTTGTCTTATAATGGTCCTGTTACAGAAAATACACCTACTGTAACAGAAAATAATAATGTACATTTCATTTGTATCTTATATCGTTTTTCTCATATTATTTGTAATTTGCATCTGTTGTTTTTAATAACAAACAATTAAATAAGATTTTGGTTGTATCGCCCACATCAACTTTGGCCTATATGGTCAGGGATGCAAACAGGTAAGAGGAAAAAAGGTGAGAACATTGAGTGGGGGCGGAGGCATGTTATTTAAGACAATATTGGCTGATTAGACGGCAATACTAAGCTGAACTGCAAACTGTTTGCCCTCTCTCTCTTCGCCGTTCCCACATCTCAGACCTCACATACAAATATTACCCTTTATAGACATAGATTTTAAAGTAAAGAGTAAAGGAAGCACTGTACAGTACTTTCTGAAACAACCAGTTCTTTATTTACCCTTGTAAGTTCACAAGTACCCCCCCTTTCTCATTGGATCTATGCAAATCCCATAGGTGACCTATTTTGATCTCAAAAAGGTGAGTTGTCACTGAAAGGTGAGAAGTTTGAATCTATGATGGTCTGTCATTTTTTCTTTTGTTACCTTTTAAGGCTAAATTTTTAAATGGAGAAATTAGTTTGGCTGTATATCTCAGTGACTTGCAAAACAGTCTTAAAAAATAAATAAATAAATAAATAAATAAAATGCTATAAGATTGTGGATCGCAATCCTATCAGAAAAAAAAAACGTTATGTTATTTTTGCCATATCGCCCACCCCTACATGACCTTCTAACATTTACAGATGAAGAATATACCTGTCAAATATAAACTAAGCACCGAGGTAAATCATATCTCAAACGCATTAAACAGCACAAGTTTACACAAGGATGCTCTGTGTCCTCTGCTATTTTTCTAGATGTGCTCGTAATATATTGTACAAACTCAATATACTGCCCAGTCCTACTAACTGTGTGTGATTAGAAGATAAGCTACATCTTGACGAACAACCCAATTACAACTCATGACCCATTAGTTGAGGACCACTGCTTAACGGTTGACAATATCAATGCAGGTCAAACCTTAAGAGGAAAAAACAAACAGAGCTAAACACAAAGACAGAGTTTAATATGGAAGCCAACTAGATAGATATAAGCATATTTCAGTTATAGCGAAACTCAGGCCTTCAGACTGTGACTTCAGTTCTGTGACGTCAGGCAATGTTTATTCGCATTATTCTCAAAACAATGACGACAGACCGTGACGTTTGATGTGACTTTGCATGCAGGTAGTAGTTGACAGCACCAATAACTAAATCTGGAACATAAACCAATTCATTCTGCACTGTCAAAACACTTCAGGTGTAAAACATTCTTATTAAATCTAACAAGCTGATGTGCCATGCCTTAACGGATTTGGTGAATATTTTGAGAGCAGAGACACAAAATTAATTCGCAGAGAGACTTAGGTTCTTAAGATATAAAAACGGAGTGGGGCGACTCACACTAAAGCAACAGGGCTGAAAGCTGAAATGTCACCTTGTCTTATGAAATGGCCATTACAATAAATTACATGTGAAAAAAGGCGGCTAAACTGTCTCCATTCAAAATGAAAACAGCTACTTTGAATTTGAATAGATCGTCCAAAAATTACATGCAGATTTTAAAACGAAACACTAGTTGGTATTTTCCATGCAGTTACAAGTAACTGAGCTTTCAAAAAGGATACACAAGAACCATAAAAGACTGAATGAATTATTCAGAGAGGTGTAGTAAAATGGAGCAATTAATTCTTTGATGATGAAAGCTGACAGAACAATAATTTTTGGATGAACTATTCCTCCTAACCTGTTTGGTTAAAGTCTAAGGTAGAGAAACATCTAATGGATGTTTAATTGATGTGTAAAAACAAGAACCTGGTTATTTTGAACAATGAAGATGACAGGAGAAATTGAGTCCTAATATTTCCACTTTACTTAATTTTGGCTTTCTGTACAATGCACTTCCTCACACAGCCTGGCTTGTACAGAATAGTTGGAAAACCACATAATAAAAACTTTATGTTGTTTACCTCTAGTGTGTGGAAAGAGATGGATAAGAGGCAGATTTAGGTTGGGAACTGAGCAATTGAAAAGACAATTTCTACTTTAAATAATTCAGCTTCAACAATGTGACTTCTCGAATAATACTTTTTCACTGCACAGGAAGGTGTGTGTGCTTAAAGCGTATGGGAAGAGTAAAGGAAACTAAAGCAAACGCCTTTAGCAACAACAGCAGTCATGTTTCATGCCAAACATTATGAACATATCTAATATTAGTTCTTTTCTAGCAGCGCGATGAGTGATTAACGCTTCTCTAAGTTTTCAATCATCATTTTATGACACATACATGTTCAAATACAAATCACAAAATGACTTCCTGTAGTGTGGAACTGAACACTTAAATCTGGTAGTGAATACCATGTTCCTCCACTGACATGTCAATCAATGTGGTGGTACTGCAGTTCATGTGACCTTTACCTGTACAAGATAACCAATCTTCAAGATATCTTTTAAAAAGAAAAAAAAGATTATGTTAAAAATGTAAAAAAAAAAAAAAAAAATTAAAACGGTCATTGTGAGCTCTGTGGGTGCATCCACACCTCCCTGGGTGGGGTGGAGTCTTGTCACAGAGCTCTTTTAACCATTATCTCTATTAAGGACCTACTAGTCAGAACAAACCTGACCTTATTCACATTGTTCTTAAGAGCAGTGTCCCATGAAAACAATGGAACCACACCTACAAGAACAGAGATATCCTACACACAAAAAAGTGGTTGAACAGTTTATTAAAATGGCATATGCCGACAAATAACTAAACGCAATATAGTGGATATAACGCAAATATAAACAACTTAATGAATTTAATTAAAATTTAATTTAA
Organism: Ctenopharyngodon idella; assembly: GCF_019924925.1. Lineage (NCBI taxonomy): Eukaryota > Metazoa > Chordata > Actinopteri > Cypriniformes > Xenocyprididae > Ctenopharyngodon > Ctenopharyngodon idella. The sequence goes on from NC_067222.1 coordinate 23,193,803, forward strand.
ATAAGATGTACACAATAAGATGTACACAAACCTGTTGACTTTAAAGGGAAAATATATGCACTATGGAATGACAAGGCTGTCGGTCAATTCTGGAACTGACACTAAACAGAATGACATTTGTTACCCAGACAATCTGTACATTTACATGCACAACAAAATGCTAATAACTATCAAAAATCATAGCGAGCACTGGTACAGTCTGTGCAAGAGATCCAACGAATGCCTGCATTGAAAGTGTGAGTACTGCGTGAGGAAAAAAATGAAAGTTTAAAGAGTTTCAGTGACATTACTACATTAAACTACTAGGGCTGGGCGATATGGGCAAAAGTCACATCTCTGTATTTTTTGGCTAAATGGCGATATACAGTATATATCTCTGTATTTTCTGCATGTTTCTATTTGCATTTCAGAAAAAAAAACAATCTGTATTTAGTTTAACAACCTACCTAATGTACTACAAACAATGTTCATACTGAAGGCTGTTAAAACAAAAATAGTGAATGTAACCATGTAGTCTGTTATATATGTGCAAAAAGGGGGAAATTACATTACATTACATTCTAACATTGTAACATTACAATTTAAAAGTAAAAATAATGCTTTTTAAAGCAGAAGTTAGATTCACTAAACTAAAAATGAAAAAAACAAAAGCACAGACTAATTAGCCATATTGGCCTATATTTTGATTACACAATTACAATAGTCACTTTACAGTTACTGCTATAATAAAAATACACTAACTTGTAGGTTTAAAATTCAGCACATGGCACATATGTTGTTCAACAGCAAACATTTTAGCAAAATGTATATTTTAGTCAGAATTATCGCGATCCCATTCTATTGCGCCCCGTCTGTTTGGCGCGCACGCGCGCGGCGGCACTCATTCATGGAAGTCTATGAAGTTTAGAGGAGATTCGCTAGCAGAAGGCTCGTCCACTCCTGACAGCAAAATGGAGAAATTTGCATGACTTAAAATGACTTACCTGTAAAATGTAAGTTATGCGCTGAGGAAAACACCACATCACAAACACATTAAAGAGAGTGAGTATCTGTCAAATGAGTCTGTCAGTCTCAAAAGCATCTGACGGAGCAAACTATACGTGTTAACTATATATATATATAGTCTTACAAGTTAATTTTAAAGCCCTTAATATTAAGCATGTCTCATGTTTATGACAAATTGTATTATGCATTTTCCCTGCAGCAGCTCACTCTGCATCCACCACTATTTTTCAGATGCCTACTGTATATCGATATAAACGGTATTGCCTCATTCTGTATCGTATATTAAAAATATATCGATATATCATACAAACTTGATATACCGCCCAGCCCTATAAACTACTATAATGTTGAATGTAATGTATAACAATGCAATGGGGGAATATTTGTGGGTCCTGATATAATTATTTTAATAATAAAAACCCTCTTTTCTTTATTTTGGCTTAAAATATTGCAATAGTATCGTATCGTGAGTTCAGTATCATGATTTGTATTGAATCATGACATGAGTATCGTTGACCTAGGGGTGTGCACGAATATTTGATTTGTAATTATTCAAAAAATAAAAATACTATTTGAATTTTACTACATTGTTTTGCTGGCTGTAAATGCAGTGAATCCATAATAAATCCCAATAAAACCAGCAGTTATAATGCACTGTGTGGCGTTGTGGAGCACGTTTAACAAGTTTATTGTGTTTTATCACATAATGTCGTTGTCTGCCTCGTGAAAGATTGGAATTGCTTAGATGAAAATTATCTTACTAAATGATCTTAGAAAATGGAATTACTTTTGATCAGATGAGTTAATGAATCATAATATCACCACCACAATGAGAAATCACATGAAATTCAAACACCAGTGGAATGAGGAAAGACAGCTGTCCATCACTGCATTCACGACAGGTAAGTGCAGCTGTACCTCGAGTGAGCCGATAAGATAACTTATCTGATAGCAAAATGATCGAGACATATGCTTCCTTTAGGTTTTGTCGAGGGAGACATGTTTAAGAACAGAAAAAACAAAGAACTGTTAGAAACTCAGCTTAGCACACGTCTATCTTTGTGTCTCTGCAACGTCTGTCAGCGCAGATCGTTTTCTTACCCAAGCATATGTATATTATTGTTCTTCTCAATGTGAACGTGAACACGATAACGATATTCCAATTTGAGTGTATATGTATGTTCTGTACGATAACTGCCGCAGTCTGCTTTATTCACATTTTTCCGTTTGCGCTGCTTAAGCTTAAATGCTTTTGTTCTTTATATTTTTTGTTTGCACATACTGTTTAATGTTTTCAAGTAAAAGAAATCTTTAAGACATAACGTAAGCTTGCTGTGTATATTGCCTAGTTGTAAGCTTGTTCAGAAAAAAAAAGTTTCTCATTAAACGTCATTTAAATAAACAAGTATTCAAATATTCGATTTTCATGAGTCCAAATATTCGATTGCAATATTTTTGAAAAATTAGTTACACCCCTAGTAAATAAACAAGCACAAAAATATGAGCAGATTGAAAAATCCATCAGATCACAGTAAAAATGTGTAAGTGCAAAGAAAAATCAGGGTAACGGGCAAAAAAAAAAGTTTTGTATAAACAGTTTATAATAAAAACAGTTTAAGGCTTTGCCCTACCTTACATGTTGACAACTTAACCCCTGAAATCAAAATTTAAATTTTTTAGCTTTTAGTATGAATATGTTAGCCTTAAGTTTATGAATAATCTGGTGTGTTCCAAAACAATGACAAAATTTGTATTTAGGAGATTCAAAACTTGATTCAAGCATTAAAATCTTACAGTCTCTCACTTCCGCTAAAATGGATCATGGATTTTCTTGACATCACCGCAGACTTCTGATTCTAGAGAGCATTTGATTGGACACAAGATTTGATGAGAAGCTGAAGTCCCACCCCCTCCTGCACTATCAACAGACACTGAAGCTGCGGCTGAAATCAATCTTTTGTTCACACATTTACTAGTTTCTTTTATGGTGAATGGCACATAGTGCACTATAGAGGATAGGGAACAATTCAGACAGTGGAAATATGCTTTCCTTTGACACGAATGAAGTCTGTTTTCGCATTAGTGTCACGTGAACCACCACAGCGCGAGCAGTCTGCTCCTGTCCAGAGACACAAGAGCACAGAGCGGATCATACGCGTGAGTCGGCACAGACCACAAAACGTTCGGACACATTTGAATTCTACTAACAATGCTATATTTTAAAGCAATATGGAGGAGAAACAGAGATTATGACGAAAATTGGGTTTTACGAGCTCAACGGCTCTGGTCGAGCTGTGATCTAGGCGAAGCGCTACTGGCCATTTTGAAAAAAGGGGATGAGCTTCTAGATATATCCCGCCCTGCCTTCTTGTTTCATTGGAAATTACGTCAACAGTGAATAAAGCTGCAAGTTCCAAGGCACTTCAGTGGACCTTTAAGCATTATGGCTGGGTACTTAACTCGGTACCGACTGAATTACGTCGGTACTACAGAGTACCGATTCACATTAAATCAATCAGTACCAAATTTCGGTACCTGAGAACGCAAGGCATGAGGGTACGTTAGAGAAAAAGAGAGAGAGACTGTGATGTGATGTCACCCCTGCAACTTGTTCAAAAACAACACACAGGGCAATAGCTACCCAAAAACATTCTGAAGTGTGGTTACATTTCTAGGGCCCTATGGTTTCCGCGATGAGGAAAACGCGGACAGAATCCATTCATAGAAACGGAATTCACTGTATAACGCAGAATGTCATGGAATTCGGCAATTTTTGGATGAATAAATCAAAAGTAGGTCAGTCACCTGAATCGAATTGTGATATGGACGAGTGTCTGTGAATATTAAACTGCAAAAAACAGTTTAAATATGAATCCTGCATTTTCTCCTCTCTGTATGAATGAATGGCATGGTTTAGTTTACTACACACACTGAAGCACGCCTGATGCTTGCTGTGTTTTCCGGCCTCCGCCATCTCACTAAATGAGGACATGAACACATGAACTTCATCTCCAGAGCTGCTGTAGAGTCACTTCATGAGAATTTTACCATTTCACTTGAGAAAAAAATATCATATCATATATCATATCCACAAAGAAACTTCAAGGTAACCCAGCAACCCGTCAAAAACCTTAAAATGGACCAACATCAACCTAGCTAATATTGTAATCAAGCCAAGAAAATCCATAAGTTTGTGGTGTTTTGGAACAATTAAAAGGCTCTGAAAACTTTGAAACAAAAAACAATATGAAACTATACAGGCTCAATGACATACACCCTTTTACGCACACCCTGGCAATAGACTTGCCATTGGCTATACAGTGGGTACAGAAAGTATTCAGACCCCCTTAAATTTTTCACTCTTTGTTATATTGCAGCCATTTGCTAAAATCATTTAAGTTCATTTTTTTTCCTCATTAATGTACACACAGCACCCCATATTGACAGAAAAACACAGAATTGTTGACATTTTTGCAGATTTATTAAAAAAAAAAAAAAAAAAACTGAAATATCACATGGTCCTAAGTATTCAGACCCTTTGCTGTGACACTCATATATTTAACTCAGGTGCTGTCCATTTCTTCTGATCATCCTTGAGATGGTTCTACACCTTCATTTGAGTCAAGCTGTGTTTGATTATACTGATTGGACTTGATTAGGAAAGCCACACACCTGTCTATATAAGACCTTACAGCTCACAGTGCATGTCAGAGCAAATGAGAATCATGAGGTCAAAGGAACTGCCTGAAGAGCTCAGAGACAGAATTGTGGCAAGGCACAGATCTGGCCAAGGTTACAAAAAAATTTCTGCTGCACTTAAGGTTCCTAAGAGCACAGTGGCCTCCATAATCCTTAAATGGAAGACGTTTGGGACGACCAGAACCCTTCGTAGAGCTGGCCGTCCGGCCAAACTGAGCTATCGGGGGAGAAGAGCCTTGGTGAGAGAGGTAAAGAAGAACCCAAAGATCACTGTGGCTGAGCTCCAGAGATGCAGTCGGGAGATGGGAGAAAGTTGTAGAAAGTCAACCATCACTGCAGCCCTCCACCAGTCGGGGCTTTATGGCAGAGTGGCCCGACGGAAGCCTCTCCTCAGTGCAAGACACATGAAAGCCCACATGGAGGACTCCAAGATGGTGAGAAATAAGATTCTCTGGTCTGATGAGACCAAGATAGAACTTTTTGGCCTTAATTCTAAGCAGTATGTGTGGAGAAAACCAGGCACTGCTCATCACCTGTCCAATACAGTCCCAACAGTGAAGCATGGTGGTGGCAGCATCATGCTGTGGGGGTGTTTTTCAGCTCCAGGGACAGGACGACTGGTTGCAATCGAGGGAATGATGAATGCGGCCAAGTACAGGGATATCCTGGACGAAAACCTTCTCCAGAGTGCTCAGGACCTCAGACTGGGCCGAAGGTTTACCTTCCAACAAGACAATGACCCTAAGCACACAGCTAAAATAATGAAGGAGTGGCTTCACAACAACTCCGTGACTGTTCTTGAATGGCCCAGCCAGAGCCCTGACTTAAACCCAATTGAGCATCTCTGGAGAGACCTAAATATGGCTGTCCACCAACGTTTACCATCCAACCTGACAGAACTGGAGAAGATCTGCAAGGAGGAATGGCAGAGGATCCCCAAATCCAGGTGTGAAAAACTTGTTGCATCTTTCCCAAAAAGACTCATGGCTGTATTAGATCAAAAGGGTGCTTCTACTAAATACTGAGCAAAGGGTCTGAATACTTAGGACCATGTGATATTTCAGTTTTTCTTTTTTAATAAATCTGCAAAAATGTCAATTTTTTGTCAATATGGGGTGCTGTGTGTACATTAATGAGGAAAAAAAAAAAAAAGAACTTAAATGATTTTAGCAAATGGCGGCAATATAACAAAGAGTGAAAAATTTAAGGGGGTCTGAATGCTTTCCGTGCCCACTGTGTGTGTGTATTATATATATATATATATATATATATATATATTATATATACACACACACACACATATATAGCCAATGGCAAAACATGACGAAGTCTTTTATTTAACTGAGTCACAAAATGCAAAAAAAAAAAAAAAAAAAAAAAAAAAAAATGCAGATGCATTTTACTTATATTTACTGACAATTATTGTGGTAATCGAGTAATTGGTCAATTATTTTGACAATTAATTGAGAAATCTGATCTTTTTTTGTGGTAATAAAAATAGGTTATGTGGTAATAGTGAATAGGCTTTAAAATGACTTAAAATACATACATAACATCAAGGCAATAACAAATAAACATGAACAACACTGTTATAATACATAATGTAATATAAACATATTATAAACAATCAACTTATGTACATTATGTTTTAAAACAAATGCCTGCAGAGGGCGAACTGATGTATTCTCCTGTGTTAGTGTAGGTTTATAAATGATAGCACTATGCTATGCTATATTATTGTTTTAATTTATACTACAGGGCTGCTGAATGCTCGAATCTGATTGGTTGATCAATGTTCTAAGGTGTGCAATTATTTTCAGGGAAACACACGGCTAAAGTAGCTCTAGGCAGGTCTTGACCGCATTACAGTTCCATATCACTTCGCCAAATGATTTCAGTTATTTCAAAAAGGTCCTTACAGCCTCTAACAGCAAAAGAAACAAAACCCACAACTACACCGACCAAGCAAATAAATATAGTAAACTATAGGTTGAAAACGACAAATTATTGTCATGGTTTTTTCCACTTTTTATTGTGTCCTGAAAGCACATTCTCTCTCGTGCACGCGCTCTCTCTCTCTCTCTCTCTCTCAAACGTACACACGTTAGTACGAACACACACTCGCACAGAAAAGTTTTTGTCAGCGCTGCTCTGACGAATTAATCAGTAAAATGACTCACCAGCGAGGTAATAACTGTGCGATTCTTGAGGTGGATAAACTTATAGTTTTGTTTCGCTATTAGTAGAGACAGTGCTGCCATGAGAGAGGCACAGACACTCAGGTAGGCTAATACACATTTTCTCTCTCTGCGTTAATAAGTGCGTTAATAACTGCATCAACGGTATTATTCTGCTATCAAGGCTCAAGCCTCTAGGTCTAAAATGACGTTTTGGAATTAGCAACGGAGGCTTGGGATGAGATGCGTAAGCAATTAGTCCCACATACAAGAGTGTTTTAAGGACAAAAACCTGACAAATCTCTTAAAATATAACATTGAAACATTGTCTGGCGTTGTGGTAACCGTAGTATAAGCGGAATAATTGACGACGGGCCATTGAATTCTTAGAAAATAATGCACACCGAGGTGTAACGGCTGCATTACCACCTCGGGTGTGCATTATTTTCTAAGAATTCAATGGCCCGTCGTCAATTATTTTTTACATATCGTGCAGCATTACAAAATCTAATAATGCAGTTCATGGATTCTCGTATGTGGAATGCACCACCTAAATTGCAATGGAGAATTTTTTTTTTTTAAATTAAGCACTCGAATTTAAGAAACGTCACAGCCCTACACTAATAATCTTGTAATGAACATCACTTAAGTTCTACTTTGAGTATGAATTATCACACGCAGTAAAAGACAGAATAATCCAAGCACTGTATAAGATTTTGCCACAGACTCAGTCATGCTGATATAGCAAGAAAGCTTTTCACTTCAACGAGAAGTATCGTCATATTTTATTATCGTGAGATCTTGTCAGCTTCCAGTATGAATGAAACATACATTACATGTGTTTACAGTGCTTAATAATGCTCACACCACCCTATTTTGGGTAAAAATATGAAAAATAATACTTCTCTCTTAAGAAATTTGAAGTAAACATATGATAATCCATGTTTTTTCTCCAGTGTAGTGTACTGAAATGTTCATTTCTAAAGATTTATAGTTGTAGACCACGTGCATGTTAACAGGGCACCCTGCCGTTTTCCCAATTAAAATAGAATTATTTTAATTATTATATTTATTCTTGAATACTGTATTTTTATTTTACATATCAAAATACTGTTATTACAATGGTAATAATTCTTATTTTGTTTAATATTTTTATTTAGTAATAATAATAATCATAACTTTTTTTAGTCATATTGATATAGGCACAAATTTTTTTTGTTAATTTGCTTTAAAAATTGCATTTTAAATCACAAATCACAATAGAAAGAGCCAGAAATTAGAACCAGAAAAAAACAATTTTTCCCCACATCATGCAGCCCTAATATGTGTATTTTATTATATATATATATATATATATATATATATATATATATATATATATATATATATATATATATATATATATATATATAGGTTTATCGTTATAAAATAGCACAGCTTTTTACATTAAGATAAATTTATGTGATATCATCTGAAAGCAAACTTTAACACATTTAACCTCAGTCAATCAAGCATTTTTTTTTAACAACAGAACTTAATTAGAACTAAAACGTGGTAACCATGTATGAATGCATATTTGCCATTTTAACAGAAATTAGGGCTGGTTGTGCTGGACTCAGTGTTTCTGTCAAAAAAACTGATAAGATAATACTACTACTAATTCTACTACTAATAAATAACAATATAAAACACTCTAAGGTCTGATGAGCTGCTGGGTTAATGAATATTAAAATGTTGTCTGCGTTCACTCGAACTGATTTCATGAAATCAAAACAGGGACAGTAATAAGTAAGCGCTTGCGCAATAGTTTGGCCCACTACTGAAGAAACCGGCAGTTGTTCTTAAAGGCTGAATAACAGGTGACAGGAAAACACAAAGAACATAATTTACACATAGAGCGTCATTTCAATTCTCGCTCTCTTTGCGTGTCGTGTGCCTTCACACTACAGGTTACGGTGCGTCAAATACGCTGCGCGTCCATTGAGATGAATTGTAATAGCACGTTTTAAAGATCTCAAGCGCTCAGTCAGTGTTCAAGACGAGTGAAAATATATCTGTGTTAAACTTATACCAAAGACTATAGAATAACAAGACACGTCACTGGTGAGTTCAAATATGAAATTTAATCGAAAGCCTGGCAAACAGCTTTGGAGAATTTGATGTTTCCCCATTCAAAGAGATAGGAGCTGCACTTGAATGCCGCCGAGTGAAATGACTTGTTTTAAAGGGACTTTGCTTATACTTAGCATCTAACTCAAACACTGGTGAGTGAAATCTAACAATTTATTAGCTAATGGCTAATGATAGACATTTAGTCACTTAGCAAGAAAATGTAGTCACATAGACGAGTGATTTACTCGCATTGTGGAAGATTAATGTGTCAAAGAATCCAGAAAATAGAACCTAGATACATATAAAGAACATCGTTACTTAATGTAGTACCTAAGAGCGAAAATATTTTAATAAATTGGCTTATCCGTTTTTGTTGTTGTTTTTGTTGTTGTTTTTTTGTCTTTTTAATCTTTGTGGCTCCAATCCTAACCCTCAAACTACGATCTCAAGGGAAGTTTTCAAACGGCCTGCTTTGTGGGTTGTGATAACCTCCCTCTCTCACACTACTTGAAATGTGTGAAGGTCAGAAACATGCATTTCAATGACTCCTGAGTGGTGGAGAGAAAGTAGTAGTTCCCTGGGTCCTATCTCTCAAACAATCCTAAAATTTGCATCTGGACACTCATTAACAGACCAAAGACTATTCTTAGACATGTCGAGCATGTCATTGCCAGCTAGCAACTCTTATTTTCCCTGGGGATATTGTTTTATCATGAGCACAATGCAGTTGTGTAATTACACTTACCTAAAGCCACAACAGCACTATCAAAACAGATCTCAGAACAGTCATGTTTTTGTGTAACCTTTGACACACACAGTGCTGGTTTATGGGGAAAACATAAGGTACTTATTAAATAATCCTGTAACAGTTTGTACTTTTCTAGACAACTATTATATCTATAAATACATTTAAAAAAAATATCATTAAACGATTAAAATTTAGGTATCGATCGGTCACATTCTACTGATTAAAACACAACCTCTACTCATCTACTCGATCAATACATTCAATTAAACAAAACTGATTTCAAGTGGTTGTAATACGTCCAGATCATGGTTCTCACACTGTCTGGACTAAGGAGGAAATGTGTAAATGAGAGCTTATCTTTTGAGTGTGTAAATGTAGGTGTGAGAGAGAGAAAGCCTTTATGAAAAGGCCTTTATTTGCGGAAAGTTGACGCATCACATGTCCTTGTACTATTTTAAAATAAACATGAGGATCTTAGGTTAAATTTGATATGAATATACAAGTGGAAAGTGCACATTTTGCCTTGACCATTGCACTATTTGTCCTGTTGTGTGATATCCAAGTTGTAAAAATTCAAATATTCTATATAACATGAATTATCATGAAAAGCTACAAATTTAATAATTATAAAAAAAATAAAAAAAAAAGAGCAAAAGAGCAAAATGATGTTTAAAATAGTTTTAGTTGTATTACAGTACATCACACCACTGGACATGTCAACTTCCCTAAAGTTTTACATGACAACTACCCTTGTGGGAGGTAAATGAACTTTAAACTCTCGGTTCAGCCTAACCTTAGCTAACAACTTTCAACAACTGTCACAGCTAGTTTGATAAACACAACAGTAGTGGACAAGTGTAATTATTTTTTATCGTTCTCTTGAGAAGATCAATCTACAAAAAACAACAAAAAAGAAAAAGAGGAAATTTCAACTTCAGAGGCAGAAGGTCAACTCGGCATTCGCATTGAGTCTGGAAGGCTTTGATTTCTTCCATATGGTTTAAGTATTCCAGGCAGGGTGAATTTACTAACAGAAGCCCTTTAAGGCTAAAATCAGAAAGCATTTCATTTAAAAAGACTTAAAGTGAATTAACTTTGCCCACAAAAAAGTGCTGTTGTTTGCCCTTGTAACAGAGAATCCATGTTAATAAGACTTTAACTACAAAAGTTTTCTCTGGTTACAGGCCACCGTGTCAGGTTATTTTTCCCCAAACACATTAAACAGGTGGTCCTGTCTCATAATCTGACTGACTCCTCGCTCCACTCCCAGCCAAATGGCCCGGTGGATGTCTCCAGTCCCGGCCTTGAACTTTCCAGTAAGAAGAACAACCTTGATGTTTCCAGACAGTGTTTGTCAGTAGCTTGCACTTTCTTTCACTTTTCATTTTTAACCTCCCAAAGTCCTGCCAATCTAATGCCCTGCCAAGGAGAACAGAGTTCAAATTACACTTAACAGATACAACTTAAGAGCTAAGCCTTTTAAGTTTAAAATAAAGCCAGGCCTTGGGGTTTTTGAGTCACACAAAAACAGGTAATTTTGTGACATTGATTTATACTTCAAACTGACACTGACTGCAAGTTACACAGAGTTGCAAGGGTATCAATACTCAAATGGATCATAAAAGGATTACAGAAAGACTGATTTAAAAGCCTTAAAACAATAATTCAGTTCTCTTTAAATTCACTTCGACACCCTTCAACAGTGTGGGAGCCAAAAATAATTTCATGCAGTTCAACAGCTGAGATCTGTGGCGGCCCACACAAAAGGTATATCAAGTATGTCTAGAGAGAATAGACAAATTTTAGAATCTTTATGAATACCTCAAAAAAACAAACTGTCTAAATGACTTTAAGGTGAAATTATTTACCTAAAGAAGCATATTAAGTGCTCATTTATGCACTAAAAACACAAAACAAAGGAAAAATCTGAAAAAGTGTCAGAGATTTCCATATGACTGCACCGCATTGAAAAAATTGAAGCACTTAGTCAATGGTATTGATGTGTTACGTAACAGCTCTTCCTGTAAGGAGGGGATGTAGGACGAATGATAAATCTGGATGGAACGAAAAGAAAGTACACAACAGCTCATAATCATATGTCGACCCCTGGAGACTCTTAAAATATCCCACAGGCAGACTTTAACCATTCAATACATTAGCTGTCCAGTCAATGTAATAGAGAGCTAGTTTAATATGGAGGGTGGGGAGGGGGGCTAATCAAAACAGACTGTTCCAGTACACAACACAAAAGACCTCAAAACCAGGAAATAAGAGAGCAAACAGCACAAGAGAGACATGGCATTTCCCATTAGGGATCAATACAGCATCTATCTATCAGACGAGGGGGGAGGTTTGGGTCTAGGAAAGTCTTTGTTTCAACCATGTTTTGACCCCATCTGGGAACAACAAGGTTTCAGAAAGACAAACAGGCCCCCCATTTAATAAATTACAGTCAATGTCTTGTGGGACAGACAATATTTAATGTATCTGAATGTCTTACGAAGGGCTGAACATGTTAAGGTACAAAAGGCATTGCAATAAAATCACGTCATTAATGAGGGACAATACATCACGAATGTCTCTTCAAACCATAAACATCACGTACACATGCGGAACCTGTTATATTTGAGACCTGAGATCAATGGTGTGCTGCGAAAAATATGCAACGTAACGCATTATATAATGGAAAAGTACAGCGCGTTACACAAACCACAGGTTGAGCAGGTTAATGTTCTATTCCACACATAAAGCCCTCTGCTGTCCACAACCAAGCAAAATACTGTGCTAAATATAAATAAACCCCCAAATTATACGGAAAATAAGGGTTAGGACGAGCTTAAGGCCATAAAGAATGGCTGGCTGCGTTTCGAAAGCTGGCGTGTTGCCTACTAAAACAGGATTTTTGTGAATTATTTCGCTACGTTTCGAGACGCAGCCGACGGCTGTGCTGCGCGAGGAGATTCTCATAAAAAATTCTCTCGCGACGTCAGTCCGGTTGAGCAGGGCGAGGGCACACGAAAAGGGAAAGAGGGGAAAAAACAACAAAATATTATGTAATGCAGCTAGTTACGGAAAACTCCCCGTGTCCAGCCTCAATGCAAAAGTTGTAACTGTTTACCGCCTGATTGCATCATTTTAGCACATACGTGTGTATATTCAGTACTGAACAGATACCGGAAATCAAATTTATGGGTGATTTGTTTTCTTTAAATGATATTAGAATAAAAAAAATCATTTCTGTGAGTCTTAAAGGGCCAGTACGCACTGACTGTATAATTAATCTGTATTACTGGAAATCCATGTGATGCATAGGCCTGGGACAACATCCAATAGTAATGCAACGCACACCATTCGCACAACACGAACGAAACCCTACTGATCTAGATGCAGCAGACATATACTGCGCACCCAACCCATGATCACACACGCGCACACTGCATGGGTTTAACCTACTCAATGCAAAGCCCCTGAGTGAACGAACTTGTCTCATGCGTGATTACCAACTGCGTGCTTTCGTAAAGTTGACACGTATAATTATGTCTGTGCTAGTCGGGCTGATTTTGCAACCTTGATGGTCTGACTTTCAACGCCGCCTACTTCACGAGTTTAACCAGAACAAACCGTGGAAAATAACTACCGAGAGCGAAAAGCGTCCGATCTGAGCCGCATTTATAGAGTTAACGCGCCCTCGACGTGCACTATTTCACCGCACGGCGATTTAGTGCATAATTGTGTTAAAAATGTCTGAAGTTGCCTCACGCTACCGAGTTTTAAACTAACAAAGAGAAAAGGAGGAACCTACCACGTGATGAGGAGCCGATTCCGGGGGAAATGTATGTAATAAATCCCCACGCTTAAGAAATATAGTAGTATTAACTGACAGGCAGAAGCAATTATCCAGATGCAGATTCCGCTGTTGCACGTTCAGGTGGAAAAAATCCCCGGCCTCTCGCGCGCTCCGGTGTTCGGTAACCCCCCCTTCCTCTTCCTCCTCCCACTCCTCCGGGCTGCGTTTAGGAATCACGAAATGGGCGAAAGAAACGGGGGCAGTCGAGCTATAGGAGCCCAGTCGGCTGTTTTTCAATCGCCCCCGACAAAAGCCACGTAAAAACAGTGAAATGTATCCCTTTTCCGGTCGTTCTTTGAGCGCAATCCCTTCTCTCCTTCTCCGAAAGGTCTTCGTGTTCGATTTCGGCTGTTAAAACTCCGTTTTTGTCCGTTTTTTTATTGTTGTCGTTCGAGGGGGAAGCGACGAGCTCTGAAAATGGCGGCTCGCTCCTCTCCCTCGGATTGCGAGTCTGACAAACAGAAAGAAGCGGAGCGGCGCAGTGGCGGGAGAGAGACGCGCTACTCTGACTGGCCGCTAGAGGCGCCAAGCTTCCTGTCCTAATGCGTCATGACGTTAGGGGGCGCCACATTTAGACGTACATTTACTACTTCACCACATTAATCCTAGTCAAACAGACGCATAATTGGTCGAAAACAGTCAGAATCTAAATTTGACCCTAAATTAAAATGTTTAAGTTTTAACAAAATAGCATACTGTAAAATATGGATTAATAAGTAGTGCCTAGAGCCCTGCCTACTGCTGCACGTTTCTAGAAAGAAGTTATAAAATAAATGCTGTACCAGTAGAGGGAACTCAAGGGCCTCTGAAGTGCTCTTTAGTGACCAAGGGATAGGAAGTCCTCAAGAAAATAATACTAAGTTGAGTGGAATATAACAGAATAACCACTATAAAATCAGATCAGATGACACTACACTGAATTACTGTGCATTAAAATAAACATAATACAAGACCCAACATGTCAACTGAAATGCAAGATTTGTATTAGTATTAGTAGTTGCAGACAGAAAGACAAAATTTAGCAACAAAGTGAATATAAATCAAAATATGCTGAACACTATGTGGCAAAAATAGGCTTTTATCAGGTTAAAGAAATGATAAATTATGAAATCAATATAAGGAGGGTTTAGCTTCCTGTTTACAGAAGCCCTCATAAATAATAAATAAAAAGACAGCACCATCTAGTGTTTAAAATGAGAATACTCCATATGTTTTAACTTCCTTTCTGTGGCACTGGTTATTTAGCTGACCCCCATTTTCCTAACTTATAGTATACATACTACAGAGATACTACAGGAACATCCTCATAATATATTATAACTGAATGTACTAAAACAGATGCAAATACAAACATGACTTAAAAGAGTGTCAGACCTTAGAGATGACTGGTTTCAGTCTAATCTGATGGTTTACTGGAACCTCCATTATTAATCCAAATGTAACTTGTAAACTCAAAAACACAGACAGCGATCCAACCTGCAGTCTGAAAAAACAAACAACACAGTTAGCATTTATATTTATTATTTTAATAGCTATTCCTAACAATAACATACATGATTTTAAATGTATTTATAAAAAAAAAAAAAAAAAAAAACAATCTGAATTGCACAATTTTAAGCTTTATATTGTAAAATTTTCAATATATTAAACGTAAACATTCATTACATAATAAAAAGCTGCAAAAGTATCATGTATTTCACTTGTCACAGTCAGAACTTTGGGAGACAATAACGGGAGAAAACGTATTTAATAAAGTAAGTTAGTTCAACTTAACAGATAAATTGAAAACAGATAAATGTAAACAAAATAAGATTTAAAAAAATAAAATAAAATAAAATAAGACTAACAAAAAGTCAAATACAAAACAAACAGCGCATTGGCAGCTGCATCTGAAGGCAGATGATGGAGTTACGGAATGTGTTTCAAAAGCACGTAAGCTGCCTACCTGACATACGTGCGTTCAAAATGTTGACTTAGTAGGCAGCTCACTAGGTTTTGAAACACAACCACAAACAATCAATACCAATATAATAAAAAAAAAAAAACTTGCACAGTTATAATAGAGATATGAATACGAATATAATTCTTGCTATTAACTAGATAAGCTTTTTACTAAAGTCCAGTATTAATTTCGTTTACTCAGGCCCGTTCACAGTAGGTTTAGCATGCTAACATCATCAGCTGATAGTCTCTGCTGTATTACAGCCTTTCTTTCATCACCACTCACATCTTGAAGACGAATTCAAAGGGTAAAATTTTAGCGGATATTCTCGCTTGTAACTACAGGAAAAATACAATTTTATAGTTGTTTTAATTTTATTTGGAGGTTAATTCTGATGGACCGAGAGATTTTTTTGAACCCAAACAATTTTTGGCCTGTTGACTGCAATCTCCGGGATGAAATTACTTTGTCATAATGTCTACCGCTCACTAAATGAGAGGAAAAATGAAACCGTGTTTTCTTGTAGATCTTATTCAACATTTTACGTTGAAAACAGTATTTTTCCCATACTAAAATAGCAAAAATAAGTATATTTTACATGACAGAGTACAGAATTCACGTTCACTTACCTGCACAGATCAACCAGACTTGAGCCGGAAGTACCGCCTCATTTCAACCTGTGATTGGTCAGTGGCTGGAAAGCAGGTCGCTGATTGGCTGGTTTATGTGTTTTTAGAGAGAGATGGGTTTACGAGTGAAAGTAAAAAAACTGTAACTTTGCAAGAGTTGATTTTTATTTGTTTGTTTGATTTTGTTGTGTGTTAAATATGCAAGTACCAAACACACTGTCACGTTTGAACATATAATATCAGGTCTATTGTAAAGATTAATATCGCAGTATCTTTGTCTGCTGTTGTCATTCCCGCAAGCGATTTTATAAATGTCAGCGCATATATATGGAAATACATTATTATTATTAGACATTTATAATTAAGTTACAAATGCTGAAACCTTCTTACATTGTCCATTGAAGGGACATCGCATTTCAGAGTTGTATAAATAACTGTAGTCATTCAAGTGGAATCATGGCATTTTGGTGGAAACCCATGGTAATTTTACGAACCTATGCACTTTTAAACAGTGTTAAAGAAAAAGCCAAGTGTAGATTAGTGTACCAGGTTTCGTATTTTTCCTCAATGACCACATCAGGACTTTCAGTCAAAGTTGTTTATTCTATTACCTTTTATTTCCTTAAAATGTACAATAAGAAGCATTTAGCAGAGATCAAAAACATTTCATAATAATAAACATGTTCTGGTAAAATAAAATCCATGAAAGATACTTTGTGCACATTTTCTATATGTTCATCAGTATTGTCCTCAACAGCACCAACATTTCAGAAAATTGTCTCAAGAAGTCTGACCACTGGTCACTGTGCCATACAATAGTGTTGTTAATTTGGGCATTGTGGTATGGGTTGCGAAACACACAGTAAGACTAATGTGTGCCAAGGAAACCACCACACCCATTCACTTATCGTTTACTCAACAATTCTCTAATCAAGGTCTTGCAGCTAGGCAAAATATGGATGCAGATGTTTTGAAGGTTGATAACTTTTAGAGTAAAACGGATGAGTGTGAGAATTGGTCTGAAAATAAAAATAAATAGATAAAACATAAGAAGTGCTTTTTGAGCATCACTCACAAGTTTTAAAATCTGGTGGGGGGGGAACTGCATCATCCAGAACCAGTACTTTCTATAGTTAACTTTCAAAAAGATTTTTCTTCTAAACAGATGGCAATCTGATAGAAGATATGCAGTTGACACTGAATCTCTTAAGCCAAACACTTTTTTTTTTTTTTTTTGGGCAGAAAGTGCTTTTTTTTCTCCCGGCAATTACGTTCCATGAAGAAAAAGGGAGGGGAGAGGAATCAAAGGACTACCAACTCTTACACAGGTCTTTATTTCAGATTAAATGCCGATAAAATAACATAAAAGGCCTAAGCATTAAGACAGGAACATTGATGAACGTCTGTGGCTCTTTTTTGAGTCTTAAATTGACAATTAACTTGTTGAGAAGACAGTGGAGTCATTGGCAAATAAGGGCAATTTGAGCTCAGACAGAACTTGAATTCTTCAAGTGATCATGTCTGCGATAAAAGGACGCCTGCCAGTGACGATGAGGGATGAGACAGGACCAGAAGATCAGACCGATGAGAGACCTCTAAGGCATGATGACGAGGGGGTGGGGAAAGGCAAGAACGAATGATGAAAATAACATGACAGAAATGAGGAGGTACTGTTATTAGCAGCAGTTTGTTTTCCTTTTTTTCTTCTTCCTCCTTTTTCAGAGCTGGAGTCTTCGAGCAGCCCCCAAATTGGCATTATTTCAAAGTCCAGAGTGGTGTCCGGGGGGGGGGGGGGGGCTACAGAACCTCGTCGCTCTCCGTGGTGTGGAGCTGTGTGTCATCAGCGTCCGTCATACTGCTCTCCTGTGACTCCTCCACTTCTGCTGCTGAGACCAACCAACAACATTACATAGTGCACACAAGGCCACTTAAATGGCTCACTGGGTAGGAGACTTACTTGAGTAGTAGGGATAGTCATCAGGAGTGACAGGTTCATCATCATCTGGGAGGTATCGCTTATCTATGGCCTCTTTGATCTGATTATTGGCCCCTTTGGGGTCTAAGTCCATGGCCCAAGAGAAGTTCATTAGTGCCAAATGAGTCTGACCAAGCTTCTTATAGACCTATAAAGATGATGTACATTTGTTTAGTGGATATTTTTAAAATGGTGATATCAGTATATAGCTGATGTAAAATATATGCAAGTAAGCAGCTGAGCTGTAGGTGTACCTTTCCTATTAAAAAGTAAACAAGGGACTCTTTGGGCACTATTTGCTTTAGCTCTTCAAGCTCCTGCAGAGCAGCCTGTGAAGAATAAATTAGTTAACATTTTAAAATGTATATAATCTTGTCTGACTGTTGTTAGAAGTTGAGGCATACCTTGTACTTTTCATTGGCAAAGAGAATCGAGGCCCTATGAAATTTGCATAGCGGGTTCTTGGGGTCGATGCTAATGGCTCTGTTCAGGGTCTCCAGTGCATGGTCTGATTTCTTCAAAGCATGTTGAACCTGATATGGAGCACATGAGAGAGGATATGAAGATGTAGCACCATTCAAAACAAACATGTACATATAGAGCTAGTCTGGCATTTCCAGATTCAAGTAACAATCTTGTCGTTCAAATTTAGGTTGAATCACTTTAGATTTAAGGGTTAATTCACCCAAAAATGAAAATTCTGTAATTTATCACTCATCCTCATGTCGTTCTACACCCGTAAGACTTTCATTCATCTTCAGAACACAAATTAAGATATTTTTGATGAAATCCAAGAGCTGTCTGACCCCTCTGTAAACAGCAATTTAATTACCACTGTCAAGGCCCAGAAAGGTACTAAAGACATCGTTAAAATAGTCCATGTGACTACAGTGGTTCAACCTTAATTTTATGAAGCGACGAGAATAATTTGTGCACAAAAAAACAAAACAAAAATAACTTTATTATTATTTTTATGCAGTTTACATTGTACACACTTCTGTGTTCTACGTCAGAACACCGACTCTGTGTTGGCTGGCTCCTGCGTCAGCATCACACGCATACCTTGTGCTGCTCACGTGAACAGCGTCGGCCAATACTGAGCCGGCGTTCGGACGTAAACATGGAAACACTGCACTGCATTCACTACGTCAACTGCATAGTGCATAGGAGACTAACAGGAAAGTGAAGAGATTGTTGAAAAAAGTCATTATTTTTGTTTTGTTTTTGTGCACAAATAGTATTCTCGTCGCTTCATAACATTAAGGTTGAACCACTGCAGTCACGTGGACTATTTTAACAATGTTTTTACTACTTTTCTGGACCTTGAATGTGGTAATTATATTGCTTTCTAGGGAGGATAAAAAAACCTCTTGGATTTCATCAAAAATATCTTCATTTGTGTTCTGAATATGAACAGAGGTCTTATGGGTGGGGAAAGACATGAGGGCGAGTAATTAATGACAGAATTTTCATTTTTGTGTGAACTGTGTAACACTAATTTCCCTGCATTAGATTTACTCACAACTCCGATATGACAGAGCAGCACAGAGCTCTGAGGATTGATGCTCAAAGCTTTCTTGAAATGAATCTCAGCTAGGTTAAACTTCTCCTGCTTGTAGTAAATCATTCCCAAACCGTACCTGAAGTAGCAGAAAGAAGCAGACACAATGTAAAATTAATTAGTGAGATTCAACTGTTTATTTTATTTCATGCACTTCAGGTTTCATTAAAAGTAGCATCTCATTTCCAAAGCCATAGAGTAGAGTCTGAACCATACCAGGCATTGTAGTGACGTTTATTGAGGCGTATAGCATTGCGGAAGCAGCCCAGGGCTTTTTCCAGCTCCTCTGTAAGAACTAGTTCATGCCCTAAAAGTGTGTATGCGTATGCAAAGCTGGGGTCCACCTGGATGGCCCGCGTGAAGAACTTAATGGCAATGTCATGCTCCCGCTGTAAGCTGAAACAGTTACCAGCTACACACCAGGGCTGTACACAGAGAGAAGAAAAAAGAAACCATGAGATAAAGCATTTAGGAACTGCAAACCCTGCCCAATTGTTAAATTGCCCTGAGAAACTTACTTCTGGTGAGTTTTTGTCCATGTCAGTGAGATCTTTAGAAAGGGCAGAAAGCGCCACATCCTTCTGTAAATGCCAGAGTGTTGTGGAATAGATCTCCATTCCTTCCACACGATAGCTCTCGATACGCCGGACTTCTGAGAAAATCCTCTCTGCCTGGTTAAACATAGAAAAATCTTACCTTTTCTGTAAAAATAATTATAAATAATTTTCACCACTGATCATTTTCTGAATGCCTTTAATTGTAACCTGTCCCAGCGCCAGGACACACGGCTTGGGGGGCTTTTATAATCCGTGTCATGCAGGCACAATATAGGACAGATGTCCTGTCATTTCAATTTGTTAACTATATCATGAACTATATGATATATTCCAGTTGTCAAATATGTGTAAGTGAACGTGTTTGTCGTTTAAAAAAAAAAAAAAAAAAAACTTTATAATGCTCATTCAGAGAACCAGATCTTTTGATTATCATCATGTAAATTTACCCATTTCTCCCGAAATACATAAAAGTCGCCGTTGAACTAGGAGAAGAATAGAGTGAACTTTATAGTTACCTACACAATGTGTATGAATAAAACACGTCAGATTTTAACTAAAAGGATTATCGCCGCTTTCCATAGACACCAGTATATATTTAACAAACTGACAAATATCAGTGTGTTTAGCAAATGTCTTTTTTTTGCTAGTACTTAAATGTCTGAAACGTAAAATAACTTTCATGTGGTTGAAAACACTGAATCATTGTGATATATACAGTGCTCATTGTAAATGAGTACACCCCCTTTGAAAAGTAACATTTTAAACAAAATCTCAATGAACACAAAAACAATTTCCAAAATGTTGACAAGACTAAGTTTTATATAACATCTGTTTAACTTATAACATGAAAGTAAGGTTAATAATATAATGTTAATAGAACAAAATTTTCAGTTTTACTCAAATTAGGGTGATGCAAAAATGAGTACATCCCACTGAAAGTCTCTGGAGCAAAGCTAAATTTTAGACTACAAATGTCTAATTTGACTATAAAAGGGTGTTAAAACCCCTTCTCTTCCCTCTGACAGGAAGAGAAATGTCACAAGACCTAAGAAAGAAAATAATTTCTTTACACCAGAAAGGTGAAGACTACAAGAAGATCAGCAAAGCTTTACTTATCAGTCAGAATACTCTAGCAAAAGTGGTACAAAAATTTAAAAAAAGATGGAACTGCAACCATCTCACAGAGAGGTCCAAGTCGTCCACGTAAGTTAACACCTCGACAGGAGCGTCTTCTGATGAGAAGGGTTGAAGAAAATCAGCATGCAAGTTCACTGCAGTTATCTAAAGAAGTAGAAAGCCAAACTGGGGTGACTATTTCACGTGACACAATATGGCGTACACTGCAGACGAATAGCATGCATGGGTGCCGTCCATGAAAGAAGCCTCTCCTAAAGCCCAGGCACAAAAAAGCCCACCTAGAGTTTGCCAGGGCCCATGCTGACAAAGATGAAGACTACTGGGACTCTACACTCTGGAGTGATGAGACCAAGATAAATGTTTTTGGAACTGATGGCTTCAAGACTGTATGGCGTCGCAAAGGTGAGGAATACAAAGAAAAATGCATGGTGCCTACAGTGAAACATGGTGGTGGCAGTGGCAGTGTGAATTCACAGATGTACTGCTCTATACTGAAAGAGAAGATGCTACCATCACTCCGTGCCCTTGGTCGTCGTGCACTTTTACAACATGACAATGATCCTAAACACACATCTAAGGCCACTGCTGGATTTCTGAAGGAGAACAGGGTGAAAGTGATTCAGTGGCTCCTGATCTGAACCCAATCGAACACCTTTGGGGAATTCTGAAGAGACAAGTTGAGCATCACTCTCCATCCAGCATCCAGTCTCTAAAAGAGGTCATTCTTGAAGAATGGAAAAAGATAGATGTTGCAAAATGTCGCCAACTTGTTCATTTCATGCCTAGAAGACTTGGTGCCGTCATTAAAAATCATGGAGGCCATAAAAAGTACTAGATGTAGTAGTTTTTGTTGTGGGGGTGTACTCATTTTTGCATCACCCTAATTTGAGTAAAACTGAAAAATGTGTAATCTAAGTTATATTATTAACCTTACTTTCATGTTATAAGTTAAACAGATGTTATATTTAGAGATATCAGTGTTTAGTAGCGCCGATTTAAAGCCAGGCACGTCCGCGGGCAGCCCTGTGTTATTGGTGCGGTGGAATGTGCTGCTGCCGCATGTGAATTGAAACTTTTGGAAGATTCAGAAACAGTCCTGGGAGATAAAGGTAGCCTAAGGCTTAAATTCTGATATTTCAAAGTCCTATGGCCATATATTTACTTTATATTACTAGTAAACTATGAAGTGTTGCTTCACTTAGTGAAAGAAACAACGGATAGCATAGAACCGTCGGGAACTGGCATAATGCTACAGCTGGTTGAAGGTTCGCTTACTTGTAGTTACCTTTAAGGACTGTAGTCCAAAACTACCAGCAGCTTGCTTGCTAACATATCGGAGTCGGAGAATTTCACTCTGCTTGGGGTGGAGAAGGCGGCAGCTCTGACAAACACTGCAGCGTGATTGAGGGCTACGTTACTCCGACAAATATTGTCAATATTAAGAGGATTTGGCATTTCCAATTAATGTAAGCCTGTTACATTCTTCTAATCTATTATTACTACTACTATTAGGTAAGCTACTTTTATTATTTAATTAATATTATAATAAATTTGCCCCGCAATAATTTCACAGCGCATCACCGCATAACTGACGTGCTGTAAGGATAATAAAAGATTAGGCTATCAGCTCCTCTTTGAAAATGTTTTAAACATTTTTTAGGTCTATTATACAATGAGCTGTTTAACACGAAATACTATTCTTCTCATTTTTTTCACTATATGTACGGGCCACAAAAGGAAATTATTGAATAAATTAAGACAGTTATATACCGTTATCAGCATATTATGTTGAAATTAGTCTCTGAGAGAAAATGCTCCGTTAATGCAGTGTCAGGCAGCTCCGTCACTTTTACTTTCACTTTGAATACTGACCGAGGTTAAGCTTTTACCGGCATAACTTTTCCGCAAAGTTTGCACGTTACTTCTTGTGTGATATCCATTGGCTCCCCTTCTTGGTTGAACCTTCCCTCGGGTGGCCTCGGACTTTCGGCTCGCGGGGGGGCCCCGCGGATTTGCGCTACGCCACTGCCCAGAAGTGTATGACATTTGTTCGGAAGCATGGTTTGATGCAGATAATAGCCGGGTTTCCATCCAACTTTGCATTAATGAAAATTCAGCTCAAGAATATGCGCATCTGCGTGTGTTTCCATCAACTGTGTAATGCGAATAAAAATGGACATCAGCCTAACAAAGTGATGTGCTCCAACCAATGACTATATATATATGTCGCACAGTTATTATCCTCATTAAACCTGTCTAACGTTAACCGTCAAGAATGTCAGAAATCACTAAGAGTTTAGCACTGTCCTTGCATACAAGGCTGTGCAACATGACAAAGTTTTTAATTGATTTTTATTTATAAAGTTGTATTTATTTTATTTAAATGTATATTTAAGTTTACATTTATTTTCCAACAAACTTGAAAAATTCAGCTTGATAAATGCTCTAAAACTTTTATGTAAATCAAGTCAGTGTTCAATAAATGATGTTAAGTTTAGAAATGTTGTGCATCCACTTATTATTAGTGTGACATTTTAGCATGCAAATGAAGGGGAAAACTTCAAGATATCGGCCCTAAAAATCAGCAGCACATATCGACCATCGGCTGACCCTGACCTCTAAACATCGGCATCGGTTATAGAAAAACCCATATTGGTCGATCTCTAGTTATATTAAACTTAGTCTTGTCAACATTTTGGAAATTGTTTTTGTGTTCATTGAGATATTGTTTAAAATGTTACTTTTCAAAGGGGGTGTACTCATTTACGCTGAGCACTGTATATAGGCTATGAAATGCACTGAGCGTGTATCTCTGGCTCAGACAAAGCGCAAAACACATCTGAATTTAGCAGTGAACGTTCTGAATACACCAGTAATCGTAGGCATTGAATGGTTAAAATTGACACGTCTCGGGTGGTGGAGGGGTTCAAATTGAATCTGAGGTGGCATAAATCAGATCTGAGGGGATGGGCATGACATTCTGAAGCCCCCCCCCCAACCCCCGCAATGATCTGAAAGCCCACCCAAGCCCCCCCTTGACACCAGGCTTGATGTCATAACTGATGTCATCTGATTTAAGCAGCCCTGACTCACCTGCATGTATTCAGCCAGTTCAAAGTGGGCTCGTCCAACCTGACCCAGCACCCAGCCTGTGTTGTAGTGGTGTGAAGGCAGCTGACTCAAGATGTTAATGGCCTCTCTGCAGTTATAAGAGCAGAGAGCGAGATAGCCCCTCCCAATATCCCGCATCAATGTCATCAGCCCATCTGAATAAAACAAAGGGAAAAAAATTGAGAACCTGCTTCACAGTTTTTCTGAAATTAAATTATTTGTAATAGTAATAAAAAGAAATAGATAGATTTGTTTATAGTTCTTCAAATACATCTTAAAAAGACAAGATACTCTCAGATACCCGCAGCAGCCTTTTGTAGATTAAAAGCTTGAAACTGTGGTGAGCTGATGTTGCCTTTGCCCTCCGATATAGAAGAATCCAGCTTGAGGATCTCAATGCTCTCATTCAGGTTAGATGGGGTGATTCCTCCCTTACCCGTTTTCGTTTTGGTCTTTCGATTAGGAATCTTGGTGGGGAACTTCATTTTCAGCTTCTTACTGTTCTCCTGTTCAATTCCATCATTAACAGAGTGTTTATAAAACCTTCTCTAAGGTGTGGTTAAAGTGTTTTTTTGGCAAATGTATGTGCATAAACTTGCATGTGTAAAAGACAGTACCTTGGCAGTGGAGCTGGCACTGGTGAAGAGTCTTGAGCTCCGCCGTGGCTGCACATTTGGGGGAGCAGCAATGGTTGGGCTCAGCACTTGCGGTGTAGTACTACAAACCAGAAAGTGTTGTCATCAGAAGCCATCATCATAGCTATTAGTTGCCTGTATAAATGTGTAGTGACATGTACCTGGTCTGTGGGGCAGTGGTCTGAGTTTGATTGAAAGGGTTTGGAATGACCTCTCTGCTGTTGCCACTCTGTGCAAACACTGACTTCGTCCCCACTTGGCTGATTCTACTGACGGCCTGAAACGGGAAAAACAGACTGAAATTTCTTGTTTCAAAAGACGTAATTTATAATTTATAATTTAATTATATAAAGCCTAATTCTGTCAGGTAATACATGAATGTTTTTTTTTTACAAAGCCTTACATAAATACAATTTTAAAGATTTTATTTTGACAGTATGATAAATTGTATTATAAATGGAACACAGAAAGAAGGATTTTTCATGCACTTTTGGAATAAGAGTTCAATGTCCCATCTAAACAATCAAAGATTCACAACAAAAGCTCCCTCTCCTGTCCACCCAGACCATTTATTAAAATAAGCTGAAAAATCCTGTCATTCAGCAATAAAGCTCAGCAATAAATAAAAACAGATATAGGGTACAAAATAGTCATGTACAAACTAAATTACACTCTCTTCCAGTTCAATAAACCTTGGCTAATGTTATAAGAGGTAAAAAAGAATGCAATCATACAAAATTGTAAAACAAAGCCCTTTTAAAAAGTCCCATGGGAATACTATAACAGCAAGCTGCAATGAATAAAGAAGATTCACCTTCTTTGGAGGGCCAGGCGGAGGAGGTGGTTCCATCCCAGTTCCACTGTGACTGTAATTCTGCAGGTATGTTGGGTCTCCTGGGCTCGGCTCCAGAGGCAAAATTCCAAAACTTCCAAAACAGAAAGAATAATTACTATAATGAAACCATGAGATTTCAATGTTCTGGCAATGTATCATAATGGGAATCAATGAAGAAAAAAGTAATTGGAACTACATTAAAAAAAGTCTTATGCATGTTTAAGTGTGAGGCATAACAGCCCTAAAGGGGACCTATTATGCCCCTTTTCACAATGTAATATAAGTCTCTGGTGTCCCCAGAATGTGTCTGTGAAGTTTCAGCTCAAAATACCCAACAGATCATTTATTATAGCTTGTCAAATTTGCCACTATTTGGGTGTGAGCAAAAACGTGCTGTTTTTTGTGTGTCCCTTTAAATGCAAATAAGCTGCTGCTCCCAGCCCGCTTCCCAGAAGAGGGCGGAGCTTTAACAGCTCACACTTCGGATACTCAACAACAACAAAGCTGGAGAATCTCACACAGCCAGAATGACAATGGTCAGTAATGGTGTTTAGCCTTACATTGTTCAAACCAGAGTTAGACACTGACTCAGGAAGATTTTACTACTTTTAGAATGCAACTAGACGTTTTTGAATGGTCAGTGGATAAATTTATGTAGTTGCTGTGGAGTTGATTCAACTCATCGACCAGCAAGTGCTGTCATGTTAATCTTTTGTGCAAATCCAGTGTTGAACTGGCCCTCGTTTGTGAAGTAGTCTGGCGTAAAATGATTTGCGCATATATATAACACTTTACCAACTTTCTTCTAGAGGTCGACCGATATGGGTTTTTCTCTGGCCGATGGCGATATTTAGAAATCAGGGCAGGCGATGACCAGTATAGGATGCCGATTTTTTGGCCGATATGTTTGGACGTTTTTTTTTTTTTTTTTTTTTCCCTTCATCTCATAGAATCTAACAGATAAGCAATAAGAAGTGATACAGAAAATTTCTTAAATTAAACAACACAAGCCTCTCCAATCAGAGCACTTGAATAATTTAAATAAAAATGAATACGTTAAATATTAAATACACAAAACAGGTAGTCAAATCTAGACTGTGTCAAATAAACTTTTGAATGGAGAGGAAAAAAAAAAAAAAAAAAAAACATACATACATACATAGTACACAAAAACATACATTTTATTAAATGTAGAGTTTTATTAAATGGATTATGTAGGCTGTAGCACGAAAGCAAGTCAGGACCGCTTCCTTTACAATCACTAAAACGCTGTCACTTTGTCAGTTCATCGCAATCTCACAAAGTTTCTTTATATTCAGTGAAGCTGCCAACAATGCACAATAAATCTCTTAGGGTGCGTTCACACTTGTAGTTTGGTTCGTTTGGTTCATTTGGTACGGACCAAAAAAAAAAAAAAAAAAAACATTTAGTCCTGTTCCAATTGGCAATTTTATCACCGAACCAAAAGATACCGAACCTAAAGGCACAGGGATACATTCACAACCTGATTGGTCGGATTTTATGACGTATTGCCTATTTTGAGACGGAACTTACCGAACATCCAAAACAATGCTGTGTGCTGAGGTAAATGTGCTTGTTGTGTGTGCGTAGCCTGCATATGATGGTATTTTGGCCAGCTGGGAAGTCCTGAAGAGCTTATAAAATGTGTAAAGGAGTCAAAACAACAGCGGGAATCCATCCGTCACACACACAAATGATATGCTGCGTGGAGACGCGCATCTGATGCCTGTGATGGCCAAACTCGCGACTATGACGAGAAAAAAACAATATGCGTGAGGATTCTGTCCTTTTTAGGGTCTCATCTTCCTGTTTTTGGTTCGTTTACATATCTTTGGTCCACGTTGTGTTCATATATCATTCGAACCGCACCAGAGTTTGTTTGGAAGCGGACCGAGACCCATCTTTTCAGCAGTCTCAGTCCGCTTGTTTGGTGCGCACCAGGGTTCGGATGGCAGCGTTCACACATGCTCAAATGAACCGCACTAACAGAGCAATCGGACCAGGGTTAGTTTTAATCGAACCAGACATGCCAAGTGTGAATGCACCCTTACTTACATCGGGTCTACACTTTGTTAATGAAAAACCCATCTGACTATGGTAGTCAATGGTGGCGAGATCTGCTTGGTTACATACATTCTTCCAAATATCTTCCTTTGCGTTCAGCAGAACAAAGAAATTTCTACAGGTTTGGAACAACTTAAGGGTGAGTAAATGATGACAGAATTTAAATTTTTGAGTGAACTATCCATTTAATGTTCAATTTGGGTCTCTTAAAGTGGTCATTACCTTGGTGTTAGGGGGCTGAGTGTGGCTGTGCCCCCCAGCAGACAGCGGCCACTCTTGGGTTTGTTTTGCACCTGTTTGGATAACAGTGAGCCACCGGTGCCCAGTGGGATGGAGTCTGGCGAGATGACGGAGGAGTCGATGTAGGACACAGAAGAGTCAGTATTCAGGGAGTACTTTGAGTTAGAAGATTCTAGATTGAGCCGATTTAACTCCTTTAGAGAGGAAAGAGACAATGGCAAGATATGATGATGATATGATCAGAATTCACAACGTTCAATATAATAGTCAACCCATGTCCCCAAACAATGCATCATATGCTTAATGCGTATAATACATATCTCTGCATAAATCATAAAATGCATGGAAGACCAGAGGAAGGACATACCAAAGTATCCTGCGGGGTCTCCATTAGGACGGTGTCGACTTGTCGGTGCCCCATGTTGTTACTAGGTGTGTGTGCAGGGCTGATGGGAGGAGGGGGGACGCCTCCTCCGCTGCCTCCACTGAAATTCTGTAAGGAGGTCAATCTGAAGATCTGCTCTGGATCCGGTCGTTCCCCTGTAGCACAGAGGGCACAGTTTAAAATCACATTATCTGGCATCTTCTCCTCAGGGACCCTAATTAATAACGAAAAAGAAACTCACCAATCTGACATAGAGACTCAAATGGAGACCATAAGAAAGGGTTCTCGCTCATGCTCTTTTGGTAACATTCAGCTCCTTTTGCTATTCGATCTGTTTTGCTGCAGGGAAAAAGTGGTACTAGTTTTGTGCATGATCACCAAAATTTTTGCAACTGAAAATGTTTCATAAAATGCCATTTTTGGTTTTCTGCCAAAATATGCAACAGGCTGTAAAAATGTCAACAAAAAGCGAGGGCAACACAACAAACTCGTTGACGTCTATGGTGTTAGACGTCAACCACCATACGCTGCTCTATACGAGTGCAAAACAAAATACTCAAAACAAGTCCTGTCTGTCTCTAAATCCATTAGAGCTAAAGAGCTTTGGTTCCAGCCTGCTTTATCTACAAGCTAAACAACACAGCCTCTCACTAGTGTCTCTTTCCCAGGAAACCTCTGTATTTTCACTAAGGTTCACTGATTTCAGTAGGTCAAGGTAAGTAGCCAAACAATCTTAACATACCAGTAGATTTGCCCCAGCAGTGCCAGAGTGAAGCAGGCTGAGTCTCCAAACTCAGTAATGATGTCGTCTTGGCTCTTCTGTTTGTTTAGGACTCCACCGGTCAGAATCTGTTCTCCCTCTGCCAACCTGACAGAGAAAAATACAAATAACTCAAAACTGCAAGAAATGTGTAGTAAAATAAGTAAGCTAACCCACACAACCCAGACCTTGCGTGTATAGCATATTCGATGCTCACTTTTGTAAAGAAGAACTCAAGTGTAATTTATTTACTGTTTATTTTTCATCTTTCATTACACTGTCTGAGACGTCATTGCCATGGCGCAGGGGTTCTCAACCTTTTGCAAGCTGGGCCGTTTTCTAAAGTCTATGCTTTAGCACACACAAATAAACTAAAATGACATACTGCAGTTAAATTTCAAAATGTGGTGTTTTTATATTTTTAACATTTGAATACAGTTCAGCAACATACATCACACGACCTGACGACCAAGAGAGCTGACAATTGACCATCACTTAATTTACCATCACCTCGCGATTGAAAATGTGACACTGATATGACAGTTCAACAAACAAGTTAATAATATTAAGTCACTTACATTTTAGACGAAATAATGACCGTTTTGGTCTATTTTAGCAGCGAAAATAGATCAGATGAATCCAAACAAAGATCACAACATAGCACATCTCACAGCAACACTCAATCGTGTTTTGAATGATTCAGTGTTTTGAACAAATCATTTGAGTCAAAGATTCAATGACCCATTCACAAACATCTGTCTCATTCTTGATGAATCGGCCGTTTGAACGAATCGTGAATGAACGACTCAATGACTCGCTTAATAAAACCGCTTATCTGCATTTGCGCTCACTATCGACAAACCAATCAAATTTGTTCAAAACTTTTTTTTTTTTTTTTTTAAATCAGTCCAAACACATTTTAATTTTATTCAGGAGTTATGTATATACAAACTATAACTTTTTATGACAGTAGTTTAGTGATAAAAATTTTTGCAATTTTTTTTTTTTTTCAGGTTTTTTTTCCTCCCATCCTGTAGCCTACTCGTGCCCCCCCGGTTGAGAACCACTGCCATAGCGCATTGATGGAGAGAGAGAGAGAGAGAGAAAGAATCTTATTAGAAATATATTATTACATTTATTATTAATAGAATATTTATTTAGTAGAACTATATATGTATATGTTTATTAGAAATATATACACTACACTACTGTTCAAAGGTTTTAGAATGGTAAGATTTTTTTTATGTTTTTAAAAGAAGTCTCTTCTGTTCACCAAGGCTGCATTTATTTGATCCAAAATACAGTAAAAACAATAATATTTGTGAAATATTTTTACAATTTAAAATAACTTTTCTTTTTGAATACATTTAGAAAATGCAATTTATTCCTGTGATGACAGCTGAATTTTCAGCATCATTACCCAAGTCTTGAGTGTCACATGATCCTTCAGAAATCATTCTAATATGATGATTTGCTGCAGAAGAAACATTTCTTCTTAGTATTATTATCAATGTTGAAAACAGTACAATTTTTTTTTTTTTTTTTAGGATTCTTTGATGAATAGAAAGTTCAAAACAACAGTGTGTTTCTGAAATAGAGAGCTTTTGTAACTTTTTAAACTATCATTCAAAAGTTTGGGGTCAGTAAATTTTTTTCTTTTTCCAATATAACAATTACTATATATAGTAATTGTTATATTGGAATTGCTCAGTAGTGACAGATAACCCTTTTTTACATTTGAGCCCCTGAGAAACTCTCTGTACTTCCTTGTATACACTGAATTAATTTTAATAACTTTACTGTACTTGAACCAAGCACTAGGAAAATAAAAATATCGAATCAGGACTCGGTATCGGCACATACTTAATAGTCAATGACTCAGTTAGGATTTGTACATCCCTAAAAATAATATTTACTTAATTGAGAAATACTTGATTTTTAATTAGTATTTATATTAATATTTAACTTTAATATTTACATAAAGGATTTTGTGCAGTAGCATATAGCAGTTGCCTTTGAATATCGCTATGATTGTGAGGTATTGAGTATTTAGTAAGGAACATCAAAGATATTAGAAAGAAGGCAGTGGGATATGATGATCATGAGTCATGAGTTATGATTAGTTGGGGAATCATCCATACTTGCTCAGTTCCACACAGCACTTGGCAAGGAGATATTTGCATTGTGGTGTGGTGCAGCTGTGTCCTTTCAGGAGGTGGTAGGCCTTGTACGCTTTCCCTGAACGGTAGTAGCATGTGGCCAGCAGGAAAAGTGCCTCTTCTGAATGTACTGACAGGTGAAAAGAAAAGAATATTCAGAAGAACATGAATGATAGAATGGAACAGGATTCGTCCTAAATTATATAATCAAATTCTGGATTTAATATGATGGACATAATAAAATAAAATAAAATAAAAAACAATAATGCAAGCAGTGTAAGGTGTTTTAAACAGTTTATGTTTACGGGTAAAATCAATAAAAATGTCAGCTTCCATTTTGAGTCACACAAACTTGTTTTAATGCAATGCCTCAGCTCAGCTCTGAAAGATGGGGGGAAATGGAGGATGTTGTCTGTCTGTATGGAGCACGATTTGTGCAATTACCCTCAGCATAGAGCCTCTCTGCCAGGAATACAGCATCTCGGTAGGCGTAGTGGTTCAGAGCATGCCAGACAGCAGCCTATGGACAAAAACAGAGCTGCTGTTACCTTCATCCCCTTTACGGTTAACAAAAAGAAAGATGCGTCACAACAATGGTAAACCATAGCACTTGATGAATTAAGGTTAATGACTTTATTAACACCTGGCAGCAAATATACACGTCTGATCATTAAAACTGCAGATGAAATAAACTCCCACACAAACAATGAGATTGATTGCAGAGATTTTTATGTATATGAAGTTATTTGCTGTCATGATAAAGTCTTAATCTTAATGTCTTAATCACAGTTTCAGGAAATGGTGAACGATTACAGTATATACAAAGGTTGGAAGAGATGGAGGGAAACCAGCTGATGTTGACTGCCAGATGTGATGCATATAGGCGCGTTCGAATGCCCCAATATACTGAGTAGGTAGACAGCTTATTCTACTTTGAGACACAGCCAATGTGTACACATTGTATATGCATTTGAATTGATGTCTGACGTTTTTGCCTGACAGACATACACAAGTTTAAAAGCTGTACTCGATGAACCGTTGGCTAGCTAGTATATGACAAAGACTTATTAAACCCACAACCTATAACGTTTATGTTGGCTCATCAAAACAACATAACAAACATAAAAATACAAATTTAAAAGGCGATTATATGTTATGCTTTTATTACCAATGTGCTCATATATCAGAAAACTAACCAGTTCCAGAATTGCTAATCATCAATCATAAAATCACTTCAAATGCACTGTTAAGGTTACTCTTCATATATTCTCTTCAGTAATCTCTGTAAACACGCGAATCTACAAATTACAATTATTCTTACCCCTGCAGATATTTTCACACAAGCGTCAAAATGAAACATCACTATCCCAATTATAAAACCCCCAATAAATCAGGCAGTTGGCTAACCTGCAAGACAACGCATTAGCTTGCCTGCAAACTACTAACAAACAAACTGCCCCAAATTGACAAGCACTGCATTTATTAAAATAGCAATTGTAAATAAAAATAAAAGCAATATATTGTATGTTTAAGGACAGGTTTTGTGTGAGGTAAAGGGCAGAGGCCCTTAGCATTAGCCGCTAACTGAGGCCGCGGTGTAGCAGCGCTCAATCATCCGGTCTCTCGCGCTGGATAAAAGTCTTCTCCCGCAACTGGGACTGCAACGGAGCGCTTTAACATTTAGTTCAAATACCTGGACAGGTTCCTGCAACACCGTCATTCCGTAACCAGGCTCCTCTTCACCTCCTTTTTTGGTTTCTTTGCTCCTTCTTCAGTCGCTTTCTTAGCTCAATATCCACTCCAGGCCAGAAGTAGCAAAACTAGCATCGAAGATTTGAACATTCCAACCGTTATCGGTGAATCCGGAAATGCCCGAACACAACCGATTCAAATACACACTTTACGATAAGGGGCGAATTCTGTCGGAAATAGCCGATTAGGAAATCTCCAATTTTCGGAATCCTGGGGCGAAAAGCAGTAAATATATATATAGATATATAAGATTTTACAATAAGTTTCATTAGTTAACTACATTAGTTAATTCGAACTAATAATGAACTGCACTTCTACAGCATTTATTAATCGTTGCATCTTAATCTTATTAATCTTTAACATTAGTTATTAATGCATGTGAACTAATATGAACAAACAATGAACTGCTGTATTTTTATTAACGAACGTTAACAAAGTTTAGCAAATACAGTAACAAATGTATTGCTCATTGTTAGTTCATGTTGGTTAATACATTATCTAATGTTGACGAATGAACCTTATTGTAAAGTGTTACCATATACACCTGTTTGTTTACTGTTGAATGCATATTAGCTGGACCAGCCTGAAAAATAATTTTTTTGTGTGATTTGAGCTAAGGTAGCTTTAGACATAACTTTGTGGAAACAAAGCACTTGCTTTTACTAATTATAAGTTGTTGTGAGTGTAATTCAGCAACAATTATGAAAATCAAAACTCCATTCCATGTGTTACATGTGACAGATTAGTGAAAACATTTTACAGCTATATTTCATGACCTTGGAAACTGACATGTGGTTTAATGACCTAGGCATGAAAAAAGAAAGAGTTCATAAAAAAGAAACATTATAAATAGAATGAAAGTCTATTCTAAAGCTGATCATGGCAATAGAGAGTTGGACTTAGAGATTCGACCAGATCACCACAATCAATGTGACAAAGTTGTCAACTTTGTCAAGAACAATAAGATCCCCCTAATTAGAAAATCTTCACATGTACACTATATTGCCAAAAGTTTTGGGACGTCTGCCTTTACATGCACATGAACTTTAATGACATCCCATTCTTAATCTGTAGGGTTTAATATGGAGTTGGCCCGCCCTTTGCAGCTATAACAGCCTCATAAAGCCTCTTCTGGGAAACCTTTCCACAAGGTTTAGGAGTGTGTTTATGGGAATTTTTTATCATTCTTCTAGAAGCACATTTGTGAGGTCAGGCACTGATGTTGGCGAGAAGGCCTGGCTCGCAGTCTCTGCTCTAATTCATCCCAAAGGTGTTTTATCGGGTTGAGGTCAGGACTCTGTGCAGGCCAGTCAAGTTCCTCCACACCAAACTTACTCATCCATGTCTTTATGGGCCTTGCTTTGTGCACTGGTGCACAGTCATGTTGGAACAGGAAGGGGCCATCCCCAAACTGTTCTCACAAAGTTGGGAGCATGAAAATGTCCAAAATGTCTTGGTATGCTGAAGCATTAAGAGTTCCTTTCACTGGAACTTAGGGGCCAAGCCCAACCCCTGAAAAACAACCCCACACCATAATCCCCCCTCCACCAAACTTTACACTTGGCACAATGCAGTCAGGCAAGTACCATTCTCCTGGAAACCGCCAAACCCGGACTCGTCCATCGGATTGCCAGACAGAGAAGCGTGATTCGTCACTCCAGAGAACACGTCTCCACTGCTCCAGAGTCCAGTGGCGGCGTGCTTTACACCACTGCATCCGACGCTTTGCATTGCACTTGGTGATGTAAGGCTTGGATGCAGCTGCTCGGCCATGGAAACCCATTCCATGAAGCTCTCTACACACTGTTCTTGAGCTAATCTGAAGGCCACACGAAGTTTGGAGGTCTGTTTGGAGGTCTGTAGCATGCACTGACCCCGCTCTGTGATTTTACGTGGAGTTGATGTTGTTCCCAATTGCTTCCACTTTGTTATGATACCACTAACAGTTGACCATGGAATATTTAGTAGTGAGGAAATTTTACAACTGGACTTATTGCACAGGTGGCAACCTATCACGGTACCACGTATGAATTCACAGAGCTCCTGAGAGCGACCAATTTTTTCACAAATGTTTGTAGAAGCAGTTTGTATGCCTAGGTGCTTGATTCTATACACCTGTGACTATGGAAGTGACTGGAACACCATTCAATGATTTGGAGGGGTGTCCCAATACTGTTGGCAATATAGGCTGCGTTCCACTCCACTTTTAGACACGCTCTCACAAACGTCCCTAAGCACTTCCCCTCGGGGGAATCCCTGCCGCCATTTTGAAGTGCGTTCCACTTTGTGAAGTGGACGAGGGAAGTTTGTATGGACAGACCCTCGCTCCCTCGATTCTGACAGAGTGAGCGAGTCTACTTCATAGACTTCAGGCAGCTCCATATCCCACAATTCAACACGATTGTGATGTCACTGCATATCATGTTTAATTTACCCCACCAAAAACAACTCTATGATATATAATTTTTTTTGAATATTTAAAACGACCCAAACACACCTATATGCATATAGAATGCTGCATTAAACAATTTCTTAAGGGAAAAAAAAAAAAATCAACTCTATAGTGGATTCCAAGTGATCAAGGGCTTAGGATGTTCCAATTCAGCCCATTGCAAAGGTTCCGCCAGTAGTGGGCACTCGTGCATCGTAAGCAATGACATACATCCAAATCAACAAGACTGAGGGAAGTTAGCGAGGGAAGGGATTAAAAAAAAGAACTGGAACGCAGCCCTAGTGTATGCGAAACAGGTGTCTTCTCAGTTGTCTTTTCCCCAAGGGGACATTTAGTGAATATGTTATTGGCCAGAATCTGCATTTTCCACCAGTCATGTATGACATATCATCTTACCATGCAATGAGGAGGGTTTTGAAAGCAAATGCATTTATTTCACATAGTCTCTTAGTGACATATAGTGTTCATATAGTGACAGTAGAAATTTAATGAAGTTTTTTTTCTTTTTTCTTTTTGACCTAACCTAGTTGTTTATGTGCATACAGTAAATGCACTGTACATATAATGATTTATAATATTGGACTTTAAGGAAGTATTATAACTTGCCTGATCCCCTCTAGATTAAACAATGACTATATACAGCATTGATTTTAACTCATTCTAATTTGACAATTAACTGTGGTTTGATATCAATGCTTGGTGAATTAATGGAAAAAAATAATGTTGAATTTGCAATCTAACCAACTAAATATTATGCTGTATTATATATTATATGAACAGTTAGATGGCTAGTTCACTTAGCCCCAACAAACACCAAATTACAACGATTGTGGCAGAGTAAAAATTACAGTTGTTCCCCAACATACAATCCAACAGATAAATATTAAACGGATGGATGCAGATCTGCTCCATTAGATGGCACTAGTGTTATTCATAATGCATCTCCTTTTCTGCACAGTACTGAAATGTATGTGTTTGTAAAGCTAATTCTATGCAATATCACTTTTGCTGAAAATATTGACTTGTACAACATGACAACTACAGACATTTTGTATTTTGCACTTGTGCATGTGAGTATAGTGTTTTATTTTATTTATTTATGCAGTGTATGTTTTTATTTTTATTTATTTATTTTTTGGCCAGACATCACACAATGATTTTGCACAAAATACACTTACATTTAGATTTTTGCATTTGCCGATGTATTGGAATACAGTGGCCCCAAAAAGAGTTTGGTATAACTGTTAAAATGTCATGCATTTGATTACAAATTATCATGACAAGCATGTTCCACAAAAGACTGACAAACTGAAAATGTCCAAAAACATTTGTCTTAATTTGAATATATTGATTTATAATATAAAATCCAACAAATACACAGTAAAACAAGTAGTAATTAGTAAAATACCTGACACATGGTTTGTTATTTAATGCAGTGAAATTCATACATTGACATTATATAATGCAAAGACATTTACAAGTACCTTAAGTGTCCAAATATTTTGGGTGCACTATATACTGGCAAATCTCCTCAAAATGTTGCTTAATGCATTCCGCTACTCCAGGATTTTTTAAGAGCTGGACATGTCCTCTAGGGTCTAATAAAAGCTTAATGAAAGTTCCTTGTAGGTTGAATGAGTATCTCAGATTCTGAGCTCTAAATTTACTATCCTCAGATAAAGTGACACACTTAATTGATTGGGAGTTGGGATGAACTCCAGCATGCAATTGAGGATCCTGGGATACGAACATGGGGCACACCAGCACTGATGATGTGACATGCTCAGCTGGGATGATGTGACACTGGGTCGATAAGTAATTTAGCTGTGGTATGTTCAGCTGGGTGCTGCATTTACAACATTTAGATAGCACAAGACTACTAGATCTGCTCTGTTAATTCACACTGTGAACATGAGGCAGAACCGATGCAATTCTGTGCCGTGTCTGAGTCAGAATCAAGTTGGCCTTCAAAGTGTATTGCAGTTTACTGCATTTTTCGTGAATATGGTAAAAGGTTTTTTTTTTATAGTGACATAATTCCCACATTTTTTCTTGAGAACTATTAAACATACTATAAAAACATAAAATTAACTTAGAATAAATAACTAGCTTCACACACATCAAATATCTGTATCACTTATCCCCCTAAACTTTTAAACCCTTGACTTTCTTGACTGTATCAATTGCAAAAGTTGTAAATAATGTATTAAAAATATATATATACACTGTCCACTTTATTAGGTACATGTTTATCTGCACGTTAATGCAAAACCCTAATCAGCAAATCACATGGCAGCAAATCAATGCATTTAGGAATGTAAACATGGTCAAGACAATCTGCTGAAGTTCAAACTGAGCATCAGAATGAGGAAGAAAGGTGATTTAAGCGACGTGCTGAGCTACTGGGATTTTCACGCACAACCATCTTTAATGTTTACAGAGAATGGTCCGAAAAAGAGAAAATATCCAGTTCAATATCAGCAGTTCTGTGGGTGAAAATGCCTTGTTGATGCCAGAGGTCAGAGGAGAATGGCCAGACTAGTTCAAGCTGATAGAAATGCAACAGTAACTCAAATAACCACTCATTACAGCTGAGGTACAGAAGAGCATCTTTGAACTCAAAACATGTCGAATCTTGAAGCAGATGGGCTACAGCAGCAGAAGACCACACCAGGTGCCACTCCTGTCAGAAACTGAGGCTATATTTGCACAGGCTCACCAGACAGAAGACCGGAAAAACTTTGCCTGGTCTGATGTGTCTCGATTTCTGCTGCAACATTCAGGGTCAGAATTTGGCATAAACAAAATTAAACAAAATGGCGTAAACGGTTCAGATGATATTTTCTTGGTACACTTTGGGCCCCTTAGTACCAACTGAGCATCTTTAAATGCCACAGCCTACCTGAGTATTGTTGCTGACCATGTCCATCCCTTTATGACCACAGTGTACCCATCTTCTGATGGCTACTTCTAGCAGGATAACGCTCAATGTCACAAAGCTCAAATCATCTCAAACTGTTTTTTTTTTAACATGACAATGAGTTCACTGTACTCAAATGTCCAATAGAGCACCTTTGGGATGTGATGGAACAAGAGATTCACAGAGATTCAAGAGATTCAGCAACTGTGTGATGCCTCATGTCAATATGGACCAAAATCTCTGAGGAATTAAGGCAGTTCTGAAGGCAAAAGCGGGTCCAACCTGGTACTTGCAAGGTGCTTACCTTATATATACAGTATTTAATAATAAAATAAAATGGCAGTTATTAATCTGATGATCCAGAATTTGTTTCCTCTCTCCAGTCTTAGGTATAGTGGCAGTTCTTGAGGATCTATTTACGTGCTACTCTACATTTCACTTGGTGGCACTGCAGAACCATGTTCTGCTCAGTCTGATGAGTCATTGATTCTGAAATTCGACTTGTAAGTGTAATGGAACATGTTAGTGATTACAGCTTTATGTCTTAAATATAGTTCTTGAGAATAGCCTTGAGGGCATGTGGACTTTTGGGAGAGAGGGAGAATGGCTCACTGATTTTCATTAAGGTTTGGGATAAGTTCATCGGAGCACTTTGTTTTTGATTTGAATCTGCTTTCTCTTAAAACTAATGACATTTTCTTAACTGAATTTGTAATGATATGGTGGTTGACAGTGGTTCAATGAGGGTATATAAGATTCCTAACCAACAAGTCCATTTCACAAAATCAACAGGGCACTGATTCACAGTCTCATTTTTTTTTTTGTAGAAAGCAAAATTGTAGTTGCTGACACAAAGCCATTTAACCTGCCGATTTTTTGTGGGCTTATGTAAGCTATATAAGTGCAGGCTTTATATCCCTCTGATCTTTATTGTTCATTTATTAGATATTTTGGCTAATTTGATAACACTTTCAGATGCCAAAATGTGTGCAGTACTTTTAGCTCCATTAAACCCATTTTACCAGGTTTAAATCCATTCTGCAGAGCTCCAAAATGAGTGTACAAAAAACTCTGCAGATTCTGTTTGGGTCTGCGTATGGGCTGAGAGAATCATATAAAAACATTGTTATTGTTCAAAGATGTTTGATGTTGCATTACCATCGACTTATGCTTCCCATGAGAAGCTTTTTTTTTATCAGATGTTGCAGATGATATTTTCATTTTTAGATGTAGAGAATAATGGCCTAAATTTGGTCCCACTGGCATTTGTTTATGCTCCAAGACATCAAACAAAAGAAAATCAATTAACGAACAAAACCAGCAGTAAGAAAAGACACATTTGGCATCAGATATAATCATACTGAGATACTGCAGACCTCAATTACTGTCACAAAACACCCCACCGAATGTACAAGGCGTTGTTATGTGGTAAATTCTGTAAATGTGGTTTTACTTTTTTTTTGCTTTCTTTGGTTTTCTTTGAGCTTGTCATCCATTCATGGGAAAGAGATACTAATCTCAAATCCATATGCTGTGAGTGTGGGCTATTTCAGAGCATAATAAAACCAGCAGGTCCATTTCTTCCCACGCCAGGCTAGCTCGTTCAGCTGCCCTGTATGATCGAGGCCCAAGCTGTCAGGTTTGCTCCATGCTGCCCCCTGTGACATATATCTGCAATAGCTTCTGTTGACAAAGTGAGTGGATTTCAATATTGCTCATGAGCTAATCATATGCAGTATACATCATTTTAATAAACTGATAATGCAGAATGCATAGCTAATGTTTGGCGAATAGTGGGTCAAAATATAATTAGATGCATAACACAAGTTGTTTTAATGATCATTTAGATTGTGTATGTAATAATGTTTGTCTTTGGTTTACTTATACAATTCTCCTCATAAGTTTTCATATCTCTTGCAGAGTATGCTTTAAGAGCCAGTGAATGTAAACCTTGTGAATTGGTTGATCGGGTTAAATTGTACTTATTTTGTCTTTGGGAAAACATGTAAATATCTATAGCTCCTAAAGGGCAGTGCAAAAAAATAAAAATAAAGAAAGAAAAAAAATAAAGAAAAAGGATAAAATTTACAACCTGGGTTTAGGATTTGGTTTTGAGTAAGTCCGTAGTACAATTTATTATATAAAACATAAGTAGGATTATAATCAAAGGATTAAAGCATCTATAACATCTTTTTTTTTTTCTTTTCTTTTTTTTTTTTTAACTAAAAATAGCATTGAGCAAGGACATTATATTATTCTTTTTTCTTTTAGAATGGTTGAAAAATTTGAAAAACTTTTAACAACTTAAGGCTTAATTAATATGGACTATTCATTATGTAAGGGAACTTAGCAGTGTTATTTAGCCAGCCAACCATGACCTGTGGAGGTGGGACCACGAGTGGCTCTTATTCAGTGGCACTTTGGAATCGTATCAACCTAAGAGAACTTGTTCCATTTTACAATTCATGATTACAACTGGGAAATCATTGCCAAATTCTAATACAGAGAATAAAATAATCTGTTCTAGTACATCTGCTTGCTCTGAATCCATTAGTTAGCACATCTCTGTTTGAAAACAGTCAGCAGATGCAATTGATCTAATAGACATCTTATCATTTATTGTAATTTATTAAGTTGCCAGGCAAGTTACTAGCAGTGAAGATGCTCAAATAATACTTAGAAACCTTTGGGTGTCAAAACAATTCATTTCTTTATCTATCAATACTATTTGTGTTTTATTCATTTAGCAAGTCCTCTGATTCCAACTATTCAGAGTAGTTGATTAAGCTGTCAGAGGACCATTAAAATTCTGTCCTTAAACTGAGGATAATTCATATATTTTTGATTCTTTTTTTCCTTCTGTTTATTTAAATATTTAAAAAGAGTGTATTGTTTGAACCCAGGCGTTAAAGGGTTAGTTCACCCAAAAATAAAATTTCTGTCATTTATTACTCACCCTCATGTCGTTTCACACCCGTAAGACCTTCGTTCATCTTCAGAACACAAATTAAGATATTTTTGATGAAATCCAATGGCTCAGTGAGGCCTCCATTGCCAGCAAGTTAATTTAAACTTTCAGTGCCCAGAAGGCTACTAAAAACATATTTAAAACAGTTCATGTGACTACAGTGGTTCGACCTTAATGTTATGAAGTGACGAGAATACTCTTTGTGCGCCAAAAAACAAAACAAAAAACAACAACACTTTTTTAACAATATTTAGCGATGGCCGATTTCAAAACACTGCTTTGAATCTTTTGATTCGAATCAGCGGTTCGGATCGTGTGTCAAACTTCCAAACTTCTGAAACCACGTGACTTTGGTGCTCCGAATCACTTAATCGAAACAAAAGATTTAAAGCAGTGTTTTGAAATTGCCCATCACTAGATATTGTTGAAAAGTCATTATTTTGTTTTTTTGGCGCACAAAAGTATTCTCGTCGCTTCATAATATTAAGGTTGAACCACTGTAGTCACATGAACTGTTTTAAATATATTTTTAGTAGCTTTCTGGGCATTTGAAAGTGTAAATTAACTTGCTGGTAATGCAGGCCTCACTGAGCCATCGGATTTCATCAAAAATATCTTCATTTGTGTTCTGAAGATGAATGAAGGTCTTACGGGTGTGGAACGACATGAGGGTGAGTAATTAATGACATTGTTTTCATTTTTGGGTGAACTAACCCTTTAAGGCCGATTAGCACTGGTAGAGTTTTTTTCCTTCTTTTCTTTCTTTCTTTTTTTTATTATATATATATATATATATAAAAAAATGAGCAATTTGTTTGTGAATCGAGCTGCAGAGGTCACGCTGTGTTTTTGATCCACTTAAAAGAACCAGTTTATAATAGTCATTGGGTCAAGTTTCTGGTCACACTATATGCTTTTGATTCTCTAAAAAGAATTGTCTCATAACAGTAATTTGTTTGTGAATCAGACCACACTGGTCGCACTGCATGTCTTTGATTCACTGAAAACAACAGGCTGATAAAAGTTATTTATTTGTGAATCGGACATGAGCACGGGAGCATCGTTGATGAAAAGTGGTGTGGGAAAATACCCTATTATAGTAGATGTTTGGCCTAATTTCTTTTTTTTAAAAGGGTTTGATGATGTGTTTTCTGGCGCGAGACGGGACAACCTGTCACTGACATCAAAGCAATAGCAAACCACAACCATCCAAGAATCCAGTAAATTATTAATGGACAAAAACAAGTCGCCCTACGTGTTTTCTTTTAATATCATGTTTAACTCTACCGAATTACAAAAGTGGTTAACAAACATTTGCTTC
The DNA here is from genome assembly GCF_019924925.1 of Ctenopharyngodon idella. NCBI lineage: Eukaryota > Metazoa > Chordata > Actinopteri > Cypriniformes > Xenocyprididae > Ctenopharyngodon > Ctenopharyngodon idella. Next base: position 23,236,815 of record NC_067222.1, read on the forward strand.
CACTGTGTTGATCTTTGACCTTATGATTATGTTTTTAAAAAGTGATGTGATGTTTACTCATTAGCACCATGTTCTATCTGAAATTGCTTGTCATGACATTGAAGCTCCAGGGTCAATTTTCAGGCTGTTTCTTTGTTTGAAGGGGCTGGCTTTGTTGAACTCATGGTGGGAGCTCAACAAATCCAGAGAAAAACACTGAGAAGCATATAAGCTGTTTTGACACCTTGTTGTTCATTAAGGCAATGTGCTATTGGCATGAGACGTCCCTTTAAATAGAACGCAAGCCATCTTGTTTTCTCTCTGTTTTATCTCACTTAAACATCCTGTCTTTGTTTTTCCCCTCCTTGCATAGCATTAAGAAAGAAATCATCTTCTTTTTTGTTTTACAGATGCAAAATAATAAATGAGGGAACAGTCACTGTAATCCACCTGTTCACACACACACAAGTATGTACTGTACCTCCACATGTGGTTATTGGATATACTCAATTAATTCTGATATTTCAGTTCCTGCAGTTCAGTTTATCTTTTTTTTTTTTTTTTTTTGATACTTGAAGGATTCTTATAGAATTTATATCTAAAATTAGGATTGAAATTATTATATAAAATTAGGATCATATCCACAGGGAAATCACATGGAAACAGGGAGCATTTTAAAACAATGTGTCAAATACTCTGGTTAAAATGTATGATAATTACATTAATTGGAAGATTTCATTGCCCTAGTGAGATAAGATTGGTGCAAATTTGTAGAGCCTGTTTAGTTGTAGTTGCTTGAGGGCGCATTCATGATTTAATATCTTTTCTGAGTGAAGCTTGAAATACTTAAGAGGAAGAGACTGAGGATGCATTTAGTTGGACAGTTTAGTTTTCTTGCTCTAAAAGGTCTTTGAGGCTTTTCCCCATGAATGCATGCAAATGCACACTTATTCTCAAAGGTCAAACAATGTCTGTGTCCACATGATGGGATTGGGGTCACAACCTTTTACTCCGGAAACACAATTGCCTGGGAGACAGCAGGTCAAAAACTCATGGGCACTATTTGCACAGACTGGATGAATTCGATCCCAGAGGTCGAAACAGAGAGAATGTGATCACTCTGCCTATTTATTTGTCCCCTGGGGGCATATAAGAGGCAACATCATACTGTATCTGAACTTTAATTTCACAAGGAAACCAAAAATATAATTAAAATAAAAGGTTCAATTTGCCCAGTTCAACGAAACATGAGTATAGTCACAGTAAATTGACTTAAGCCCCAATCCACCAGATCTGAGAGCATGTATCTGCATCTAATTGTGTCAATCAGTATCTGTTTGTGTCATCCAGTGATGTGTGTGTATTTGTTCTAATGCTGTTTGCTTAGATGTGGTTATATAGATGTATGCTCATGGACTGGAATTGATTTTATCCTGACCAATATCATTGTCATTTGTTTGCATGTTGACAGATAGTGATGTACAACATGATATGCCATGTCACTTCAGATATGTTTTATTGAAGTATAAAATTCAAAAGAAAATTGTGTTTTTTAGCTTTTTAATTAAGTTATATTTTTTTATAATAATAATTTGAATATCTTTAAGTAATTTTGTGCCCCCTTTTGGAAATATTCTGAGGACCCTTGAGTGGGTCCACTTAGTGACAATTGTTGACATACAGTAAGAGTATAGAACTATTAAATGGATGTGAATAGCCAGCCTGGTCTCATTGTTAATACGTAGGTATTAATACGTAACTTTCAAAGACACAAAACGTACATTTTTGTACGTTTAGAAAGGTGCTAAAACGTACAATATTGACGTAATTATGACACTAAAACGTAAAAATACTTACGTTTTTTACAGCGAAAAAACGTAAAATATTTACGAATCTTATCATGTCTTAAAGATATATGTATAATTTCCCTTTAATCGTTTTGTAGATAAATGTAAGATCCCTAAACCCCATCCCGAACCTAAACCTACCCATTTTATACAGAATGTTTAAATAAAACATAATGGGTAGAAATGTATAGGAAAATGACAATTTTAGTAAAAATATAACATTAAAACGATATTTTGAGCCACTAATCCTACACCTACCCCTAAACCTACCCATAACCATTTCTTTAAACTACCTACTAATAGAAATAAAAGAATGACAGACAAACAAGCGTAATCACAATCTTTTTTTTTTTTTTTTTTTTTGCGAAAATGTCAAAAGTGGTACCGAAAGTTGTTCAAATGATGATGAGTTCCAGTCACAGTCCTCTCTGGTGGTAAGTTTTTTATAGGGTACAGAGCAGAATTTAACTTATTAATCCATGAAAATATGATAAATCCGGCTTCTCTCCGTGAAGGCGCGCACTCATTTCAAATGTCAATCCACTGAAACACGGCATGTCGCAATCTGTGACGAAGGTGAGAACCAATGAGCGTTTGATATCAGTGCCGTAAACCATGTCGTAACGCTTCTCGAGGGTGGCGCTACTTTCAAATTTGAATCATAACGAGCGCGAGCTTTGACTATGACTGTCGATGTTGCTGAGAATCAAAATGAAGATCGATGGATAAAGGGCTGAATTTGGATCTGTTCCTTACAAACATATGGATTCTAAAGATTGGGAGTACAGCGAACAAATAAAATTGATGTGATTTGTGAATTTATGTTGTGTTTTGGTGTATCTTATGGTTGTATTGTCAGTCGCTGCATTGGAGAAAATGCCTTCTGTGTCGCACAGCAAACAAACTAAATATTACAAAATGATTAAACAATTACAGAAAATTTATTCATAAGGTTTTAAATTGTAGTCTTGTTTAGCATTATGCAATCCTCCGAAACGAGCAGCACAAGTCACGAACAGAAATGTTATTTCATATTAAGTAGATGAGTAAACTGCTTTCAATAAATTCGACTAAAAACAACATTAAATCATTAAAGCCACGATTTTAATATTAATACATGGGAATTCATATACATTCACACTTTACGTTACATGATTTACGTTTTTATTGCTGTTAATACGTAAGTATTTTTACGTTTTAGTCCTTTAAATACGTCAGTGTTGTACGTTTTTGTGTGTATGAAAACGTAAGTAAATGTACGTGTGGTAGAACCACAATTTACGTAAAAATACACACGTTTTCTCATGAGATCACGTTGGAATAGCATAGCTCAGATAAGATGATTTTGGAAGAATTTAATGAGAAATATTTGAGTTCTATTTCCGAGTATTGAAAAAGCAAAAGACTTAAGCAGAAGCCTCCATTTGATCTCCATTTAATCTCAGGACTGTCTAGGAAAAACTACTGAGTTATAAGAAATCTAATTTGTGATTTTCTTCCCAGGAACCTGCTTTAAAATGACAGACAGGAAGTGACTAAAACATTTCACATTTACATATTGATTTGAAATTATGATTTCTGCAGTAGATGAAAGATATATGTTTATGATGTATTTGATGTTGACTTCTGTTTTTCCTCTTTCCCTCTGTTTTCAAGTTTTCAAATATCACGTAGGCTATTATTCAGTTCAAAACGGCCGAAAATGCAAACTGTCTTTCTTATGCATCAAAAAAATTATTCACATCACATTTAAGTAAACAAACATACAAGAAGATAAAAAAACGCAATCACATACACAAAATCTTACACATAATGCACAATTTTTTTCATTTTTTTCATTTCCCAAAAATCACCCTCAAGCCATCCTAATTGTATGACTTTCTTTTTTCATCCAAACACAATCGGAGTTATATTCAAAAATATTCTGGCTCTTCCAAGCTTTATAATGGGAGTGAATGGTACCTGAGATTATAATCACTAGCTTCCAGGCCATCCGCGTGCTCACGAGAGAGTCGAGTTCCGATGGAAGGGTGACCTCTGACCCAACGTATGACATATGACATAACTCCTCTTCTCTTATATCAAAATCCTCTGACATTTTTCTTTAAAACTTCTTGTTTTGTAACTGGCATTTTGTTTTGCTCTATCTTCTGTGCTTCTGTGTTCATCAACTCTCACCTGAACTTACACTATGCCTTTGTCATACTTCGGGTCAGAGGTCACCCTTCCGCTGGAGGTCAACCCTCTTGTGAATGCGTGGACTGCCATTCCCGGAAGCCAGTGATTACAATTTATAAAATTATAAATATGGATATTTTTCTTACAAAAATTCATCGCTTTTCTTCAGAAGGCCTTTATTAACCCCCTGGAGCTGTATGGATTACTTTTATGATGGATGGATGCGCTTAGGACATAGTTAGGCCTCCTCTCGCTTTATAGAGTCATTATGAGCTCAGAGCTGAGCTGGGCAGTATCTCTGTTGAAAAAAACAGCATATGCTGGTTAGGTATGTTTTGAAGCATGAGCTGTTTCATGGTCATGAGCTGTTTCAAGCTGGTCCTTAGTTGGTCTTCAGTTGGTCATGAGCTTGTTTAAGCTGGTCAAGTGCTGGTCCTAAGCAACTAGCTCCAGCTCAGGACCAGCTTAAACCAGCCCATGACCAACTAAGAACCAGCATAGACCAGCTGCCATGCTTCAAAACATACCTAACCAACATATGCTGTTTTTTTCAACAGGGATGTCAGGTTGCTAGGCTCTTGGTGAGCCTCCTTGGCTGCTGCCTTTACAGTATTGGAGCGTTGTTAGGCCTCCTCTTGTTATAAAGAGTCATTCTTCTGAGGCCTCTTCTCCCTAGAGCTCCACCTGAATAGTGGGTCTGAGTTGTTAGGCTTTAGAAGCCTCCATGGTAAGCTGTTCTGAACATAGGACGTAGTGCTGAGGCTTCTGTCTCATGAGCTCAGCCATAGGCTAAGTGGTTAGGCTCTCTGAGAGCTTTCTTGGCTACCGTGAGAGTTGCTAGTTCCCTCTCCCTAGAGAGTTATCTTGCTGAGGCCTCCACTCCCCAGAACTCCGCCAGGATAGCAATTCCCAGTTGTAGGCTCTCTGTGAGCCTCCTTGGAAGCTGTCCTGAGCGTGGAACGTAGTTAAGTCTCCTCTCAATTTAAAGAGTTGACATGCTGAGGCCTCTGCTCCTAGAGCTCGGCTAGGCAGTAGGACAAACCTTATCTAGATTCAGTGACTTGCCCATTGATCTATATTTATATTAATATAGATCAGTGGAGTCGCCAGTATGACGTCATCTAGCGACATTTAGCGACCAGTTTTAGCTACTTTCAACTGGAAGCAATTGGCAACACTGGCTGGTGTGCACTTTAGGATGGGGACTCCTATGAGTCTTTGACTTATGTCAGCCGGCGGCATGAGTATTTCATTCCTTTCAAAAGGGAACGTCTCAGGTTACTCATATAACCATGGTTCCCTGAGAAGGGGAATGAGACACTGCGTCCCTTGGCTTGAGGGTGAGTAAATTATGGGATAATTTTCATTTTTGTGTGAACTAACCCTTTAAGAAATAAACTTCTGTGCAATGCACTGTCATACTGCTAACATTACTGCAGCTCACGATGCTTATTTCCTCATAGCTATAGCTCATCAGCTCACCTGTAGGGTGAGCACCTAATCATTTGCATCTCTGCAGGAGAGGGTGAAGTGACTCAAGCTCTTGGGGTGGCCCATGCATTTTCAACCCTAATGAAATGAAAATTCATTTTCTAAATGCATTTATAGATCTTATTGTGAACAATCCATCGATGCACATGTTTCACCTTTTTTTGACCTCATAAGGTTTAATCAAAATGTCATAACTGGACCTTCTGTTATTGCATTTTTCCAATTCTATACTTTACTTTTCTTATCTCCTCCCACCATTCCTGTTGTTGTGTCTATGCACTCTAAAGAAAAATGGTCCTAAACAGTACCAAATTAGTGTTCTTCAGTTAGTAACAATTGCAGAACCCTTGTGGTGCTAAATGGATATATATATATATATATATATATATATGGTGCTAAATATATATATATATATATATATATATAAAAATGACAGTACTAAAACTGACAGCACTGTAATTGACATTGAATATGAATAAAGACAAAGAAATAAAACACACGCGCACACACACACACACACACACACACACACACACACACACACACACACACACACACACACACACACACACACAATCTTCAATCATGTCTTTATATCATTATTTTGAAGTTTGTCTATGCAGGTGATGAGGTTTTGGGGTGTTGCAGCGTCTGTCTGGGTAGAAATAAACAAATGAATTTAGAGTTGTAGTGCGTCTCTTACGTTTGTTTAATTACATTTTCTTTTCTTTCTTTTTTTTTAGTTTATGGAAGCCAAAAGTAGTCATTGTGAATGGACAGTATGTGAGCCCTTCACAATGTTAAAAGGAAAAAGTGATTAAAAAGTCATGGGGTGGCTTTAATGTTTTTGTGACTGAGCATGATTATGCATAAACCCAAGTAATAATTTAAAACTCAATATGGATCATAAATTCAATACTTGTTGAGTGGAGAAGAGGAGAGAAGTATCCTCAACTGAACAAACTTGATCACACTTGCATGTTCTAAAAAAAAAAAAAACATGATTGAGCAAACCAGTTATATTTTACATTTTCACATTTAAGAAGGATATCAAGTACCTGTTGAGAGTTGACAGTCTTAGTATGGCTCCAGAAAACCAATAATGAGTTATCTTTGAAAGGATTTTTTTGACAGTAACAGATTAAAAAAAAAAAAAAAAAAAAAAAATACAACTCTTACTATGTGTAAAAAGCCTTTTATAAGAATGTACTTTCTGAGTATTCAGACCTGAAAAGAGCTGATCTATGTTAGCCTTTGGTGCTCTACATCTAATAATATGGAAGCAATTTGCTCTGTCCCTGTGGGGATGTTGCAGGACTATATATGTGTGTGAGCATGAGTGTGTATTTGATTGGATGTGATATTTCTGTCATCATTTACTCACAAATTCCATATGACCTGTGCACTACATTTCAATTTTGAATATGTAAATGAACAAATAACATGAATCTGTTCTCATCTATTGTACAGCTTCAGAGTACTCGTAATGTTGCACTCAAGTCATGTGCACCACCACGATTCATGCTAAACTTTGTTTATCAGATCAGTAGATTATCAGATCATCAGCCATTGGTAAACACACTGCAACTCTCTATATTTATACATACAAAACTGCATCTTTTATTCACAATTGGTTTTACAGCAATCTGAAACTATTTATGTCAGCTGTGATGTGTTTCTCTATTTTTTTTTATTTTTTTTTTTGCTTCAAAATGGATTTGTATTGATTTGAACTTTGCCATTCTTATCGACATTTGTTTGTTTGTCTGCATGCATGTGCTGAGAGGTAGTGATATACACACCTCTTAAGAATAACATTTAACCGCTGCATGGCCACTGGCCTTGCAATTCATATAAAGGTACGACGAGTCAGCAAGGGGGTTGTGATGTTAACGACCTAGTTCTGAATAAAAGGAGCTTCTGTTCAAGGAATTGGTATTCCATCACAATTGTCTTTGAGAAAATCAATTTCCTACTCCTTGTTCAAGCACTAAATATAAAAATCTACAGGAATAAGGGGGTTGTGGTTACCTGCTAGTATATTCTCAATAGGTCACTGCAAGAACAAAATCTGTAGAAAACAACAAAAACAAACAAACAAACAAACAAACAAACAAACAAACAAACAAACAGATAATGTCCTGGCAGAAAATGACCAGTCCCTTTTCCATCAAGTTTATACAGACATTTGCTTCAAGCTTAAGACACATCACAAATAAATGAGTAATTCAAAATATGCATAAAATACCAGTGAAAAATCAATGCAGAAAATTCCTTCAAATTAAAGGGTTAGTTCACCCAAAAATAAAATTTCTGTCATTAAGTACTCACCCTCATGTCCCAAACCCGTAAGACCTTCGTTTGGGTATCTGATCCACACATAGGCAGCAACGTCATTACACCTTTTGACGTCCAGAAAGGTACTAAAGACATTGTTAAAACCCTCGATGTGACTACAGTGGTTCAACCTTAATATTATGAAGCGAGGAGAATACTTTTTGTGCGCAAAAACAAAACAAAAATAACGACTTTATTCAACAACTTTGTCTGTCCCGTCATACTGCTACGCTATTTTCGTTGCAGAGCTTTAGTGTTTACATCCAAGCAGCGGCTCAGTATTGGCCAGCTCTGGTCACGTAATAAGTCGGTGTTCAGACATAAACACTGAAGCTCTGCAACAAAAATAGCGCAGCAGTATGATGGGACAGACAAAGTTGTTGAATAAAGTAGTTATTTTTGTTTTGTTTTTGCGCACAAAAAGTATTCTCATCGCTTCATAATATTAAGGTTGAACCACTGTAGTCACGTTGACTATTTTAACGACTGCCTTAGTACCTTTCTGGCCCGCAAAATGTGCAATGTCGTTGCTGCCTACATGTGGATCAGATACCCTCGGATTTCATAAAAAATATCTTAATTTGTGTTCCGAAGACAAACGAAGGTCTTATGGGTTTGGGACGACATGAGGCTGAGTAATTAATGACAGAAATTTCATTTTTGGGTGAATTAACCCTTTAACACAGTACATTGCACCATACTGACTTTCATGTGAAACCAGACTTTTGCAGAAAGCTTGCATTCAGATAACACAGAATTTTCATACAGGTTAACTTTGTAAATGAAAATGAAAAACTAAACTTTAATTTATAATGTCACCATTTATTGTGTTCCCATAAAAAAACTTTAGCATTTCCTTTGTTATGTTCATTTTCCTGTTCACTTTAATATCTGCAGTTTTGCCTTGATTGTAGTGAAAATGAAAATAAATAACATATATAAATAATATTAAAAAAATATAGTAACATATATTACAAATATATTCATAGTATAAACTATTTGTAAAGATTATGAAGTTTCTAAGGCTGTATACATACATGGATACTTTTAAGTTTTTATGCTGTCAATACATCCTTAGTGTAGGCCAATGTTTTAGTATATAAACAAACAGCCATGTTGATTCAGACAACGAGCAGCACGATTGTGAGTGGGATACTGCTTTTACACAATAAACAAGAAGTTAATATTGAGTAGTGTTTTAGATACAATATTGCCAGTTACTTTATATGTTTTACCTCGCCATCGAAAATATTTCAAAACAAAGGCAAAGCAGAAATAATTGTTCTGCGTCTGTAATTGGTTGAGTGAACGATTCAGTTGTTACTGAATGAATCGATGTGTATGAACGAATCAGGTGTAAAACATTAAGTGACATTTGTTGCCACCTACTGGCATAATGTTATCTGTAGGGTTTAATGCCACTAACCAGGAAAAGTGTTGGTTATTAGGAGATCTATATAGGCTAAATTGTGCCTACAATAACTGAATTATTAACATGTAGAATTAGAAACATTGAACATAAATTAGAAACATTTGACCATGTTGCAATGATGCAGTAACAGCTGAGGGAGTTGTGGTGGCCTAATGGTTAAATACCTGAGTTGCCACTCCAAAACAGGTAGCAGGTTTATTTTTGGACATGGGCAAAAATATGGCCCGCGTCAACATTTTCGCAGCTTTTAGCTGTTCAACGCATCTTGCTGACAGCTTTTCCATTCACACCTCACAGATGGGCTCATAACCGTACATCCTGAGAAATGGATAGAAAATTTTAACGAGAAGACTAACTGTGGTGAAACAAAAGAGAAATTGACCAGAACCAATGTGTTGACATTTTAAGCACATAAGCAGGCAGGATAAATGAAGTGAGAAATAATGTATTGAGAGCCAGAGCTGGACCAAGTTAGCCTCTCTGGCACTACTCCAGATCATCATTAGACATGGAGAGCTGAGTTTCTGTCGCACAGTAAACTGTGGTATTCACTCAAGGTTTAAGGGTATTTGCAAGTTATACTTTCATTTACTCTTCAGGGAAGGTTCTTTTTCATACTACAGTTCTTTGTGCAGTTATTTGGATTATGGCATCACTATATACACCAGTGCTCTAAATCAACTAGAAATAGTGTTAATAGTTTATCTTTTAATCCAGCTCACCTAAATTTTTCTCTTTCTGTATTTTTGTATGGTCTTTAATATTATCCTAGCCCAGATGAAAAAAGTACACTTCCATAATGTACTTAAAGTGCTCTGTTTTCACACACTAATTTTGTACTTAATATACTAAAAATTATTCTTTAGTACTTCTTAAGATAATCTTAAGAACATCTAAGTGTCCTCAACTGTGCTATTTTGAGACACCAGGAATATGAACTAAAATGTGTTTTTAACATATTAAAAATGTATTTAGTTACCACTTGTAGTACACTTGAACCCATCTTTCATACACTTTCTTTTCATACACAGGTTCAAGAGTACTACAAGTGATAACTAAATAGCCTACTTTTCTTTAATTTTTTTTTTTTAAGCAAATTTTAGTTCATATTCATGGTGTCTCAAAATAGCACAGTTGAGCACACTTATATATTCTTAAGATTATCTTAAGAAGTACTAAAGAGGAATTTTTTAGTATATTAAGTACAAAATTAGTGCACGAAAATAGAACACTTTAAGTACATTACCTACATTTTTTTCACTTGGGAGGGATTGTTATACTGCAGTAACAGTAATAAGCCATGCTGGATATATTAGACTACATGTAGTCTAATATATCCAGCATGGCTTATTACTACTCCTGGGTACACATTTCAGAGGTTAGATTTTCGAGCTTTTGATTCGATTATGATTTGTTGATGTTTATTCAGTAACTGCTCTGGGGTGCGTTTCCCAAAAGCATTGTTAGCCAACTGACATTGCAGTTTCCGTCATTAGTTACTAACATAGTTCAACGATTTGGTGTTTCCTGAAACCATATTTCAAACAAACATTCGCAAACTGCATTGCAAACTTGTGTGGTTGGAACATAATAAAGTTGGAACGACAGCCCTCGAGCTGTTTCTTGTTTTTAGGACAAGCCCTCAAGTTTCTTGTTTTTAGGACATGTGGATCCTTATCTTGATCTTGAGCAAAATAAGCAAGTTGACGTTAAATACAATTTATATATTTTATTTCGAATATATACAAATGTAATTTACATATTTCAGTTTGTCCAGAGATTTTAAGCACCGTTTTTGAAGTATGCTTGTGCGTACGTGCTCTGATAGCCTATGTAAGAACGAGCCTATGATTGATTCTGGAAATAAAGCAAAATAACTGAGAAAAATGAAGTCCTCGGATGTTATGTCCGTAATTAAGTCCTCAGATGCCATGTCCGTAATTTATAGCAAAAAATCTAGCATTAATTCGATCTCAAACTGATTAATTTAAAGAAGTTATTGCTCCACCTGCGTGATCATTTACCATCGTGGTTGAACGACAGGTTTGCGACAATACGGTTTCGGGAAACAGTCGTGACTAGTTGATTTGTTCAACGATGCATCGTACTATGGTAGTGAAGCAGCGAGTTATATGGGAAACGCACCCCAGGTAGGCTAGGTTTGAGATTAGTTTGAGCAAACTCTGTGGCCTGTTGCATGAAGCTAGTTGAACAAACTCTGAGTTTCAGAGTAGGTTTGGAGTTGACAAGTCCAGTTAATCCAACCTGGTTTAGATCAGGATCAACTGTTGCACAACACTCGGTATAAACTTTCTCTGTCAACTCAGGTTTAATCCAGAGTTTGCAAAGCGCGTGCACCTGAAAGTGTGACACGTGAGGCAAACAGCCAATCACAGGGAACATGGAGAGCGTCCGTTTAATTCACTTCTCGCGAGAGAGCCGTGCAATTCATGTCTCTTCCGAAGATTAAGAGATCGTTATGAAAAATATGAAATTAAACGCATTTACAAAGCAGGAATAAACACTGCTGCAGTGAAAGTTTGAGAAGGCAGATGAAAGAAAATACCTGACTATATCAATGCATGTGAATCAAACAAATAGACCAAATAATTAATATAGTTTCACAAAGAGCTCAAAAGAATACATGTAAGCTTAATCTGTTTAAAAGCTTTATATTATGCATGTATTATATTTATTTTAATTTAAAAGCAAAGTTTAATACTGTCAATTAATATAATAGGCCTAATTATGTGAATATTTTATATATGAATAAAATCTTGAACTTACCTGGGTAGAAACTGAAACCGGCTTTGTGCAACAGGCCACTGGTTTTTCGGGCTCAAGGAGGTGGATTGGTTTTGAACGGTGTTCATCGCCATGGTCACTTATGCTACATGGCAAACCTGAGATGTGTTTTCCAAAGCAAACTATGGTCGCAAGTTCCGTCATTACCAGTAGAGTTCAATGGGACTTGAACTGTGAGTAAAGTGACATCTGATGCAATAAAGCCACTCCCCCTGTATCTCTCTCTCTCCAAATTACAGCAGTTTAGAGCGAAAGAAATTTAAAGGTGGGGTATCCATTTTTTCAACTATGCTGTTGGACATTGTTGATATTTGAAATCAACCCAAACAAACCCACCCCTCTCTTCATTGCTCCGCCTCCAAAACTCACCCTCCAATCCTAACCACCCGGCTCCGAGTCGGTCTCAAACCCCGGCCTGATTGCCGCTGGAATGTGAGGCGAATTCGCTACCAATGGCGCTAAACACCTCATTCTCTAATGGGCGTCAGTGTGCAGTGCTTCACCTGCACAACTCTCACTATCTGGCCACTGTTACACACGCAATGCAAAAGCGAATGTCTGTTTATCACAGCTGACGCGCAACAAAACGCTTCACGAAAAATAAAGCGCATTTGATGAACGAACGACAAGGAAGCACAAAAAATTAATGTACAGTACACAAGAGTCTAAATACAAACAAGAGTTTGTTGTTAGTCGCCAACAGCACAGCAGCTCCAGACAATCATGACACTCAAACCCAGTTTTATTCACATGAAAAGCGGGTTCAAAGCAGCCTCAGGGTCTGTTTTCAGGTTCTCTCCAGCACTGGAAAGCTTTTCTAATATTAACACGGGTCCTAAAGCACTTGCCCAGTCATAATCCTTTATTCCAGTGATATTCTTTTGAGCTGTTTTGTATTGTGTCTCATCATTTCTCTTTCTGCGTTTTTTTTTTCCAAATCTCTGTCTTGCTCGTTCTGTCTCCACGACCGTCATTCGCCCCCTAATGCTAATACGCTGATTACACGTTTGTTGTTGGTATCGGCCCGACTAACTTCCAAAAAGTGTTGAAAAAATGTGTACCCCACCTTTAATGATAAAATTGCTCATCTTTTGCTGCTAATTCTTTATTAGGCTATATTTATATTATTTTAATTACAATTGTGTATAATTCATATAACATATTCATATACATAATTGTATTAATTGACAATTAATATTACACTTTGCTTTTAAATAAAAATAATACATGCATTAATATATAAAGCTTTTAAAAAAATTAAACTTATGTGTGTATTCATTTGAGCTCTTTGTGAACCAAATAAATTAATTTCACAGTACACAATGTTTTTTTATCTTCTCACTTTCAATTCCAGTGTAAAACTGTGCTGTGGGGAAAAACAGCTATAAAAAGCGGTGCAGGAGCTGATTTGTTTATGACAACGCTTCTGTGCCTGACATTCCTTACTCATTAACTTATTCACTATTCCCTATGGAAGGAATTATATAAAGAGGAAGCAATTATGGACAAAGCAAGTACTGTATCATCGGACTGGTTCAGTGCAGCACACCTCAACAAAACTATCATAATCAATATAACACAACATCACAGTAAAATTATTATAGTTATTTACAAAATAATGATTGAAGACACTCGAAAAGCTTATGGAACATTTATTCATAAGTCTTGTCCTTCCATCAAGGGCAAGGCAAACTTTCAAAAGGGGTACAGGTTAGTCAGGAATCTGCTCCTTAAAACTTTTCCAATTTGGCATCCAAGCAGCTGCCGTTAAAAATCTGATCTTATAAGCAACCTGGGGTGCCTGTAATGTAATACTGGTCCCCTGCCAGCATTGTGTTTATACTGTAACAGTTAAAGTAAATCCCAAATTGCCACTCTAGAAGCTCTTAAGCTGGTCTTGGGCAAACCACTTAGCAGTTGCCATGGGGACTAAAAGTAATAGGATTGTTCTGTTAAAAACATGGATACCACATAATTATGGTAATTATGTTGAGCATGAGATAGCAGAGCGCTTCTTTACTAAATCACCGGGAACAACGAACAAACATCTAAAGAGCAAATACTGCACACTTGGATGGTTTAGTACAATGACGTGTCCCAGTTCTGAATGCAGAATTGCCGGTTTATTAATTCACCACTCATCCAGCATTGTGTTAACATGCACAATATAATACCTTGCACATCAATACACTCCTCCCTGACAATAAAAGCTGATAACAATAATGAACACAAAGTCTAATTTATATGTCAAACTTTGTATCTGTGCAGGGAACTGTGCAGCTTATAAATACCAAGTATATTATGCTCTTTAATGTTCCATATCCGCAACCGACCACTTTAAAAGAATGTGTCTTTTCAAGTGCTTTGTTTTTACAACATATCTATCTATCTATCTATCTATCTATCTATCTATCTATCTATCTATCTGTCTGTCTGTCTGTCTGTCTGTCTGTCTGTCTGTCATATTTTTTGTGGATTTATATGTAAATTTATATAGAATAAATTAAAAATTAAAGTGATTTCATTAGTATTCATCAGTATATGTATAGGAATTACTCTTAATTTTTCTGTAATTTAATTACAGTTACTTCTAATGTAATTGAAATACTATATAGACTATATCGATTTCTGTATAAAAAAATTGTGGATTTAACATCAAAATTTAATGTCTAATGTTAAAATGTATGTTTTTAATGTAACCTTTTCCCTTTAAATACTTTAGTCAGTTCAAGAATAATTTATGCAATTTTATATTATTTATTTTAAGGAATTAAAAGGGAAGTTTTATGTCTATCCTTTCCAACTGGTCGAGGTTTATATGGGATTAAGAAAGTAATTAGTATAAGTAATGCAATACTTTGTAGAGAGAATAATGAGCACAGTAATCTAATTACACTGTTGAAGGTTTAATAAGTAGCTAATTAGTTACTTTTTTAGAGTATCCCAACACTGATATATAATTCATACAATTTATTGGCTAGTTTTATTAAATTTCAGATTAATGAGATTCATTACATTGGTTTAATGCCATTAGAGTATTTTTTTTATAGAGATTTGTAAATAATAAAAAAAATAATTTGTTTTAATTTCTATCCAAATGTACATGTGGGTCAAAGACATCTAGATGTCCGCATCAATAGAAATTTACGAAAGTGATTTTATATACATAGAAAGCACATTAAATGCAAGTAAAACTTCTACTTTTAAGGTTTCAAAAAAGTTTTGGGAGAATAAAATGTCAAAATGTGGGTGAAATAATATTCCATTGTCATTGAGTGCAACACTTATATTTATGTAAAAATTGAAACAACATACTTATTCATTACCTTGTTATCTGCACTAAAGTTCCTGCTTTTCTGTTGCTTTTGGTTCGGTCTTGTTTCAGTTATGTGTGTATCCTTACCTGTTTGGATTGTATTATTAAACTTAGTATTGGAACGTTACTCGTCTTCGTCTTCATCTGCCTGCCCACACACCATACATTACAGATAGTATATATATATATATATATATATATATATATATATATATATATATATATATATATATATAAATTAAATTGATTTTACAATCTGCAAGTGTTTTGTACAGCACTAAGCATTAAACAATTGCTGGGACTGAGTGTTACAACAGTCCGTTCTCTAACTTGAGCATCATCTACCTACACACCCACGACGCACTTATGTCACTTCAATTTGGACGTCAAGCCAGCAGAATGAACATAAAGTGCATGAATCACATTTAAACATCTGAGTTCACATTTAAAGATCATAAAGAAAGCTCTTGAACCACACAGGGAGAAAAAATAGCATGCAGATTTCAGCTGTCAAAAATCTTGCTGATCTGTGTGAACACACCACCGTAACCACATGGAAAAACAGTGTCAGTATATGAAAATAGCACTGCATCCTGCTGTCAATTATTTGTCATTTTCTGTAGAAATCTTTTTCACATGTGACATTGTCTCAAGAGCAGACATCATTCTGAAAATTCAGAGTGCAGCGCTCTGTTTTCTATTTTCCTTATAAACTGGGACTGCGACCAAAAATCCATATAATATTTAACATCTCTGACACTTGTGGGCAAAATCTCTAAGGAGGGAAATATCCATTTTAGTGGTTCCAGAAACTGGTGGTAAACCACGACTAAAGAAACCCCTGCTTGTGATATGATAAATTGAATGTACCGCCTTCTGTGGGTCCTTTTGTTCTCCTGTGGTTCAGCCCTCATACAGTAAAACTGCTGGACAGGATGCTTTCTGTAGTGCAATAACGTAAACACATCTCAATATCTGGAGGCCTTTAAGTAAATTTCTGATTGGTCAATCACCGACATCTAGCAGTCTGATATTTGTGAATATTTGCCATCGTCCAATAACAGTTCACTCATCTGATTAATATACTTGTAAAATGTATACATTTGCAAATGGTATATTTGAAGTGCCTCTATTATGCTATTTTAAAGGTTCCTAATGTTGTTTTGCAGGTCTCCTACAATAAGTTTACATGCATCCAAGATCAAAAACACAATCTCTCTAAACCTTTCTCTCTAATAACTCCTTTTGTCATACACTTTGACTTTGCAGACCTTTTACATTCACAAGCAGCTAAAAACACACTACATAAAAGGTAATATCTGAAAAAGCATAATAGGGGACTTATTTCCATTTAACATGTACAAAGCACTTGATACAAAAATCAATTCTACAGTGTGCAGTCATTATATAAACCCTTGGCTGATACAAGTTTGTGTGTGAAATGTTTACGTTTGGTAATTTAATCCCTCGTTTATCACATAAATGAAGCGTGAATCTCGAACCTTGAGAGAGCGATTACTAAAGCTCAAATGAATATCGACAAACTTTACTATATCACAAGTGGCATCTTCCTTTTAGGTTAAAATCAAATTGCATCAGTGCATGTTAGCACTGGTGCACACATGAAAGCCAGTAAATGAGTCTCTGTGGTGGCAGATGCTAATCTTGGCCTTCTTTACCACAGAAATTTAGTAAAACTGGCAGCATTGAGCATACAAAACTTCCATTAAAAATAAGTGAAGATTGGAAATGCTTGGTCTGGTTGTAATCTACTGCAAAAGCTGATAACAATAATGTTATCAGCTTCTTTATCTATGGTTAAATGGGATCATTTAACCATAGATAAAGAATGAATTGCTCATTGATTTATATAATGCATATTTTTTCCACTGTAGTGGTATAAAATGACTCATGGTCCAGTTCTGGAAACTATATACACAGACTAAACAACTGCGGCACTATTGCATACAGTTTTTTTGATCATTTTTGTTTAAAGGGGTCATATAATGCCACTTTTACAAGATGTAAAATATGTCTCTGATGTCCCCAGAGTGTGTATGTGAAGTTTTAGCTCAAAAATACCCCACAGATCATTTTTTATAGCATGTTAAATTTGTCACTTTTTGAGGGTGAGCAAAAACGCTCCGTTTGTGTGTGTGTCCCTTTAAATGCAAATGAGCTGCTGCTTCCAAGAAGAGGGCGGAGTTTCAAGAGCTCGTGTTAGCACTAGCAGTACTGATTACCTCACGCAGACTCACTGAAAATGTCAGAAAATGTTCAGCCTTTTATGTTCAACAATGGCGAACAATGATGGAGAGACTGAAGAAGACGTGACAACATGTAGAATGCAACAGGACATTTCTGAACGGTTAGTTGCTTAATTTATGTTGCTGATGTGAAGTTAACTATCTTAAAGTCATTGATTAGCATAATCTGTCATGATAATCTTTAAATCGTTCGTGTGGGAACTGTTGTAAGATCCTACAGAGCCAGAGAATATATGCTGCATGAAGACAAAACAGGTATAGTTTAGTTTAATTATGGTTATAACTCATGTTGTCATCTTGCTTTTATGACATGCTATTGCATTTATGTCACGTACTGTATTGCAATAACATGGCCTCAGCCCTTTGTTGCGTGTTCTCGGGGGCAGAGTTTATGTAAATTTTAGGGTTAGTGATGTCACCAACCCGGAAAGAAGCTCGTTGTAGTCCCTACCAGCCGTTTATTGTAGTCCTTAAACAGAGAATTCTTTAAAAGAAAAGATCTCCCTTTGCTTTGAACTTTGAGCATCGTAACTTTGCAGATGTTGTTTGTGCTTTAACAGCAACATTACACACTAACTAAAGTTAAAAAATTGAAATCATAATCAACCACCCCTTTAAACAGTGCTGCATATTTAAATTAAATCATTGTCATTCTTTTCATCATAAAATCATCCTCTTTTCCATGCAAATTAGACTCATTATAAAATGCACTTTATTCAAAATATTCAGTGTTACACATATTTTGTGGCCACATTTGTGTCTTTACATGTTTTACACAATTCTCTTATTGAATCTGGGGCTAAAACAATCTAAACAGTGAATTTCCCCCATGTTATTTCATTATTGTGCTGAAGTTACTATGACAGTTTTTAGAAAAGTAAAAGTGTCTCTTCTTTTTTGTTCTCCTTCATGAATAAGTAGGACACGAGAGAATCTCTTACTTGTTTCAGATCAGCTTTGACATTTTTGTGGTATGATAAAGGTTAAAATGTGGATACAAGACAATGAATCCTCATGGGATCCTCAGTTTGCTGAAAAAAGTACCATAAAAAGTTAATGATAAAGAATGCAGTGACATATACACCCTCTTTTCTGTCAAACAGCACCCAATTTCACATATTATGTTGGTAAAATTATGACAAAGAAGGTCAGGTCTACTTATAGGCTGATTTTTAATACAAGGAAACAGGGAGTTTCAGTGAAAGACTAATCATGTACATTATACTGTTTTTGGTTAAAGTCATGTATAGAGAACCTATAGGTGACCCAGTTAGAGGAAAAAATAGGTCAAAGAGTGTGCAGGAATCATTCGATTTTATATTCAAGTTAGAGGTGAAAGTGGTGAAACCTCAAACACGTGGTTATCTGTTGCCCTTCAGGCCTGAACTGAAAATGTGTTTAGCTTTTAAAATAGGTTATCAGTTCAAGGGTGTTGAGGTGGGTATAATAAATACTGGACATGAGACAGAAGTAGGTTAGGTAGGTAGGTGAATAGCAGGAGCAGCAGTGCTAGCTCAATGTTTTTACCATGTTTTTCAGTTCAGTTAAGTCAGGAGATTTTCTGAGAAGATAATTGCTTTTTAGCCTCATCTTAGAGTTCACATTATAATGCATCATTAAATTAATTGAATTCATCATTCCAATTGGGTGCACTTAAATGGAATTTCAACACCGCACTGATCCTCAGAGAAAGAGTGATCCTTCTTCAATTTGATTAATTCACTCAAAAAGGATTTTTTTTCATTATTTTACCCTTGTGTCATTCCAAACTGAAGTCATTTTCTTTACTATGTGAAACACATGTTAGGAAGAATTTTTGAGCTGCTTTCTTTCATATAATGTAAGTGGATAGAGACCAGCGGTTGTCAAGCTCCAAAAAAAGAGCAAAAATCACCATAAAACATCATAAACGTACACTTAAAAAATACGCTGAAAAGAATCGGTCCCACATGAATCAATTAAGTTACACAAATATAATTTGTTCATGTAACTTCAACATGATGATATTAAGTCATTTTCAAGTGACCCAATAAAGTAGTCTCAAAGTGAATTTTTGTGAGGTTCCCTGACATGATTCATTCATCCAAATCATTCATTCATCCATCAATCCCATATGTACATTTATTCAAATCAACTTTATATATGTGTTATGTGACTGAATCATTGGACTGTACTAGGTAGTCAACAGCCTATTAACTAACAATAGCGCACACACTAGCATGTTAAATGCTAACTTTCAGTGCAAAGCAGCAATTAAAGGGGTTGTATAATGCCACTTTTACAAGATGTAAATAAGTCTCTGATGTCCACAGAGTGTGTATGTGAAGTTGTCACTTTTTGAGGGTGAACAAAAATGCTCCGTTGTGTGTCCCTTTAAATGCAAATGAGCTGCTGCTCTCAAAAGGGGGCGGAGTTTCAGGAGCTCATGTTAGCACTTAGCAGAGCCTCACATTACCTCACACAGACTTACTGAAAATGTCAGAAACTGTTCAGCCTTTTATGTTCAAAACAGAGTCAGAAAATGATGGAGAGACTCAAGAAGAAGTGACAACATTTTGAATGCAACAGGACGCTTCTGAACGGTTAGTTGATTAATTTATGTAGCTGATGTGGAGTTAACTATCTTAAAGTCATTGATTAGCATATTCTGTCATGATAATCTATAAATCGCTCCTGTGGGAACTGTTGTAAGATGCTTACAGAGCCAGAGAATATATGCTGCATGAAGATAGAAAAGGTATAGTTAAGTTTAATTATGGTTATAACTTGTCATTTTGTCATCTTGCTTTTATGACATGCTATTGGATTTATGTCACGTACTGTATTGCAATAACATGGCCTCAGCCCTTTGTTGCGTGTTCTCAGGGGCAGAGTTTATGTAAATTTTAGGGTTAGTGATGTCACCAACCCAGGAAGAAGATCGTTGTAGTCCCTACCAGCCGTTTGTTGTAGTCCTTAAACAGAGAATTCTTTAAAAGAAAAGATCTCCCTTTGCTTTTAACTTTTTTTTAAAAACAAACAAACAAACAAAAAACATCTTCTCTCTTGATCCAGCCATATGCAATGCATGCTGGGAACTAACAAGCACCACCCAGTTTCAGTTAATGCAACAAAATTCATTCATGTAATACCAACACAAACAGATTAAGTACACTTCAATATTAGATATATTTAAGTGGATTGAACACAATGAAATTAAGTTAGGACAAGGAATTGTGTTGCTTTAGCTCATTTTAATTAAGTAATTTGAACAAGCAGCAAAAATATTTTTTTTTTCAGTGTACATGGATGCAATAAATTGATCAAAAATGACAGTTTATAAAGTTAAAGACATTTATAAAGTTACAAAAGATTTCTATTCCACAGGAGCATTTAATTCATAAAAGGATCCTAATTTATGAATTTTGGAAGAAGTCTCTTATACCGAGGCTGCATGTTTCTGTATTTTTAATATTATAAAATATTATTACAATTTAAAATAATTGTTTTATAATAACTAAATTTTCAGCACCATTACTCGTCTTCAGTGTCACATGATCCTTCAGAAATCATTCTAATATGATGATTTGCTGCTCAAGAAACATTTCTTATTATTAACAATGTTGAAAACAGTCGTGCTGCTTAATATTTTTGTGGAAATATTAGGATTCTTTGATGAATAGAACAGCATATATTTGAAATAGAAATCTGTTGTAACCTTAATAATGTCTTTACTGTCACTTTTGATCAATTTATTGTGCCCTAGCTGAATAGAAATATTAGTATTTTACTGAAAAAAAAATTGAGTCTAACCCCAAACTTTTTAACAGTAGTGTATGAAGTGGCAGTTTTTACCTGTTCACTGTTGTTAATCTAAGCAATCTTCTCTGGATATGATCCCAATCGGACTTATGATAGCTGCCTGAATCATAATAAATCACTGTTTGCTGTTGGCCAGAGGAGAACTGGACCCCCGACTGAGCCTGTTTTCTCTCAAGGTTTTTTCTCCATTTTAACACCTGTTTGCCACCTGATGTCACCTGTTGGAGTTTGATAACTATTAACTGTTAACTACTAAATTAATTAACTATTAACTACTAAATTAATAACTATTGATTCTTACATCGGAATGAATAAATACTGAATTTACTTAAGATGGACAATGACACCATTTTCTTTAAGAGCTGCTGTGCAGCCAAAATTATATACCAATAATTATCACTGTAAAGCTGCTTTGACACAATCTGCATTGTAAAAAGCGCTATATAAATAAAGGTGACTTCACTTGACTTGACTATTTGTATTTATTGAAAGACAAAAAATAAAGAAAATAGCATTTGTTTTCTTCCAAAATGTTACTGTTGCTTGTGTCAGAGCCATTTGTCATTTAAGGGGCTTTTGCGGAGCCAATTTTTCCTGCACAGAATCATCTTTCCTTCAGTGGAGAGGTGTGGAACGGCGCCAGATTGAACACCAGTTACTCAGTGGAAAATGGGTAAGAGTGCCTCTTTATCTCTGCTGGTTATGTCCCCACATCCAGCTTATGCTGTTCTCCATTTGAAAGCTTCTGGCACTTTCACAAGAGCCTTGAATCGACTTTATTCAGTAGTGTCCCTTGGTTGACACACCATGCTGGCCTTGTACATTTGTCATTCAGGGAGTAGACCTGCATGTGAGCGTTTGGAGGCAGTAAGCTTTTAGATGTCCGGCAAAATGAAGCAGAAAGCCAAGAAAATATGACTAAAACTCTGTCTGAAAAGACATTTGAGCAGATTGCATATTGGCAGTTAGAAACACTAGGCACTGAAATGAGCCTCAGTTCCATTTGTAATACGTTTCTTTGCAGGAGCCTGAAGATTAGACAAATAGAGAGCACTGTGCTATGCACATGCTGTGACAAATGTCATTTCCACAGAAACTGTCCTGAATGTGCAGTTACAGTTAGTGAAATGCATTTGCTGCACTGTTGTAGACTACACAAAAGACACAAACACACATATAAAAATACAAAACACCCACATGTCGAGGCCAAGTCAGGCAAACTGTACAGAGCACAATGTATTTTTGGTTATATACAGTTTTTTAGCTAGGTTGTAGAGCACAACAGTGAAAGCATATAGTTTTTCATTGGCCTTGATTTTAGAGGTATGCTTTTCATTCATTTTCTCCATAGAGATTTCAAAAACTTCTTCAATAGAGAGTTCTAAGCCATGAATCCAACCAGCTCTAAGGTGAATTACGCCTTTTAAAAAAATACAATAATGGCGACTTGCAGTCTATAGTATTGCAATATATTTCAAGAGAGTGTGGGCCATTTGGCTTTGCAATCTCCACAGACTATTTTTATGAAAAAACATTTTAATATACAACATCTGCTGCTTGCAATATGCTTGCCAACAAGAATATTCTTTCAAAAAGTCATTATGAGAATATAAGTTAACATATGTAAAGGTATATTTTTTTGCTTTATATATTTTATTCTATTTCGCAATTGTTATGGGTTGTTTGTTGTTTTAGTTACTTTTCCTTTTAATGTTTCCCATGTTTTCAAATGTAATTCATAATGTTCACTATGAACGAAGTGTGGAAATAGTATTTTTTTTTTTTTTTGGTGATGTTAAACATCTTCATCCTTATTTTTTGTTACAATATAAATTATTTTTATCTTAATAGATTTTTTAATAGAAATACTAATGATCACTTTGTGTAAAATAATGGGGATCCGAAAACAGTTCTGAAGAAACTTATGTTTAACTTAAGTTTACTGCAAAGTGTTAAATTACAACAGTCGGACCAATCTTATGCTCTGCTATTGGCATAAAAGAAAAAAAGATCATATAAGAATAATTCATAAGAAAAAAAAAAACACTGGAGAGAAAAAAAAAACCCAAAACAAAACAATTATGTAACCAGATCAACTGACCATTCATCCATTCAGGGTGTTGCCCTGCCTGAAATGCTGGCATTGGCTCCAGCATCCTTGCAAACCTACAGTACATAAGACAGACAGTTTGGAGAATGGATGGATTCATGGAAACATGACGCTTCAAATGTTCACAATATAACGCTGTTAACTTAACCGCATGGCTGTGCTATATCTCAGCGGTTTGGCAAATTTAACTGTGATTGACAGTTTAAATTGTGACTGGTAATGTAATGACAGCAGAAAATCCTCCCTTGTTGATTTAACACATACTGAGTTGACAAGATGTGGCTGGACTCAGTTATGCTCACATCTTGCTTAACTCCCTTTACACAGTTTTCGTGGAACTCGACACATCTTTACATCTTTAAAAAGTACTTTAGCAGTGGCTACATTAGCTATTCTGGGCAAGTACTAGGAAACTTGAAGGAGTTCTAAGCATGAGTAATGTATCTCAGTGCAGCTTTTCTACTACAATATACTCTGATTTTTTTAATTTGAACCAACAATAGCAATAGGTTCAATTAAATATGCTTTTTTTCAATAGTTTAAATATACCTATACTGAAAAAACAAAATAGTGGTTCACTCCCAATCACCCTCTTCCCAGCATGCACTAATAATACTTGACATGGTTAGTGTTTGCTGGTTTGTATTTTATTAGATTTCTGTTAATTATTTTGTTGCCATGTTTAGTAAATTGTTGTCTTCTGATGACAGAATGACTTTTCTCCTCTAATCAAAATGATCAGTTATTTTTCCCTTGTTTCTTTTCATGTGTTTTGAGGTCAAGTCAAATTTATTTGTATAGCACTTTTCACAATTCAAAGCAGCTTTACATAAAATTATGATTTTAATGTTTATAATATCTTTGTTACATCGGGTGAATAAAGATGACAGGAGAGGCGAGGATCCAAATGCAAATCCATTTAATGAACAAACAAAATGAAAGGACGGAGAACAGAGAACAATAAGAAACCAGAGAGCTGAGAACCACAAGGGAAATCCAAACCATACAGCAACAGGCCAAAACAATGACTGACTAAAGGACAGGGGAAACACAAGGGCTAAATACACGTGAGGTTAACAAGGGGAACATGAAACACCTGTGGAACTAGTCAAGGAGCAAATCAAGGTGAAAAACTACACTTATGGCACACGAGGAAGTAAAACAGAGATCAAGACAGTCTTCATGCCTTAAGTCGAATTTAGAAAATTGGAGCTGGATGACAGTATAGTTTACATTTGTGACAATATAAAGTAGTTGAGATACGCCGTATGATATAGTAAATGTCGCCCTATGCAAGTATACTGTATGTATGCTAATAATGTTGGACATACTTAGATATCTAACTTTAAATAAAGAGCTGGCTGGGCAATAATATAGTTACATTTTGCGATGAAATAATAATTATAAAAAAAGGCAGTTCTGATTTTCTATATAGTATCACTTTATGTGAATGTAATATTTATGTAGATAAGATTAGATACAAGGGCTGTGTGTGATGTTTAATGTATGAGCATTTATCTCACTAGTGTTAATGTTATGAGATGCCAGAAATCACTTTCCATACTGTACATTTCTCAGAAAACATGATGCCATCAAACCATTTACAACCATGTAAATGAAGGCAGCACTTTGCATCGAACTTTGTTGATAAAAGACTTAAGATAAAACTTATAAACTCAAAATTGCTAGAAAAAGTCAGAATTACCTTTTTAATTGCAAGTTTATATCTCACAATTCTGACTTTTTTTTTCTTGCAATTTTGAGTTTATATCTCACAATTTTGACTTTTTCTTGCAATTATGAGTTTATATCTCACAATTCACACTCCATAACTCACAATTCTGAGAAAAGAAGTCAGAATTGCGAGGTAAAATGTCAATTACAGTAAACTGAAAGTTTATCTTACAATTTGAAATTTCGAGTTTATATCACAATTCTGAGGCCCTGTTTACACTAGTGCGTTTTAAAACGAAAACACATGAGTTTTGCTACGATTATGCCTGTCGTTTACACTACGCCGGCATTTTCGAACTTCGAAAACAGAGACTTTAGAAAACGCTGCAAAATGTGAGTTTATATCTTACAATTTTGACTTTTTCTCGCAATTGTGAGTTTATATCTCACAATTCAGACTTTATAACTCACAATTCAGAATTGTGAGATATAAGCTCACATTTGTAAGAAAATGTCAGAATAATGAGATATAAATTTTAAATTGCGAGAAAAAATTCAGAATTGTGAGATAAAAAGTTGCAATTACCTTTTTAATTTTTTATTCCATGGCAGAAACAAGCTTCCATACCAAACATTTTTTAAAGTAATTGGATAAATGAATTCCAAAACAACAAACAAACAAACAAACAAACAAGCAAACTGTTTAAGTTACCTACAAATACTTCATTTTGTCATCATCAGTTGTGTTAATAATACTACACTGCTACACTTCAATATGCCCTTGACGTGTGACCTGTGAGTTGCAGTACAAAAAGTTCACTAAGAAGCAACTCAGAAACTGTCACAGAGAAGCAAATTAGAGACACAAATGTGAACAACAAGTTGATTTCATGGTTGGTCTGTCGATTGAAAGCCTGGTCACAGTAACATAGCCCCCATCAGTTGTTGGTACGGACACTAATTAAATCTGAGAAGTCTATCCAGGATCTCTACATTGGACCTCAGCTCCCGTCACATTCTGTCGTGAAAGCCCCTTTTTCAACATATTTGGCATCTTTCTTCCACCCTCCACATCTCACAGCTGTCTCCCTGGGTCTTATTTTCTCCAGAAGTCTCTCACCCCTGTCGACAGCAGCTCCGCTTAATTGGAACGGACAGCATCTCTCCCAGCACCCAATAATCGCCCTTGACGGCCTCAGAGCCTGGCATCCCAAACTGCCCCTCCTCCTCTAGATTTCACAGAACTCACATTTAACATATGCCAGCCATAATTACCCATAATTTAGCCTGTATTTGCATTTCAACCCTTATTATCGGTGGAAATGGGGAATGAGATAGTGTTTTACAGGGGTGAGTGTAACAAATTGTATATATATTGCAGTGTGTGTGTGTATAAAAAAAACATTTTAATCCAAAGGTTTGACATAAATTCTCAAAATCAGTTTCTTTTCTATTTCTAAATCAAAACAAAATGTCAGCAACATTTTGGCTAATAGAATGTCTAAAGGTGAAATCTACACAAAAGGTTAGTGAAGAAGCTAATGATTAAATATCCATTTGTGTTTTATAATATTTTATTGACTTTACTATTATTATACATTTTCATAATACTATTACTACTAATAATTATTATAATAATGATGATGACAATAAGTAGGCAAACGGAATGATTTTATATCCTCCTCCAGCTCCGAATACATTGTGTTGTCTTGTTGAGCATCAGTGAATGTTTGAAGCTTTTGTAGTTGTTGGTTCCTCAATTGTCCTCAGTGTGAAAAGATGGATTACAAAATCATATGGTCACTGCTGGAAAGGCTTCAAATATGCTAACAATACTGGAAAAGCAAAGAATGTGCAGGACCTGGAGGATTTTCCAGAAGAGCAGTGCTCAGATCAAACAAGTGAACAACCATCACAAAACATAAAAACAGTTGTAGATCATCCAGGTATCAACACACTTATTAAGAATCAAGCGGATGTAAAATTTAGAATGGGGTAATTTTTATAAATTCAGGTATCATTTTGTTATGTGAAATAGCTTATTCAGGGCAGTACTTAATAAAAATAAGCAATTTTTATGATCCATTTTATTTTGTAAAAATGATTAACACTGCAGATTCTGCAACTGTAATCTCTGCTGCTGCACCGGGAACAAATAATTGCACGGGCAGAGATAAAATAATAAAATAAAAGTCTCTGAAATGCATTGAACCTTTTTCTAAACGTCACCCACCCAAACTGGACTCACAAACAGTGGGAGTTAGTCCTTGTCACTTAGCAGATGCTTTTCATTTTAAGTGACTTATGGTACGTTAATTGCAGGGACAGTCTTCCCCTTGAGCCGCCTGGTGTTAAGCGCCTTACTCAAGGGCAAAAGACAGAACTGCACAAAGTGATGTAATGTTTATTTCAGTCAAGAAGGAAGATTGTGACCCTATTCACTAAATCAATAGATATCTACAGCAACAAATATTTTTCTGTCAATGGTTGGCATAATGTGTAATCTCTGGGCCTGTGCCAAATGGCACACTTCATGTGCACTTGTGGTCTTGAGGACTTACAATGCCCACCGTGTGCGTGTGTCCGTTAAGTCCACAAGACCATATAAGGTGTCCCATTTGTCATTTTAGGTTTCAGAAGGGTGCTCGCGAGTGCCCCCTTTGCAGCCTTTATGCGGCCTTGATGCACACTTTTGCTGAGCCTGTGAGCTCTGCAGCAGACTTCTACCCAACAGTCAAAGGCCCTGTCCCAAATGGCATACCTCATGTGCACTTTCGGTCTTGTGGACTTACAATGGCCGCTGCGTGCATGTGTCCGTTAAGTCCACAAGACCGTAGGGTGTCCCATTCGTCATTTAAGCTTAAAGAAGGGTGCTCGTGAGCCCTTCAGCTGAGCCCGCAAGACTGCGAGCTACGCAGAGGACTTTACCCGGCAGTCAAAGCGGCATTACGTCGTGAAAGTGCGGACTCAGAGGAAGACTGTGAGAGTTTAGTGTGCCATTTGGGACAGGGTCGAAGTAGTATTACGTCATGAAAGTGTGGACTCAGATAGATCGCGAGGGCTTAGGGTTCCATTTGGGACAGGGCCTAACAAGACAAATAATTGAGCTGAGGGGGTTTTATTTATTTATTTATTGCCAGTTATTTTTTTTACGCCAATTAAAACAGTTGAATTACACAACAGAACTAACTATTGCGCGTCTCCGAGTAGCACACAGTAGGAGCTTTTTGAATGAATCAGTGTTTTGAATGAACTGAATTCAGTGACTCACTCAAGTGTAAATAGACTTGTTTTACTCAAATGAATAAATGAATCAGTGTTTGAACAAATAGTTTGAGTGAATTATTCAATGACTCACCCAAAAATATAGTAGTGATAGTAATTGTTTTGTTCCTTAAAAAATATTTTTTTGAACGAATCGATTGAGTAAATGACTGAAGCAACTCACTCATAAAACGAACCTCTCGTCGCCACCTACTGGTGTAACGATATAACCTACAGAAAAGAGTGAAAACCACCTCCACTGATGCACAGACTGTCAGCCTGTCTGGAACGAAATGCTATAATATATTTGTCATTCTTTGTGAAATACTCAAGCTGAGTTGGAGAGATGCCACGGAGTGACGTTAACCAGAACTCTGGGAAAAAATGTCCCAGATAGTTCAAACAATGACTTTGTAGTGTTTGATGTTTGACATATTTCATAACATTTCATAATATTCTTTTCTAGGCCTATCCTGTGGGTTTAATATTGGTGTAGTGCAGACACTGTAGTGACCTTTAGCTGTCAGATATCTGTATTCAATGTCTTAGAGGCAAGTGTTGTTGAATGTGTAGCTAAACCCTGAAGCAGTGATAACATAAATACAAACTGTGACAGTAGCTGTATAATCTAACATGGACCAGTTATAGGCCAATTATTCAAAATGTATTCTAGCTATGCATGTCACGATCTTGAATTTAGAGCTGACAATTAATTGTCATACAAATAATTGCAATTAATGATTGAATTCTGTTATGTTCATATTACTTAGTGTGTAATGGTATTTTTAAAAAAATATAAAATGATATAATATAATATAATATAATGCAGTCTGATTACACCCACAAACCTTCATTTCGTATGAGGGAAGATCTTTAAAGGATTAGTTCACTTTCATATTAAAATTTCCTGATAATTTACTCACCCCCATGTCATCCAAGATGTCCATGTCCTTCTTTCTTCAGTCAAAAAGAAATTAAGGTTTTTGATGAAAACATTCCAGGATTATTCTCCTTATAGTGAACTTCAATTGGCCCCAAACAGTTGAAGGTCAAAATTAAAGTTTCAGTGCAGCTTCAAAGGGCTTTAAATGATACCAGACGAGGAATAAGGGTCTTAAAAAGGGTATTCTGGCAGTGTAGACACTGCTAAGTGTATTACTGCCCTCCACAGGTCAAAGTTTGAACTAATTGTTATATACTTGCACTAGCATATTGTATATGACAATTTAGTTCAAACTTTGACCTGTGGAGGGCAGTAATACACTTAGCAGCGTCTACACTGCCAGATTTCTAATAGAGAAGAAGAAGAAGAGAGCTAGTTCAAGACGAGCATCTATGGTTAAAACGTATATAATTTTTTATTTTTTTTTAGAAAATGACCTATCGTTTTGCACGTCTGGTATCGTTTAAAGCCCTTTGAAGCTGCACTGAAACTGTGATTTTGACCTTCAACCGTTTGGGGCCAATTGAAGTCCACTATAAGGAGGATAATCCTGGAATGTTTTCATCAAAAACCTACATTTCTTTTCGACTGAAGAAAGAGGGACATGGACATCTTGGATGACATGGGGATGAGTAAATTATCAGGAAATTTTTATTTGAAAGTGAACTTGATCCTTTAACTACCTTTGTGTACTTTATAAGTGTTTTACTGAACTGAATCAAATGGTTCAGTTAATTCAACTGAATCAGTGCTAAGAATTTGAAGAATTATGGCTGTTAATTCTAAAATCAACATCAAATACAGAAGTATATATGGCACAAGACATAATAACTCAATAAACACTGCCTGTAATTATGTCTGTCATGATTATTGATTAATAGTCTAATCATGGTTATTTAATCTAATCACAATTATTTGAGGCAAATTGTGATAAGCGTCAATTTCAGAAGGCAAAATAGATTTTTGATCTTAGATGCTAGGTTTAATTTTTTTTCCCCCCCAGATGCAAGAACATATTCAGCTTATATATTTTTGGGTACTGCTAAAATAATAGCTTCAACAAATGAGCAATAATGGTGAATTTCGACAAAGTGGCAATGACATGTCTATACTTCACTAATAAAAACCGTTCAAAACAGCTGCCAAGCAAAATCTGGGGTCCAAATAAGAAACTGAATTCCACATGTAATGCTTGCCGGAGCTAAGCTTTCCAACTTGATCCTGCAGCAATAGGTTAATTATAGTTTCATACAGCTAAGCTATCAGCCTCCTGACACAAGAAAATTGTTTTTTTGGGGGGGACAATAGAGCTGGAATTGAAGTTACATTTTCTGTTATATTCATGTCATTGTAACTTTATGAGTTTTAACCAGTGTTGAAGATTTTTTTTGATTAACATCTTCAAGTAAAGCTGTTGAACTCACTTAAGGAACAATGTAGCATGAAACAACTGCTGCTGTGAATACCTGCAGTATCCTTGACCTGTATGACATACAGGAGTGAGTCAGTCATTAAAAATACATTTTCTCCCCTCTGTGAATAGACCCAGGTGGAAACAAGAAAAAAGGACACAGCTGCATGCTTTAATCGCTTAAAGGAGGCGACAGTGTAAATTGTCTTGTTTTGTCACAAGCCTGTAATACAAATTTCTCCTTTTTAGAGATGAGTGAAAGGGTTTATGCTATCAGAGCCCTCTGTTGAGTGCAGGTCAACTTACAAGGAAAAAGAGACTGACTTAAACAAAAACATCTACACTCTAAGAAAAGTAAAAATAGGGCCCGATGTACTGTTAATATGAAGGATTCCCTTTCAAAGTAGAACTTTAACGCTGCGTCGACAATGATGCTATGGGAAATGCCCTCAGCATGACCAGTGTCTTGAGTACGTGTTACAAACATGACAAATTTATTGGCTGATGGCAGTCCATGACATCACAAGCGGAGCTCCCGTGAGTATAAGAGGGCACCTGCAAGACACATCATCAGTTTTTTTGTCTACAGGAGCCACTTTGTTTGTATGCATGTGTAAGACGAAAATCTGTTGGAGTGCGTTCGACTCTCAAGGGAGCTGAATGCGCTCATTGTGATGCATTCACGGTAAGAGCTTTTGTTCTTGCTTGATTCTTTCTCGAGGGATAGAATTTTTTTTTTAAGTCAATAGCTACTGTCAACTGTCTGGTTACCAACATTCTTCAAAATATCTTTTTAGTTCAACAGAAGAAAAAAACTCATACAGGTTTGGAACAACTTGAGGGTGAGTAAATGGTGACAGAATTTTCATTTTTGGGTGAACTATCCCTTTAAACACCCTCTGTTTCATTTACCCCCAATCACAACTATTGTTGGGTCTTGAATCAGGGATATCGCTTCGCTTTGGATGGATACTCGTCTATGGCCATGGTTCGACAGTACTAATAAGTAGAGGAAGTTTGCCTGTGGGCATCCCCATCTTGTTATCTGTCATGTAATATCATATGAAGCGCTAGCTTTAATGGGTCTTAATCAAAGCAGGGTTCAGCTGTTCTCCCCCAGTTGTATTGAGGTCTTGAAGTAGAACCTAAGCTCCCCTGTGGTTCCTTGGGGTTGAGAGTCTGGATGATAAGACTGGTAGGCACCCTGCTCTCATTCTCCCCCCTTTCCTGAGTAGGAGCAAGAATTTAGGCTCCCCCTTGGATGGGCAGCAATAGTTAAGGTAAGAATTGGCAAGAATTGGCATTTACCCTTTGCCACTCTCGTATTTGCATCCCTTCTGATAAGCTGAAGGGTTTATTCTCCCCCTTGGAAGTAGTGGTAGATGGAAGGTTGTAGTTAAA
The DNA here is from genome assembly GCF_019924925.1 of Ctenopharyngodon idella. Classification (NCBI taxonomy): domain Eukaryota; kingdom Metazoa; phylum Chordata; class Actinopteri; order Cypriniformes; family Xenocyprididae; genus Ctenopharyngodon; species Ctenopharyngodon idella. The sequence continues at coordinate 23,269,071 of NC_067222.1, forward strand.
ATGCTCACTTTGGTAAGCTTCTCCCTAAGGGTTTTGTCCAATGTATGGACATAGCTAGCACTTTTATCAGAGCTTTTGCTCTTGAGGCCTTTAAGGTTCTTGCCTGCCCTGCGAGGGCAGGAGGGCATAGAAGCCTGGTTACCTTCTCTTGCTATTAGAGATATATCGGGCTTATGGAGTGGCTCCACTAAGCAGTCTATGAGTCGTATTTGAGCTCTAGGGGTTGACATGCTCTGACTCTGGCTAAATAATCTGTAGAGTCAATTTATGCTATACCAGGGGTGTCCAATCCTTCTCCTGGAGGGCCACTGTCCTGCAGAGTTTAGATCCAACCCCAATTAAACACACCTGAACCAGCTAATCAAGGTCTACTAGGCATACTAGGCAGGTGTGTTGAAGCAAGTTGGAGCTAAACTCTGCAGGACAGTGCAGAGTTTAGGACACCCCTGTGCTATACCCACTATGTTTGTGCATACTCACAGATTAGCGAGGCAGGCATCCCCTCAGCATGGCATAGCATGTATTTGTTTCCCATAAAGTCATTGTCGATGCGTTGTTGAAGTACCACTTCAAAAGGGGATGTCTCAGGCTACATATGTAACCCTGGATTCCTGAGAAGGGGAACAAGATGCTGTGTTTTGTTGCCATGCATTGGGTTTGCCTGCACACCTCCTTCAGACAAAACGAGTTGATGTTGTGTCTTGCAGGCACCCTCTTATACTCATGGGCACTCCGCTACGTCATGGACAGTTACATAGTATTTTTTTCCATACTATGGAAGTGGGGCCCATCTACTGTTTGTTTACTGACATTTTTTTTTTTTATTGAAGAAGAAAGAAATTCATACAGGTTTGGAACATCTTGAGTGTGAGTAAACGATGACATAATTTTCATTTTTGGGTGAACTATCCCTTTAAGTCTTTTAAATTTAATACTAAATTTTAATCTTGCACAAAGCTTTCATGTGGCTTCAAAGCATTTTACATATAACACATGAGTCATATGTGTCATGTATTGCTCCGAGACACGAAAGCTGAGGATCTAAATAATATTTATTGAAAGGGTAATCCACAATCAAAGTCCAAAAACAGGCAAAGGTCATACACAAATTAACCACCCAAACAATAGAATTCAGTGCTGAGGCAAACAAAGAATCCAAACAAACATGCAGAAAAACACACAAAAAAAAAAAAAAAAAAAAAAACCAGGATACAAATGCTCAGAACTGCAGTAAAGACACAAACAAGACTTAGCAATGAGTGATTGAGTAACCAGGCTTTATATAGGCAGAGGTAATGAGGTAAATGAGACTCAGCTGAAAACCATCATGGAAGATGAACTCAGGCAATGGACTATGAGAGATGAAGTCTGTAACAGAATTACACCCCCTGGTGGCTCTCAAGGGCAACTGGTGATCGTGACAATATGGGCTACTTTTATACAGTTTTTTTCAACTGCTTACCCACAAAATCCTTACTTGTCACACGATTTCTGAAACCTGACACTCAAACAGTTTGGTTTCAATCTTGCTTTCGTGTGTACCGTGAATTTTTCAACATCTCTCTGCCAATTACTTTCAATCTTGTACAGAAATGTACATCGGAGCTCATGACAGAAGAGCTTTAGGTTTTGAATAACTGTGTATATGATATATCCAAAAATAGAATATAATGGAAAAGGTGTTTGCAACGTATGTGTTTGTGATATTTTGAATGCAGTGCTTCGTTTTGCAAGAGATGTGAGGCATTTTGCATTTTGTGTGTGCAATTCTTGGATTTGTGTGTAAAGTTTTGGGGGAAAAAAAGAGGCAAAGTTTTGAAAATGTAAGCAGTTGAAAGAAACTGTATAATATGATGGAGCAAAGAAAATGTTAATATGGCATCAGAATGACAATAGGGTGGTGAATGAGTAAATGATAACTATACCTTTAAAACATTTCACACATTGAAAGCACTTTTTACACCAAGAGAGCACATTTCGAATGGTGCAGAAATCCCAGAAAATTCAAAAGGACTGACTTTTCAATAAGGAACATCTGAGAAAAGAAGGAGCAGAAGCAATTACACAGTAGGTACTGAGATGGACATGTAATATAAACACAAAACAATATGTTCAGTCACGTAGAAGATATGCTGTTGTGTCCATTGAGTCGATCTTCGGTGGTCTTCCTTCACGTCCCAGGGCACAGTTCAGAGGGAACATGTGAGTATAGGCTTTGCAGGGGGCATGTCTCTGATAGATAAAGGCTAAAAGGGCCAGATGGAACAGAACATGGTCTTCATTCATGTAGACGTAGTAGGCACACATGAATACACAGACAGAATGGAGGGAACAGAACACTATTACAGTGATGTTTTGTGTTTTGAGAAGAAATGTGTGTTTGTGTTGGAATAAGGCGTGTTTGAAGGGAATTTAGGTTTCATGCTCCAAGAGTTTAATCCATGCTGATGACCAGTCTCTCTTCGCAGAATGTGAAATTTAGAGGTGGCAATTATCCAGAAAGCACAGATGTGGAAAATTTTTAAATTATACGTTTGATCTGTGAATGTCAGGTTTGGGCAAAATTCATAATGTAAGAAATGGCTTCTTTTCAATTCATCAGTTTAAACTGAATTGGTCACACAGGATTTTAAATTGGAAACTGAATGAAAAGACATAAAGGATTCAATGAATTGCAAATGAAATAAATTCAAAACCGTCACACAACAGAGTAATTGTACTAGTCTCAATAAAAATGGGCTAAAATAGATAATTTTAAGTGTTCTGTTTACATTTCCAAATAGTAAGACCGCTTCATGTTGTATATATCCATTTTAGTTAAATAAGAGCATTCTGGGAAATGTGTTCTTCCAAAAAAAAAAAAATTAAATGATTTTGATCAATAAAGGGTTTATATATATATATATATATATATATATATATATATATATATATAAACCCTTAAGATATGGTCTTTGTTTCTGAAAAATTTTTTTTGCAGTGCACAGAAGATATAAAGCCATACATATAGTGGAACAAGGTTAGTAAATGATGACAAAAGGTTCATGATATTTTTTCAGAATTGAAATGAAATTTAAGAGGAATTTCTTTTCTTTTTTTTAAATCCTGAATGGTGCATGACCCTTGTGGAAATCCATGATTACAGTACAGTCTGTAATGAAAATATGTAGCACAACTCTAGCTATTGATTTTGTTTCAGGTTAATATTCAAACATTTTACATTGAATAAGAAGTTCAACACAACATGTTCACCTTCACAGATGTCTGTGTAATCTAGCCTGGGGTTTGGAAACCCTCCTTTGCTTTCTCCTCTGACATATGAATTAATCTCCTCCTGCACATATTTAAAAGGTCATCTGTGTTGGCTCATTGCTGGATAATGATGACTGCTTCACTTCCCTTTGCTGTTGTACTGTGCGTATCTCTCTAAAGCATCCATAAAACCACTGCTTTTGTGGAAGAAACAGAACAAGCTCAGCCTAGAAGCTTATGGGTTACTGAACATTTATACTATTTTATAGTGACCACTTCCGTTCGGTAATGAAGTAAATCTATTAGATTTGATCTCTTTTGCTTTAGTGTGCCAGTAGTGTAGCAGAATAGATGGTTTTGTACACTTGAACTTGGCACAGTAAAAATGGTAATCAAATTTTTATTGAATTGGCCAATACTGACATAATGGCCAATATATTATGCATCTCCAATATTTAGATACATATAAAAAATTTTTTTTGTCTCCCTTAGTCTCACTGAATTTGGTGTGAACAGGCATTTAAAGTCTTCATCAAGGTCATTCAAGGATATAGATGTTTTTTGTTTTAGGCCAACAGTCTTGGAGACGGAGGAGAAGAAGACAGTGAACTTGAATCATCCTTTTCATCACTTGCTATATCCTCCTCTAATTTTCATTAGGTGGTTTATTCAGAGCTCCAAGCTCAGTTTGTTCAGCCAACTGTGTTTTCCCAAGATGAGACCAAGTGAAAAAATAAGAGACAGGAGAGAGTGTCAATAAAGAATGCTGATCAAACGGTGTGAGAGCAGATGGAGTCCCATATTGCTTGCAAAGGTGCAATCAATTTTACAAATAGCCTTTTAGAAATGTAGTGAGGGTGAGCTAAACAGAGCTCAATTCTCATATGTCTTTTTTTTTTTGGTCTCTGTAAAGGGATAGTTCAATCAAAAATGAAAATTCTGTCATCATTTACTCACCCCCAATGTTGTTCCAAACCTGTATGAATTTCTTTATTCTGCTGAACACAAAAGAAGATTTTAAAGAATGTTGGCAACCAAATATTTCCAGTTCTGACTTCCAATTTTTCCCATACAATGGAAGTTAATGGGAACCAAAGCAGTTTGGTTTCTAGAAACGTAATTTAGCATTTTTCTTAGTAATGCTTAACACACACAACTACAATTTCAGAATGAATTTGCTCAAATCACTCAGGCTGGGGTGGTTCATTTGTGACATTCATAAAACTATATATATATACTATATATTTATATATTAGGGCTGCACGATTTATCGCACAATATGAAAAATAACATTGACCTTAAACGCGATTCTTAGTGCGATTATACGGAGCCCCGCACATTACATGCAAGAAAAAAAATTTAATTGTGCGCACGATTTACTAATTTGTTCCCTCGATTTACTATTTCGTTCCCTCGATTTATAAGTCATGCGCATGATTTATAAATCGAGGGAACGAAATAGTAAATCGTGCGCACGATTTAGCCTACAATTTTTTTCCTGCATGTCATGTCCGGGGCTCTGTACGATTATGAAATTGCAAAGGCTGCGATTATTTTTTTTATGCGCAGCTTGTCAATAAAGTATGGCTCCAAATGCTAATCCATCTGAAAGCATTGTTAGTTTGAATCGCTTATAATGTACATTTGAAAAAGCAACATGCGTCAAACATCTTTCCAGACATGAGAAGCATTTATTAACATCTTGTCCATCAAAAGACAACATTTAATAACATGTTTTTACTCCAAACCAAATCACGTGCGGTTTAATCGCGATAAATCGTGCAGCCCTAAGGAACAATTTGACCCATTGTCCTCGTCTTTAATCAACCAAAAGGGCCTCAACATGTTGTGTTGCACAGCTCTGAACAGTTTAAAATTGTTAAATTATTCATTTGTAAAGCATCAGATTACCTAAATGTTTCGAGGTCTATCAACAAGCAGAAAAATGAATGTTGATTTGTTGATTTCAACAAATGAATAACCTCTAAAGTGTACTTAAAGGAATACTTTTTGCTGACCTCAAAAATGGTATTGTAATATATTCATAGAACAGATTGCTTTTCACACCTATGACCATGTAAATAACCTTTTAGATAAGTGCAGATCTAGAGGTCATGAACAATTATGTAATTCTACCAAGCATGTCTTTGTTTTCATCTGATTTTAAGCATTGGATATACCTGTCTCTTAGCAAAATATTTCATCCAGAGCAGCTTACTTAAGTAAAACTTTTAAGTTTGCCAGCATTTGTCTGCCTCTTTCAGTTTGTCATAGCTTGTACAGATTCACCTGTGGTTTTTCATGTTAAAAGCAAAATTACAGGGTTTAATCTTAAAGCCAGACTGAATAAAAGCATCAAATATATATTTCGGCATACATACAGGCTTTGATGAAGGCCTGTCTGCTTGCTGCCTCCATCTGTCAGATGTGTGTAACACAAAGTTCATAGCTATTTTTTTTTTAAATGTTATTGTACTAACAGAATATTTTTCTCGTTTGGCCATTGATGTAAATGAAAGGGTGGAGGGGGAGTAAATCACCTTTACTCTCTCAAATGCTGGCTTTCAAATGCAAATTATGTTGGTGGTTGTTTTCACTAAATGCATTTCATTCTACAGTTTTTTTTTTATCCTCAGAGAGATTGCTGTCTATGAAAAGTCTTAAAAAGCTATACGATGAAGGGACTGACCTTTCTTTTAAAAAGAAGAAATAGTCTAAACAACAATTTCCTCACTTTTTCCATTTTGTATTTTTTTTTAAATCATTGTTGGTGGTCTGGGACCTTACAAAGCCATCAGTAGCAGCGTGTGAGCGTGTGAGTACACACGTGTGGGCATGTGAGAAATGATCAGATTCGACATGCAGGAAGCTGTCATTCAGGTACAATAGGTGGCTGCATTGAGTGTCAAGAGGGTGTCAGCCAGCTGAGGATTATGCTTTGAAGTGTTGATCTCTTGGAGATAAAATATCTCCAGGCAACAGCTGCAAAGGTGATTGTAGAATGCTGTGGAGAGTCAGGCAGAAAAATGACAATTATTATACAACAGCAAGAATGAAAGAAATCATAAAAGCATAGTCATGCTTTTGAAAGTCCTTTTAAGAAATTTTCAGAGCTTTAACATTTATGTTCTGTTTGGGATGCCAGACCACAAGGCCATTTTAAAAGCTTGAAAAGTATCATTATATAACGTTTAATGAGATTTTTGATCCTCTTCATTTTAGAACTGATTATATTTAAATATAAAACTTGCTTTCAAAATGGTCTACATGCTACTTTTTTTTATGGAAGCTTGTTTCTGCCATGGAATAAAAAGGGAAACTTTTTATTTCAAAATTCTGACTTTGTTCTCACAGTTGCGAGTTTAGGGGTCTCATTCATAAAATGTTGTGTATAAACAGTCCTACATTTGATCTAAAGCCGGTTGCACACTTGGCCATAATTTGCCCGTCTGAGTCAAATTTTGTCAATCCTAAAAGATTCCTCTCATCCTAGGCCAAAATCTGAAGACTTTGATTGACGTTCGCTGACAGCCAATTAATGACCATTGCGATCAAATTTGACCTCTGATGAAATTCTGCCAGTCTCAGAAGTTTCGAATCCTGTAGTTTGGCTTCTCCTACGACAATCATCAAATCAAAAACCAATAGGAGCGCAGAACCTGATGCAATTAGTGTGACAACAACAAACCACCACTTGCTCCACACACACGTCTTTCAAGAAAAGCTATGGTCAAAAGTAATGCTATAGATTGTTTTTGTTTGCTAGCCTCTATTTCTATCCCGTATGTAATGTAGCTCACAGTCACTGAATGTGTCATGGATTGATGATGTAAATCTCTGGATGACTCTTCTTGTGTGTGTCTGTTTTTAACACGTCTTGCCGTACAGTCTGGCACTTTTTATAAATAAGAACATTTGCGTGGATTTTAGTGAACTGTAAACCCAAACAGAATAACTAACTTATAATGGAAAGTACCTTTTACTCAAAATCTGCCAAAAAGTTTAGCTAACTATTATTTTTGAGTTCATTCAATATCTATCAGAGATTTAAGTTAACACTAAATATTTTTTTGAGTTTTTACAAGTTTAGAGTTCAGGGAACTTGAAAAAAATAGATTCAACCATAATCTTTTTTTTTACCAAAATGTGACGTCATCGCTGAATGTGCACTCGGACGCTTTCCCTCCACACAGATACTCAGATGTTCGCAGGGCAGTTGGATTCGACAGCAGGTCAATTCATGTCCAAATACATTTTTATTTCGATAGCTACAAAAATATGCAAGTATTCAGCTGTTTATAATAATGTTGCAGACTGGTCTAACTGGTGTCGGCTACACTCACATCACTCGCCCACAGGTTAGGTTGTATACTCTAAGATCAAATCTGTGTATATGCACGTTTACGCTGATAAAAATGATTCTGAGGTGAAGTAAATACTACAGAAATAAACAAAAACTTTCTACATTCTAAAAAAAAAAATCTACATTAAATAAGTTAAAAAAATAAAAAAGTAAATTCTATATTAGTACTCAATTCAAGCTTGTAAATTAAAGGTTGAAATTATAAGTATATTTTACTAAGAATTGTATATGTTTACAAAGATTCATTGAGTAAGTATCAAAGTTATAAAATGAAGTAAAGCCTACTAAACTTTCTGATACTGGTGTTCCCATCATGCACTGGGGCACAAATAATTAATAAGGTTTTTCACTGTTTTCTAGTTGTATTTACAATGTTTTATTGTTGCTTTTTTTGTTAGGTTTAGTAACTTGCTGTTTTGCGGCATCTGGAGTTTTTCTACTCAAAAACTATCCAATGATTACTGTTATTTTGTTTTGTGTACCAGGTATTAACCTGTTAGCGTTCCACTGTACCACCTGCGGTACACATACCTTTCAAAAGAGACCAAAACCATGCATATACTCTGACTGGTTCAAGAACAGCATGCAGTTTACTTTTGGTATGCCTTTTTCAGGTGTTGTAGCCAAATTTTACAGGAATGCTAAGGGGTTAAGGTCTCTGTGTTCGTTTGGGTACCTATACCTATATTGCAGACATGTTGTCTTACAAAGTGTAACAAGAAATCTGTTGGGTTGTTTACTTGAAAGTTTTCTAATTAAAAACCATAGCTTAATTCAGTACACTGTTTGAGTAAAATTTACACACAAAGAGTAAGCAGAATGTATTTAAAAAAAAAAAAAAATGTAAGTAGAAATTACTCAACAAACTCTAACTGGCCAAGTTAACACGGACAAGACAGGATTCAGTAAAACTAATATTTTCTTCAGTGAAGTCCAGTCCTCATGGGACTGAACAAGTACATAAGGTCAGAACAAAAAAGCTTTGTAGTCTTATTTGACCTTGTCAACATAAATATGAGATTCTACAGTGTGGAACACAAATTTCAAGTCCTCTAAACTGAATTCTTGAAACTCACTGTAAACCCGAATAAGTTGGCAAAACACACACAAAAAATTTAGGCAGTCAGTTGCCTCAAAATTTTTAAGTTAAGAAATTCTAAGTAAGCAGTTTAAGTAAGCAGAACTGGCAGATTTTTATTTTGTACTACTCATACATTTTAATTGTTCTAAACTTGAAATGTTTGAGTCATGCATTTACTTAAAATTATTATGTAACCCCGATGTAAACATTTTTATTAATGTAAAATTAGCTAGCTATAACAAGCTAATTAAAAAAATGCTAACTTGCTAATTTGTTAACATGAGAATGGTATAGTACATGGTACAATGGTACAGTAATCACTACTAAATCTCCCACTTAACATTAATCTTGCACAAAAAACATTATATAACACTTAATTTTAGCATTTACTCTCCCTTTCGAGTGCCATGGGCAAAGCATGCTGGGAAATAGAAATCCCAGCCCAGTTTCAGTTAAACTTAAGTTGTTCAAAATTAAAAGAAATAAGTTCATAAAACTCAAAACAATGAAACAGTTCAGTTTAATTAAAATATATCAGTTCTGTGAACTTGAAAGTAAAAGAAAGTTCTAAATACTCATAAAATTTAATTTGACTGAACTAATTTGTTTAATTTAAGTTTGTCCTACTCAAACCAATTAATTATTTTGAGCGTTAGGGTTTACAGTGCTTTCAAAATTACAGCAATCTGGTCAGTTTAGGGCTAATTGTAATTACATTTACCCTTATGTTCAAACTACTCACTCTCTCACCAAAGTGCACAATAATGTGCACATATCACGATATTGGCAATTACCAAGAAAGTCGGCTGAGCTGAATGAGTCACATAGAGACATTAATATTTGTTTATGCATGCAGGCTCAGAATGTAGGTTTAAGTACAATACAATAGTGTATGACTAAAGGTGGTGGGTATATTTCTGTACATGAACATTGTTATTAGAATTATTTATTCTTGTTTTAAAAAAGTTTTTCTTTTTTAAGCACTACTGGCCTTTTTTTCTTCCGGCAATCCAGTTGACTTCTGGAAGACAGTAAATTCGATTTGAGGTAAGGTGATATTAATCTACTAGTAATAATTTTGTCAGTTATATGTCAGTTATAATGTAGCCACACATCTGTGCAGAATGTTAAGTGGCTTGGGGTATCAAACCTGCCTGCAGGTGCTAAAACAGTCACATCTCTGACTCGTTACAGTATTGATCTGTGCAATGTGAAACATGATTACAGTGTCTGAAAGCTGTCTTCATGGACCTTTTAAGATACAGTTAAGAGCTGAATCAGACAGTTTTGTCCATAAAATCATCAGGTTGAGGAATGGACAGAAAGACCCTTGTGATTATCACCGCAGTGGTTTTGTGGATCCATATGCCAATTTCTACGGGCTTCAAATGCTGCCTTTCCAAGAAAACGTGAAGCAAGTCAAAGCTCAGATAGCCTATAGCTCTCTGTGATTGACAAGCATAATGCTAGGAACCACAAAATGACCTTGGCAGCCTATGCAGGCCTCACAGATCAAAGGACAGTTTGCCATTACATGCTAAAAAAAACCTATAGGTTTAGTGTCTCTGTTGAGAAGGAAATTAATGCTTTTATCTTTCTTTTTCATAATGGCTGAGGGTCACTGAGATACTGAAATCGTTTATTTATTTATTTTTTTTCTCTGTTCCATTCCCTCTACATAGTTCTTTGTTTCACATGAGCTCCTCTTCTTTGTACTAAGGGGAGTAGTTACAAATATAAATAGTTTTGGCAAGAAGATCGAGGCCTGGACAAATTGGCCCAGAATTACCCCATAGGGCCTTTAAATTCTGCACAAAAATAATGGGATCGTGAATGAATAAGGAGGCTGGCAAAAATTCAGAAGAGCAGTCATCCATGTCCTTTATTCCTTGGTTAACACTCTGGAAAGCATGTGAGGCTCTGAGATCAGAACATTTCTTTGTGATCTTTATTTGGATAGGTAAAAGCTTAAGCTGACAATGATGTAAATACACAGTTCTCATTATATCATGAATCAGTTGAGTGAATGTTTCAATGACTCACTCATGACGACATTCACCTGTTTTGTTTCTGAATGAATCCGTGTTTTTGAAGAAATTGTTTAAATTGATGAATTCAAGAGACTCACTCATGAAGTCGCCACTTACTGGCCAAAACTATGACATCACAATAATTATCTTTCATAAAAAAAATTGTAATTTAAACTATAAAAAATAAAAAGAAACAGTACTATTTTAATTTCATTAATACTATGCTACAGTATTTTGATGTCAGTAAATGAATCTGATTCCACAAGTTTATGAGAGATGACATTGTTGAATTGAATGTAAATTAGGTACATTCATTTGGATTTGTAGTAATAGAGGCCTTGATCTGACTTTGTACTGACACAAAGTCAAGTCCAATAATCTCATTGAAACACAGACACAGTGCATATATAAACATTCAAACGTCTAGCACAATGAGGTTTGTAAATTAGTGAATGCACTTCAATGACTTTGATCTCCTCTGAGTCACTTTTAATCTTCTTCAACAGTTCACACATTGACAATTTAAAACCTAAACTCTGATAAATATACAAACCGCATGGTCTCAGGAACCATGTGTTTACCTTGCGCCATTCTTTGTTATACAAGAAAAGCATGAACAATATTCCATCTCTTTTAAAACTTTCTTAACACCTTTCTCCTATTTCCTCTATTGATACATAGAGCCTTGACTATGTAAGGTTTTAAAACACAGCATATGTCTAATGGTTTATGGTTATTTAACATATGAATATAGTCGCTTATAAAGTGATTATTGACCAAATTCTCTTTTAAGCATGAAATCACAATGCATTTTTAATAGTTATATTTCGGAGCAGCATTATTATCTCTATCAGCCACCAATGCATGCCGTTTAGATTTCTCTCCCCTTCAAATTCCTGCATCAGTGTGTGAGTGGCCAATTGCACAGACACAAACAGAAAGGACCCCTCAGCTTTCACGCCACACAGCATCATCCAGATGGCTTTTAGTCACAGTCACTTCCTTTCATCCAAGAAAACTGCCTGATTCTGCTCTTCTGTGAAGCTGCCGTCCATGCATAAACATTCTTTGACTCTGGAAAAGACATCATAACTTGGTGACAACGGGGTCTTTGATGGAAAATATGGATTTAAGCCTCAAACAGCTTTGTGGCTAAACTAGCACTGACAGATTTGGGAACTCAGCTTTCAGTCTCTGACAGACTCTTTAAAGCCAAGCTGTTAGATTTCTTTAAATGCTAAATTAATAATGATAGCTTTGACTCTACTAAATGACAGGCCTAATTTTCATGCCGACTATCTATTTCAGGGCATATTGTGCTTGGATCAGAAAAATGAACACATGCATTTAGTATAACAACTCAAATAAGTGAAGGAGTATTGATTTATTTGTAAATGACAAGTGAATACAATTAAAGGGTTAGTTCACCCAAAAATGAAAATAATATCATTTATTACTCACCCTCATGCCGTTCCACACCTGTAAGACCTTCGCTAATCTTCAGAACGCAAATTAAGATATTTTTGTTGAAGTCCGATGGCTCAGTGAGGCCGGCACAGCCAGCAAAGACATTTCCTCTCTCAAGATCCATTAATGTACTAAAAACATATTTAAATCAGTTCATGTGAGTTCAGTGGTTCAATATTAATATTATAAAGTGACGAGAATATTTTTGGTGCGCCAAAAAAACCAAAATAACGACTTATATATAGTGATGGCCGATTTCAAAACACTGCTTCATGAAGCTTTGGAGTGTTATGAATCAGCGTGTCGAATCAGTGATTCGGATTGCGTGTCAAACCGCCAAACTGCTGAAATCACGTGACTTTGGTGCTCCGAACCGCTGATTCGACACGCTGATTCGACACGCTCCGAAGCTTCATGAAGCAGTGTTTTGAAATCGCCCATCACTATATAAGTCGTTATTTTGTTTTTTTGGCGCACCAAAAATATTCTCGTTGCTTTATAATATTAATATTGAACCACTGTACTCACATGAACTGATTTAAATATGTTTTTAGTACATTAATGGATCTTGAGAGGAAATGTCATTGCTGGCTATGTAGGCCTCACTGAGCCATCGGATTTCCACAAAAATATCTTAATTTGCGTTCCGAAGATTAACGAAGGTCTTATGGCTGTGGAACGGCATGAGGGTGAGTAATAAATGACATTATTTTCATTTTTGGGTGACCTAACCCTTTAAGTACATTTTGCAGCATTTCTGGTAGAAATATTCTGTTAATCTCCCTTGAGCCTCTGCATTTACTATACTATACTATACTATACTATACTATACTATACTATACTATACCGATCAGGCATAACATTATGACCACCTTCCTAATAATGCGAAGGTGTGCTATGGTATCTGGCACCAAGATGTTAGCAGCAGATCCTTTAAGTCCTGTAAGTTGCGAGATGGGACCTCCATTGATCGGACTTCTTTGTTCAGCACATCCCACAGATGCTTGATTGGATTGAGATCTGGGGAATTCAGAGGCCAAGTCAACACCTCAAACTCGTTGTTGTGCTCCTCACACCATTTCTGAACTCTTTGTTTTCTTTGTGCCAGTGCAAATTATCCTGCTAAAAGAGGCCACAGCCACCAGGGAATATGTTTCTATGAAAGGGTGTACATGGTCTGCAACAATGCTTAGGTTGGAGGTACATTTCAAAGTAACATCCACATGGATAGCAGGACCCAAGATTTCCCAGCAGAACATTGTCCAAAGCATCACACTGCCTCCGCCGGCTTGCCTTCTTCCCATAGTGCATCCTGGTGCCATGTGTTCCCCAGGTAAGCGACGCACAGGCACCCGGCCATCCCTTGAGTATATCACACTCTCCCCCACAAAATAAGATGTCGTCCAGACATCGGTGCACTCAAAGTCATAAACCAGCCCACCCATATAGTTTCACTTCACACTCATAAAAGTAACACGTCACATGATAATTTTGCAATGCATAAACCTTCTGAAACAAGCACATATTTTCAATGATCACACTTAGCATCTTAGCATTTCTGTTATACAGACTGTCCCTGTTGGTTGATTAACAGCATTCCTTGGCTCACGTACAATGAGCTAGTGCCACAAATAAGAGTCCCACGTTTATAGACACTAAGTCCATGAGCAAACAGTCCATTTAGGAAATTGTCCATTTAGGAAACAGTCCATTCCATTGCAAAAATATTCTTAAATCATGGCTGATGTCTCAAAAGTGCTCCAAGGAATGTTTCATAGTGTTCAGTTCATTTAGTTTGTCTAGGCCTTTTAACAGCCCACATTCTCTTGGCCTAACAACAGTTCAACAGTTGATTCTGTGTGAGTGTAGCAGTTCCTTGTTTGACAGCAGTTAATTGCAGTTAATTAAGGCAATAAGTGTAGGTATGATGGCAGTTTGTGTCATTACAGTCCTGCAATGCCATCTGAGACCTGGTCAAGTGAAAGTTCATTGGGTTTCTTTAACTGGCTGGATAACAGATAAATGAGGGCTGAGGGTAGTTATCAGTCATTAGTACCCCATAATTTATATTTGGTGTCTATATGTATATAGGGTGTGGGCTAACTCATAACTCATTTCTTGTAATTTCTGTAGCATGCAGTTCTAAAGTTATCATATGTGAACCTCTTTGGTGGTTGTTATTGTTAAGTTCCAGATGGTTCCTCTACAGGATTTCTCTGCACAGGGAACTGTTGATCAGGTAAGTCTTGTTCTTTAGCAGGAAAGTGAGGTTATGCCGTTGACTGAAGCATTCATTTCGAGTCTCTGACTGATCTGACGATTTCTCACAAGTAGGTAAGAGTTGTGGCGTGGTTTCCACTTCTATCTCTTTATGACTATTTTGTTGTGTCCTAAACTGGTAGGGCTCTACTTGGACAAAGTACTTGTCATCACTTTCACTGTCATTCTCATGTTTCTCCTATCTCTCAGCAGGTGAAGCTATGTGTTTTTGTTGGTGTTTTCGCTTTGGTGTGGCGTTTTGAGTCAGTGTGGTAACCAGAGGTAAGTGATCACAGGGGAGAAGATGATTACGATCCAACACTCTTGCTCTGCCTTTGCCCTGCCCTGGTTTCACATCATAGATTGGAGTATCCTCAGCAGCCTGGCGGATGACAAGGTGGACTTCATCCTCCCAGTAATTTCGACGTTTCCCTGGACCCCCTCTTGGAGTCAAATTTCTCACAAGAACTCTGCCAGGAGTTCTGCCATGTTAGTACACCTTACTTTTTGGTCATAAAGTCTTTTGTTTCTCTCAGTACTCTTTTTCGCATGCTCTATGGCAATCTCATAGGCCTCACACATACCCTCTGTCTACCTCTCCACTTTTGCCAATGGAACTGTTGAGTTTATTCACTGCATTTCTCCAAGCTCAGTTTTTAGAGTTAGTAGGGTTTCCAGGGGTTTAAGACCTCCTGGACACTGTGGGTTTACATGTGGTTCGAACAGGAGAACTCTGTCCTGCTTCACATATGACACTTTAACTTGACACTGTATCTGCATAATTGTGCATTTTGGTATGTTAAGGGTCTTTCGTCGTTTTTACCAAGTATTCATTCTGATTCTCAGCAATCACAAGATTAATGAAGGTTTAATCTTGTGCAAACCCAGATAGCAACTTTGTGCCGGCCCAAATCCGACCCACATCTGCCATGCGTGGTATGATGATCTGGGCCACATGTAGTGTTGAATGATAGCACAACTGCTCCTGTTTGCCAGATCTGAGCCACAAGCAGGCCATAGCAGTGCCACATGTCAACCAAGAACAAAGAAATAAACCAGAACTGAGCCACAAAATCTTTATATATTATTTATACAGTCATCTTAGCATTAACAAGACTGTTAACAAGCAGAATCACGAAAGGAAAGAAGAGAACAGAAAGAAAAGAGACAAACAGAAACACAAGAGCTACAACTGACTTCAGCCACAGCCTCAGATGAAATCAACTGAAGATAAAAAAAAGAGACATTAAATCTCTCCAGATCTCAGCAGAGAAGGATTAAACAACTCCAGAATCAACATTACAGCTTCACATATTACTTACCAGATTTACTTTATTTCTGTCATTCATCTACAGAAGTTTAACGCTCATGTTTGTTTCATTTGAAGTCACCATAATGGTGATTGGTGTTTTCATTAGTTGGGCTCTTAACTCTTATAATATGTTTGTCTTCTCTGGCTGCTGTGACAGTGTGTTTGTCAAACACCTTTGCAGTAGCAAAAAAAGCTGAAACAAGATCAGATGATAATCTTTTTTTAGCTATTGATAGTTTTAAAGTCATTGTGAAATAGCCTGGATCACTGATGTCATTTGAATGGAATAATTGTGTTGTGCCATTAACACATTTAAATTACAAATCCTGTTTTACTACAACATAAGATCACACTGTATAGCAGGAACCAGTTAAGCCTGTCTGAGATCAAGAACACGTATGAAAAAGCTTTGTGGTGTTTCTTGAGCATGCTGGGTCTCAGGAGTGAGCTGTTTGTATTGTTCTGTGTAGTGTTGTCAAAAGTACCATCTTCGGTACCAAGTTGGTACGGAAATTTAAAAAATGTGATGATACCTGCATTTCCCCCTTGCATTTTGAGCGCTGTTGAGTGGATTCTTAAACACCTCTGATTGGCCATTGTGTTCACGCGCTCAACAGATATGTCTGTGACTGGCTACAATGTTTAACAAAAACATGTTGTAAATAGACATCTGTGACGCTCTTCACTGAGATGCAACGTGAATGTGTCCTTATTTCAGCCATTTAACCAAAGTCCCATTTAAAAACCCCATTGACTTCGGGACCCATTGACTTGGAACTGGAAGTGCTAAAATGCTAACTTGTTTCCGTGTTTGGCCTACAAATTGATGTCATACCTGTACCACTCTATTTTGCTTAATCAAAAAGTGTTTCCAAACCGTATTTTAAGGTTCCTTTACAGATGTTTTTACATTATTGAAATGGTGAGGTCACCAAAGTTATAAAAACACTTCTGACAGATGCCATATAAAGAAGCGAGATAATATGACAGGCATTAGTGAGGTTCTGTGTGAGACATTCAGACATTCTGCACTTACCTAATCATGACCAATGGACATGATTTAATTAAATGTGTTGTAAAGCTTTAGTGCCTTAACTGTGTTTTAGTTGAAAGCTAAAATTACTCACAGCCTTTATTTTTAATTAGGAAAATACAGAAATGGTGGATGAACTCTGTTTTACTCTCTCTGTCAGTGTTACTGCCTGGAATAAGAAATGTACTGCTTTAAAAAAAAAAAAACAAAAAAAACAACTACTACTACTTTTTAAATAATAAATATAAATTTAAAAAAATAACAATTGCAGCATAATTAGTGGCATTTAATATGAAGCATAAAAGATTCAGTTTATTTATTTATTTTTATGGATATAATTTGTATTCCTTTTATTTGCGACTTGACTTACAATACAGGTGAAACCTAAAATCAGTCAACCGATCTCACGCAGTGCCTCCAGTCAAATGTTTCCACCCTGTCTGAATCCATTTTGATATTATGTTGTCATCAGACATGTCCGCTGATCTCATAATGCCTGAAACTAAGGCGAGTAAAGTAACTGCCTTTGTCAATTCTACTTGTGCTCATGTCTGGGTTTTTTTTTTACCCTGAGGACGAGCATTGGTGGAAGTTTCTCATGTGCACGAGAGCTCAACAGATGGCCTTGTGTTTGTCATTGAGACTGTTGGCTCTACTCCCACCCTGGACACAATCCAGAGACACAGTCCTGGAGTCCCTTCTAACCTTCATCCAGCCATCACTAACAGATTCACCAGAGAAACTCTGGAACGACATTCATACCCATCAGAGAGCTCTGCTTCATGAAACATTAGGAAATGATTCTCTCATTTGAAGACACTTTCAGTTAAAATTGTAAACATCTTTTGTTTTCATACTTTTACTGGAGAGAATGAAAAGATGCTCAGACAGAGAAACAAAAATCACTTTCTAAATCAGTATTTTATATCTGATATTAGTATGTTGAATTGGTATTAAACAAATCTTAATATTGTAGCATCCCAGCATAACTCTGTAAATAGTTCTGATTGGCTGATCATGTTGCAAAGCATCATGGGCATGTGCTGTTTTGCAATTGATCGAGTGCTGTTGTGAAACGTGTTGAGTTTAAACTTAATGGATGTCTCAGTATAAGAGTGCTGTTTTCTGTGTAAGGCCTCGATATACTTCAAGCAAAATCGAAGAATAAAACTGTTTAATATCAGATTGATCACAACATCAGGCCAAAATGAAGTTCTTTTTACGTTCGTTTCGGGAGTTCGAAACCGCTTGCCAAAGCGAACTTTCCAGAAAAGTTCACTCTTGCTGGTAAACACCGTTGAACTACCATTGGTCTGTGTCGATGATGTAGTAGGTAGGTGTGGCTCTGAGGCTCCGCCTTCTTTGTTGTGGAAATCTTCTCCGGTTCATTTCTTTTGTTCAGTCCCTCAAAGTCGGACGTCCACGAGTAAAAACATTAACACACCAAAGAGCCGCTTTACAGTAGAAAATTAAGTTGTAATTCTAATTTAAAGAGACACTGACACTGTTTTTTCATGTTTAATACTGTAAAGCTGCTTGCTTTTAAACAATCTGTTGTATAAAAGTGCTATATACAGTGCCTTCCACAATTATTGGCACCCTTAGTAATTATGAACAAAGACGGCTGTGAAAATAAATCTGCATTGTTTATCCTTTTGATCTTTCATTTAAAAAATTCACAAAATTATAACCTTTCATTGAAGGAAAAGAATTGAAAGTGGAGGGAAACTCACATTATGAAATAAATGTTTTTCTCCAAAACACGTTGGCCACAATTATTGGCACCCTTTTATTCAATACTTTTTGCAACCTCCTTTTGCCAAGATAACAGCTCTGAGTCTTCACCTATAATGCCTGATGAGTTTGGAGAACACTTGACAAGAGATCAGAGATCAATCATTCATGCAGAATCTCTCCAGATCATTCAGATTCCCAGCTCCATGTTGGTGCATCTTCTCTTCAGTTCACTCCACTCATTTTCTTTAGGGTTCAGGTCAGGGGACTGGGATGGCCATGGCAGAAGCTTCATTTTGTGCTCAGTGACACATTTTTGTGTTTTGATGTTTGTTTTGGATCATTGTCCTGATGGAAGATCCAACCACGGCCCATTATTGGATTTCTAGCAGAAGCCGTCAGGTTTTGATTTTTTATCTGTTGGTATTTGCTAGAATCCATGATACCATGTATCTGAACAAGATGTCCAGGACCTCCAGCAAAAAAATAGGCCCACAACATTAAAGATCTAGCAGTATATTTAACCGTGGGCATGGGGTACTTCTTATCCATGTGTGCACCAAACCCATCTGGTGGGTTTGCTGCCAAAAAGCTCTTTTTTTAGTTTTATCTGAACCATAGAAGCCGGTCCCGTTTGAAGTTCCAGTCGTGTCTGACAACTGAATATGCTGGAGGTTGTTTCTGGATGAGAGCAGAGGATTTTTCTTGAAACCCTCCCAAACAACTTGTGGGGATATAGGTGCTGTTTGATAATTTTTTTTAGGCTTTCTGAGACTTAAGACTCGAATAATCTCTGCAATTCTCCAGCGGTGATCCTTGGAGAGTCTTTGGCCACTCAAACTTTCCTCCTCACTTCACATTAAGACGATTTAGACACACGTCCTCTTCCAGGCAGATTTGTAACATCTTTAGTTGATTGGAACTTCTTAATTATTGCCCTGATGGTGGAAATGGGGATTTTCAATGCTTTCTATTTTGTGAAGTTCAACAATCTTTTGCTGCACATCAGAACTATATTCTTTGGTTTTACTCATTGTGATGAATGATTAAGGGAATCTGGCCTTTGTGTTTCCTCATGTTTGTACTCCTGTAGAACAGGAAGTCGTGGCTGGACAATTTCATGCTCCTAGTCACCCTGGTGTGCTAAAAAATGTAAATATGAATGGGAATATACTTCAGAGATATTTTAATCATAAGAATTTCTAGGGGTGCCAATAATTGTGGCCAACATGTTTTGGAGAAAAACATTTATTTCATAATGTGAGTTTCCCCCCACTTTCAATTGTTTTACTTCAATGAAAGGTTATAATTTTGTGAATTTTTTGAATGAAAGATCAAAAGGATAAACAGTGCAGATTTATTTTCACAGCCACCTTTGCTCATATTTACTAAGGGTGCCAATAGTTGTGGAGGACACTGTAAATAAACATGATGTGACTTTACTGGAGTGCCGAATTGCAGAGCTTGTGCAAACATCCACATCGCTATGAACAGATGCTTTCTTAACTACTGTTTTCTTACCGCTGTCATTTTTGTTGTGTTTATTTTGTTATTGAAAAGAAAGTGTGCAGCATATATTAATATTTTCATCTAAGTGACACTCTCAGCAGCATGGGCAGTGTCAGGGTGTTTGCTAACAGTATACCACTGGTCTTGTATTTCTTTTTAACCCAAACTTCTTTTTACCCCAAACAGAAGAATGAAAAAGAACTTTGATGGATATCAGGGCCTTAAGTTTTTCTTTGGTCATAATATATCTTACACAGCTTTGCTTCTCAAGTAAATTGAGCTTTTTTATGAAACTGCTGAAGAGGCCAAAAAAAGTGAAGCAAAAACATTACGAATTAAAAATCAGATCTGATGTGCCCTTTAAGAAAGCACTTAACCTTTAGACAATCTTTACAGTCTTAACCCCTTTTAATCTCAGTGATTTTATTAAATCACAGAAAACAAAGCCCTAAAACCTGACTAGAGTGATGAAATTTTAATCATTTCAAGGTGGAGGGGAAATTAAGCTTCTATTCTGAGTCAGTTGTTTTTTCACTTTACAGCTCTTAACTACCAATTTTTATCCTGCTGGATTGAATGTATGCCATGTCACTAATGATGCTACAGCTGATGACACCATAGGAACACACGCAGTCCCAAACTCTTCGTTGGTGACTATTCTGAGCTGTTAGATCAGGGAAAATTAAAAATATGTCCATTTCACACATTTAAGAACCCTCCAAATTCCAAATGTTTGCACTATTGATGAATGAATAATTATAATGCATGTACAGTATATTTTCGAATGGTCACACGACAGGTAGTCTCTTGGTATTGCAAGATTGGTAGAACTCTGTTCATGGGAGGAAATTACATATATGTACATTCACATTGGACAACACACACATATATACATATAAACACACAAAATCAAGTCCCATCCTACATTTTCAGCCGTTTTACTCGTTTAAACATCACAGTAGGGAAAAAAAGACTATCGCAACTTCCGTTTCATACTAACTTGAATATGTAGAATCACCTGTGAATAACAATATAAACATCATCAAAATTAGCACGAGTACAATTAAATATTAGCAGACAGTTGGATATTTCCCTACAACATTTCATCATCGTTTCGAGATATCACATTCACTTTTGTCTATTTGTTTGGGGGATGTAACAATTCCTACACATTTACTCCCAATGAGTCAAGGCATTTTAGGGAACGATAATAAAATTAAACTATAAAACTATTTACTGTATTCTGGAAGTCAGTGAGTACTACTCACAATAACAACACAGGCTCATTGGAAAAATGTACCTGTGTCAACATTTTTGCAAAACGCAAAATACGTACTATGTATATATCGCTGCAGTTTCTAACAGAAATGAACACTAGAGGCAGTAAAACAGCAAGCACTTTTAATCGTTTTCACACACACACACAATTATGATTACAGGGGCAGATTATGGATTAATAAAGACTTGTTTTCACGCGGCTCCTTGCACAAAACACTTTTTACTATAGTGCATGATTTTATAAACAAATATATTTCGGAGTTTGCATCACTTACCCAACTCCGTATGTTCAGTTTTACTAACGTGATAAACTTGCTCGGTAGCTCAACAGGATTTTACTTGCGATGTAAAGAGCACGGTACGAATCCCGTGGCGTGAAAGACAAGTCACGGTAAAGAGCTCAGAAACAAGCTAAAATGCCAAGGTTACGATTGCATTTTTATGTCACATTTGCTTTTGTTAACACTATCGGGTAGGTTTAGGATTTAGCGTAGTTATTAAACATGATTAAACACCGGACATTTCAATTTAGAAC
The DNA here is from genome assembly GCF_019924925.1 of Ctenopharyngodon idella. Lineage (NCBI taxonomy): Eukaryota > Metazoa > Chordata > Actinopteri > Cypriniformes > Xenocyprididae > Ctenopharyngodon > Ctenopharyngodon idella. Next base: position 23,290,924 of record NC_067222.1, read on the forward strand.
TGCGGTGATACGTACAAACTCCAACATAAAAAAACTTCGCCATATTCACGTTCATCTTTTCCAGAAAAAATAAAAAGAAAGAAGCTTTTAGCGCCACTCACTGCACATTACTTTTTTGCAACTGTCTTGAAATGTGCACGACGCAACATATTTTGACACGTACTTTTTTAATAATTTTTTTTTTTTTTTTGTGACAGACTTCTATTTAACTTGATTTCATTTAGTGTAACATACTTAATGACTTGAGGCAATGAGTTTATCGGTGTCTCTACAAACAAACAAACAAACAAACAAAAAACTTTATTTACAAATACCAACACGTGGTTTGAGATCATGTTGGATGTAAAGATACAGTTTTGTGTTTGAAAGAAATGTAAGAGAAGAGAAAGCCTTAGGGTGATGGACAATAATGCAGGAAGACACTTGAAACATTTTAATTCTGTAAAGCTTTGACACGTGTGCCCAACCCCATTAAAAAAGCTTTTACTTACTTTGCCATCCAGGGCCTGGAGCGTTATTACAAAACAAAAAAAGTTTTGTTTAAGTTTAAAAGGTTTTATGGAAATGTGTTCTGTGGGTGTAATTGCACTAACTGCATTGCACTTTAGGTGTTATTGTCTAATTCTCAGAGGGTTGATCCAGAATTGCCCTTGTATTGATTAATTTAAAACTAGTCAGTTCCGGTCCTCAAATTTCAATGGCCAGGCACCTTTCCAAGAGTGCTGATATACAGTCTAACAGCATTAGGACTTTCACTGTTTTCACACTGCGCATGTCCATGCTTGCTGAATTCCAGAGTATGTGAGTGACAACACAGATTGGAAGCGCAGCAGAAGGTTTGTCTAAGGCCTCGTTTACACTAGTGCGTTTTTGTTTTAAAGCGGTGTTTTAAAATGACAACGATCCTCTTCTACACTGGCGTTTCAGAAACGATCTCCGTCTACACTACACGGCCATTAGGACATTTAAGTAGCTTTTATAAACGTTCACTAGAAAAAAAAGAAAAAAAAAAACATTACTAGTGTGCATCCTGAGACAAAACAATGGCACTGACATATTTTAAGTTATGTTATTGCAAGTTGGTTTCAGTTAGGACAGCTCAAATATGCATTTTAGTCTGGGACTTGGCTTAAACCTTGTCTGTGAAAATGGGCAATAAACTCACAATTGCTAGTTATAAAGTTAGAATCTCAATTTCTAGAATTTCTCAATTCTGAGAAAAAATCATCTCACAATTCTAAAAAAAACAAAAAAACAAAGTCAAAGTCAGAATTCTGAGAAAAAAGTCTTCCATAGATTTTAGTGCTTGTAGCATGTGAGCAATATATATTTAAAGGAAGTACCATTAGAATCATAATCACTAAATAATTTTGTTCTTCAAAGGAAGATATCTTACCCATCTCTAGCTGTCAGTCAGTGTTCAGCTCAGTCATGACTGATATGTGTCAGTATTTGTCTTGACATATCAAGTAGAGCTAAGACAGAGCAGGTTAGGCAATGAAATTTGATAACTTATTTGGCATTTGAATGAGATTAGAATCCCGCTGTGTGTTTAGTATTTAATGTGTGCCGTCCCTAAAATGCACAGCAATGTTTCTTTTGCAGACAGTTTCATTAATATAACTTGGCATGCTCCGTTCTAACATCTGACCCATTAGGCTTTGCATTTGGGTAAATAAATCCAAATCGGTTGCAACACCGCCTGACCTGTCCAAACAGTTCCAGTGCAGTCATGTTTCATATTCAACTGTGGCTATTATCTTAATTTACTGTGAAATCTCCTTTTATTTTCTCTCCAAGTCTTTGGGGCTTCGTATCAAATAGTCATGCAGACCTGTTCTTTCACAAAGGCCCGTAGAGAAAGGCAGCTGTGTTACGAAATACACCCTTTTTGGGTATTTCAAACGCCAGCATCCTTTTAAATGACTCATGTTGTGTAATGATTTTCAGGAGTCCATAATCTTTCTAAAGGATGTGAAATGCTTAAATACTGACAGCAAAAACAGTTTATTGATAATGAGGCTATTAAGATAGCTTAAGTAGAATCTCCATAATAATTATATGAAATATTTAGTCCTCTTGATGTTAAGCAACTTTAAAAAAAAAAGAGAACATAATAGAATGAATTTTAATGTATTTATTTTTTTAAGTGAAGCTGTATCAAGTGTTTTTCCAGCACTGTAACAATCTATTGTAGGCGGATTTTTCACTCTGAAAGCTTTGATGGGTCACTTATGGAAATTTATGAATGCGTGTGATAGAGTGTGACACCGTAAAAATGATTAGATACTTGAGGCACCATTTTGGGTGAAGCAATAAGTTCCTACAAGAACTAAAAAGATTAGTGGTTCCTCCAGTAACTCAATCATAATTGATCTTTTGGAGCGGATTTGATTTGATGTTTTTTTTTTCTTTTCTTTTAAGATTTAATTATTATTATTATTATTATTATTATTTACAATTTTCTCTCTCTAATATATCAAAAGAAAATATCAATTGTCATTTTATTAGATTTTTTATTTACTTGTTTCTTGTTCTTTAAATTTTAGTTGAACACTGCGAGCCTTTTAAGACTATAAAATGGAATCTTAATCAAACAGTGACTCTGATCAGGCAAAATGGGCCTATTTCCTTTGTTCCTTTAAAGAAAATTGGCCTTGTTGATAATTTAATTAGCTGGGTGAAGGTCCTATATTACAGTCCCCAGGCAGTCATTTCAACTAATGGACCAGACTGTTTTCAGATGCTTTGGGGTATAAGGCGAGGTTGCCCCTTGTCCGCCCTCTTGGTTACCACCACAACTGAACCCTTGACCCTCTGTGCATGGCATGCAAGTTTGATGGCATAGCTCGAAAGATAAGCCTGTTATCTAGATAAAGATTAACTCTATTCTTTGTGTACTGCTGTCTGCTACGGTTGACTACAGACAATATTAGCATTAACAAGGCCCAGGATGAAATTAATGCTCAGGTATATTGCTATTAGTAATTCTCTTTCTTGTGTGATGTATTACCTAATGGGTCAAATGCAATAATTACTTCTCACTTTGCCACAAAGTAGATGTATAGGGCATGACTCAATCTGAAGAATAATGCAATAAGTGCACAAAGTCTAACCGCCAGTGCACAACTATATTCACATAACAAATGACCTCTAATATTTCAGATGCATCTGCGGGTTGTAAATAAAATAACTACAGTAAAAATCTTTCTGTGGTTTGTCAACAGTGTCTATTTATTGTCATTTGATTGCAGTGTTTTAAATAGTCTGTACTCTGACAGTTATTCATGCTGCTGTCCGAGGTAAAACAGTGCTTTGTTGGTCATTTAGACTCTGATATCGAGGGATCCTGTGCTTCCAGACACAATTAAGTGGATGCATGAGGAATGTAATTCCGAGTGACATTCTTCCAGATTTGTACATTTAATTTTTCATACAGAGGAATCCATGAGGTTCAGAAATAGCTCCAACACGTTTAATGCATTCCACTGATGTTAGAAATATTACCATCTCAGCCTGGATCTTGTCTATTTTTCCTCTTTAAAAACGTTCCCTCGTGAGGTATCTGGTGATGGAATGTCAGTGTAAGTCTGTGTGGTAGTAAAAGCTGTCTGTCAAAGCATAGCAACACACATGTTAAGATTTTTCAATCATGAATAAGCTCTGAAAGCATTGGTTTGTAGTGTTGAAGTATTTAATTACACATTAAAATATAAGAACATATTTACAAATTATTTCATATATATTATTTTATAATAATTTGTTTATTTTGAGCATTTTACTATATAATTTTATATAATATTTTTATTTTATACAAAATTATAATATATTATAATATAATATAAGCAATAAGCTTATACCTACCATGGTAAAATCACTGTAATGTATGGCTTTACATGGCAATATGATAAAGGAATATGTTATAATATGTTATAATAAATATATTTATTAATTAATTATAAGAATCACAATAAACTGTAGGTCGTTGCAATTGCCAAGCTACAGATAGAATTTATTAGATTCCTAACAAAGGTGTATCACTACTTTTTCAGTGCTGTTACCTTTTTTTCTTGACCAGACCTGACTTCCCGTGAGATTCCAGCTCCTCTCTCAACAGCTCACAGCATTATCTGACATTCTCCATCTGTAGCTATCAGCCAACCACAGCAATTTAATCTATGAAGCAGTGTGCCTCCTAAAACACAACCACGGTGTTTGGGGTGGTCAGGCAGATAAGAGGTGGTTTCAGAGCAAGGCCTGCACCATGAGCACTTAACCTTATCTTCACCCGAGCTCTGCGCAGTTTTGGAGCTGATGCGCATGTGTGTGGCATCGCTATGAACCTAAAAGTTGAGCTGCATTGGATGATGCATGAAAAACTGCAATAAAACATCTTTAAATGTTTCGATGCTATGCTAACATTTGTATACTTACAGCATAACACAATTAACACAGAACACATCAGTAGCAGCCAGATGTTCACAATGGGCAGATTTATCGGCCAATATGAAATCCAATATGAATCCCAGAATGCACCTGGAATTTAATATAAAAATAGTTGCGGGGCTTTTAATAAACTTTTAGTTCGTAGCATCCGTAAGGTCACAAACTGGTTTCAAAATTAATGTACCTTCTCAGGTCCTCTTCTGGGCTAAAGTTTAAATATAGGTGTGGAGGAGCAGTAGCAGAGCTGGCTATTTTTAAATATAGCAGAGGAGAAGTCTGAAATAGCTCAGCTAAAGGTGGCCCTACTGAGCAAAAAAATATAGTTTAAGTTGTTCAGTGAGGAAATTGTAAGCTTTATGTCATCCTGTACCACACCACAACATTACAGTAGATGCAATATATGCCCATTGTTAAAAAACAACATTGTGTGCATTCATTAAGCAAATATGCACCAATCAGGCATAACATTATGACCACCTTACTAATATTGCGTTGGTCCCCCTTTTGCTGCCAAAACAGCCCTGACCCGTCGAGGCATGGACTCCACTAGACCCCTGAAGGTGTGCTGTGGTATCTGGCACCAAGATGTTAGCAGCAGATCCTTTAAGTCCTGTAAGTTGCGAGGTGGAGCCTCCATGAATCGGACTTGTTTGTTCAGCACATCCCACAGATGCTCGATTGGATTGAGATCTGGGGAATCTGGAGGCCAAGTCAACACCTCAAACTCGTTGTTGTGCTCCTCAAACCATTCCTGAACCATTTTTGCTTTGTGGCAGGGTCATCATCCTGCTGAAAGAGGCCAGAGCCACCAGGAAATACCGTTTCCATGAAAGGGTGTACATGGTCTGCATCAATGCTTAGGTAGGTGGTACGTGTCAAAAGTAACATCCACATGGATGGCAGGACCCAAGGTTTCCCAGCAGAACATTGTCCAAAGCATCACACTGCCTCCGCCGGCTTGCCTTCTTCCCATAGTGCATCCTGGTGCCATGTGTTCCCCAGGTAAGCGACGCACACGCACCCGGCCATCCATGTGATGTAAAAGAAAACGTGATTCATCAGACCAGGCCTCCTTCTTCCATTGCTCTGTGGTCCAGTTCAGCATGGGCACCCTGACTGGTCTGTGGCTATGCAGCCCCATACGCAACAAACTCCGATGCACCTTTCTATCAGAACCGGCATTAACTTCTTGAGCAATTTGAGCTACAGTAGCTCTCCTGTTGGATCGGACCACATGGGCCAGCCTTCGCTCCCCACGTGCTTCAATGAGCCTTGGCCGCCCATGACCCTGTCGCCGGTTCACCACTGCTCCTTCCTTGGACCACTTTTGATAGATACTGACCACTGCAGACCGGGAACACCCCACAAGAGCTGCAGTTTTGGAGATGCTCTGACCCAGTCGTCTAGCCATCACAATTTGGCGCTTGTCAAACTCACTCAAATCCTTACGCTTGCTCATATTTCCTGCTTCTAACACACCAACTTTAAGGACAAAATGTTCACTTGCTGCCTAATATATCCCACCAACAGGTGCCGTGATGAAGAGATAATCAGTGTTATTCACTTCATCGGTCAGTGCTCATAATATTATGCCTGATCGGTGTGTATATATATATATAATCACACTAGTAGCCTGTGGCCTTGTGCACAGCTGTGCTGATATAGAGCCATATCTCATGGCCATGAGTGTGTTATTGTGTTTGTATCACCAGTTTAATGGCACACGTGTTTAAATAAATAAGAAACAACAACAGGGTCTTTAAACTCCTCTTTTGTAAGGAACTACTTTCTTCCGCCACAGTTGACAGTTTATTTCAAAAACGTCACTTTAGAACTAGTAACGAAGGAACATTGAGTCGCTTCATTGAAGCTTGTTGTATTATGTAGAGTAGATTATTATGAGAGAGAGAGAGAGAGAGATCGACTAAGTGAATGTATTAATTGCATCTAGCTCATATTCTTCAGGTCAATCTTATATTCATAATCACAAAATCAGTTTGAATGTCTGCTGAGAAAAGCAATATTGTCTTTGTCCTTTTAACAATTAAGGGGATTTCCCATGACAGCACTAGTCAATGCATGTCAGTTGCTGAAAGCGTCTAAACAAGTTTTCAAATAGGCGCTATGTTTATAAATCACAAATTTTAGGTCTAAACAACTACATTCTCACCTAAAAACTCTTAAAACTACATTCGGTGAAACAATAATAGTAGTATCTGTAAATATATATTGAGCTTGCTTGTCCTCCATGACACTTGTTGTGAGGCTGCTGAAAGCGGAGTGATTCAAAAGGTGAAACAGTTCCCATGGTGATACTAGAAGAATATCGCATGGCTGGAAAAACCTCTCAGCTAATCAGATTCATGAACCAGAACAAACTGTTGTATAAATATATATACACACCTAAAAACATTTAACTCACATTCCTTCTAGATGCATGTGTTCATAGACAAAAAGAGCCAGAATAAAATAATTGCCCTTAAAATGGCATTAAAATAAAGAAAATGAGATGTTTTTAAACACCTTTATTTGAAATGAAGTCATTTGTTGAAAAATGGAGATCAGAGCATTGCTTTAAATTATAATTGAGGTATTTACATCTGGATAACATGAATGTTTGTTTATTGGCTTCTGACCCTCTAATTTCTGCCAGCTTTTTTTACAACAATCTGATAAAGATGAATAACGATGAAGTAAACAGGAAGTGAGCATCTTCATATCTGGCAGTCTTAGAGGGCAATTTGCCCTTGGGCAAAGTCATGACGCTGTTTCTAACTTCAAGCAGGGACCGAGGGACTGTTAAAAGCATTGCTGCCGCATTAGAGCACATAAATGTGTCACAAATGCGAGCTGTGATCTCCCAAAGCTGCCATCATCTTGTGCTATTAAGTGAATTTATGTGAAAAATGCCACATCTTTTAATTGTTTGTGCATACTTAATAGGTGACAGTAAACTGCAAATATGCAATTTTCCTCAGCATTAAGTTGACGGATATATGTGGTCTTGTAACGTGGGTCAAATCGCATTACTGTAACTCAATGTCAAGTTCACTCCATCTGTCATAAATATCCAGCTCATTGACTCAATCACAAATGACATTTGAAGTGAAACAAAGAAAGCTTTTATGGCTCCAATTTAGTTTGATGACTACAATTTGCACAATAAACTCATATTGAGTTTGATGTACAGTTTGAGGTTACTTAATTTAGGTTAAGAGATAACATCAATTACTGTTTTGATGTGATTTTCAAAATACATTACTCTCCCTTTTTATTTGCTGAAAAATCAATTTAAAGTTAAAATAGAAATGCGCACTGAAATAAAAGCACTTGTAATAGATAACAAAAGTGACCTTGCTGTCAGTTTTCATAAAGTACATTCATGAAGTACTTATATGTCCTTATATGCACTTTTAAAGGGTTAGTTCACCCAAAAATTAAAGTTCTATCATTAATTACTCACCCTCACGTCGTTCCACACCCATAAGACCTTCGTTCATCTTCGGAACACAAATTAAGATATTTTTGATAAAATTCGATGGCTCAGTGAGCCTCCGTTGACAGCAAGATGATTTACACTTTCAGATGACCAAAAAGCTACTATAGACATATTTAAAACAGTTCATGTGACTACAGTGGTTCAACCTTAATGTTATGAAGCGACGAGAATACTTTTAGTGCACCCAAAAAAAAAAAAAAAAACTTTATTAAACAAAATCTAGTGATGTGTGATTTCAAAACACTGCTTCATGAAGCTTCGAAGCTTTATGAATCTTTTGTTTCGAACCAGTGGTTTGGAGCGAGTATCAAACTGCCAAAGTCACGTGATTTCAGTAAACGAGGCTTCATTACATCATAAGTGTTTCGAAACGTTTCGAAATTTCAATGGTTCACGTGACTTTGGCAGTTTGATACGCGCTCCGAACCACTGATTCGAAACAAAAGATTCGTAAAGCTTCGAAGCTTCATGAAACAGTGTTTCAAAAAGTATTCTCGTCGCTTCATAACATTATGGTTGAACCACTATAGTCACATGAACTGTTTTAAATATGTCTTTAGTTGCTTTCTGGGCATTTGAAAGTGTTAATTATGTTGCTGTCAATGGAGGCCATTGACAGAAATTTCATTTTTGGGTGAACTAACCCTTTAATGTCCTCTTGTGTCTATGGACATTATTCTGAAGATTTCTGCAGGATTTCAGTGGTCTTGAGCTGGGCAAGCTCTACATGTTCAAAACCAATTTCTTCTGCGATCTTTCAAGACTTATTGAGGTCATTGTAATGTGACCTTCTGTTTTGACCTCTTTTTTTTTTTTTGGCCTATGTGGGAATCTGAAGTTATTTAAAGGAATAGTTCACCTAAGTTTTACCCTTATTTACTCACCCTCATGTCATTCCATGCGGTATAAGCTGCTTTCATTCTGTGTATTTGGTGTTTTTTTCCCGTTGGGAGCTTGACAGCTGTGAACACTATGAACTGTCATTATATGCCAAGAGCCATGTGCTTTCATGCACAGAAAAAATAACAGCTTATGGGTTTGGATTGACACGAGGGCAAGTAAATGGTGTGCAGATATCAGTAAAAAGCAATATAGGCAGAAAATCCTGCTGAATATTTTTGCATCCATTTGTTATTTTTTTTTCATTTATTATGTTGATGACGTTCCAACAATTTCCAAGACCATTATGGTTATTGCTATGAAGCAGATTGTTTTCAAAAGCATCACTGTAGCTGTAATCATGCAAAATACATCCACCCAAACATCCATCTCACATTAGGTTAATCAAACAAATAAAACTGTCCATATCTATTTATGCATTTTATACTAATGCATCCTGATCCCGTAGGCATTTATCTTGTTTAAAATGGAAACCAACCTTACATGATACATTATTTATTATTATTCTCTTTGATTTATGCAATGCTGATGTTTGCAGGTTTCTTTTTGTCTTTAAACTATATGCACACGCACACAGTGTATCAGTCAATTAATTTCATTGTAATGAACACGGTCATTTTCACTGTACGTCATTGCAAAAGCATTAAAGAAATGGAAGGTGAAAGTCTACAGGATGATTCTATGAAAGGGGTGTCAAGGTAATCGAATGCTTTTCATTGTAATGAGAAACAACAAGGGAACTTGAGCAGGAAACACCACATTTTGAAGAAATGCTATTTTGAGCTTTTCAAGCCAAATGAACCAGATAAAAATAGCCTTTTTCTATGAAACACGAAAACAACTATTTCTCTTGTAAGACGGATCGACTTTCTCCAAAACTCACATTGTTCTGGCTCAGATTGCATGTTATTTCAGAGCTTTAGAGCATATCCTGTAGAAAATATATCAGCATTTGATTACAGATAGCTCATATGTCATGTTAACCTAAAGAAGGCTTTCAAACATTTCTGTAGAATTACAAAAACATGATGTAATGACACCTTAAGAGGATTAAAGTCATTGACATGCCCTTTCAACGAACTCAATATCTTTAAAGTGACGCGATGTTATGTTCAGCATGATTTGAATGAAGTATGGCAACTTTTAATACTGACCCGTGAACGTAAACACACCACAAAAGAAACGGATTTAGAAAAGAAAAACAATTTAATGCACATCTTGATCAGCACAGTACTATATGCCTTCAACATATGACTTTACTCTTTGTGTAGTTGATTTAATATAAATTTCTGTACAGTTCCTAGATTCTCTCAAACATGAAATCAGTCATAAAACAAACAGAGGAACAAATGAGCAAAAGTAATAAATAGAATGTTCTTGAAGCACTGCAGGAAATGACAGAAATGATGGCAAAGATTGTCTCACAGAATCACAAAAGCAAGACATACAAGATTACATTGTCTTCACACATTCTGGACAATAATGTTATGAATATATTGATATGAGTCACATGTGGGCTCGTGTTTTCTGACCTATTTAAATAGTGAGATAAATATATAGATATATATATATATGTTTTTTTCTTTTTTCTGTGCCATACATGTATAAATAAATATTTTTTTCTTTGTACACTTTCACATCAGTGACTAAACACAACAGAAATACCCGAAAAAAGATCACATATTGACATCTTTGTCACAAATACAGCTACACAGCTTGTACTTGTTCGGACCTTCTGTACATTTCACAACTTTGGAAGAACTTCTTCACAACCTCTAAATAAAAAATAAAAAAAGGGGGGGGAAAAAAACTTTGCAAAAATATTTTTCTTAATCAGTATTTTTGTGTTGTTTTCCAGTTAAGAACTTAAACACCTTTAAAACAAGATACATTTACCTACCAAAAACCTAAGAACATTTTGTTACATTTATGCTTAAAACAAACAAACAAACAAACAAAAGATTACATATGATAACTTTCAAGTAAATTTATGCTTTAAATGTATTCAATCTTAACTGGAAAACAAGACAAAAATAGTGATAAATGTGAGTAAAAGAAACAAAAGAACACAGTCTTTTTCTTCTCCAGATATAGAAAATCAAGCTCACCAACACAAAAAAGACAACACTAATAGAAATGATTGAACTAATACTGAAAACGTACAATTCCGGCTGGAGGATGGCGGCCAACAAATCTGATACAGACACTGACCTTACCAAGAATGGTGAGTCTAAACATTTTTATCTTTGAGCAGTAGAAGGTAATTGAGTTATGTAGAGATGAAATGATAAGTCATAAGCAGAGACTGTGTTTTAGGCCTTCTTTGAGGCACGTTGGAGGAGCACACCATGTGTGCCTTACTTTGGAATATCACATATGTTCAAGGGTATGGAGAATGGTGGTTTGCTTTGGAATGGTGACTGTCACATGACTTACAAACAAAAGCCAAAGAGAAAGAGAGATACAAATTAGAACTGAACAGGTGGTACTACTACACACAGGCCACACAATCTCACAAATCACAATTGGTTTAAAGCTGAAGTGTGTCATTTATGTGTCTCTAGTGCTTGCTAAGGTATTCAGAATGAGTTAAGCACTGGGTGGTTGCTTGGCCAAAGCCGAGAGAGATATGGCTTGGGTGCCTCCTATAAAGGATTCTCCACTCGTTTTATGACCTGCCAAGAGAAAATCAAGAATCTGATCATCTAGAAAACTAACAGCACACCAGGCAGTCTCACCTGAAATTCAATGGCTGAATCAAATCGGCTTAAGCAAACAGAACAATGTTCACAGCGCCAATTTTTCAAACTATGATCGGCTTACATATAGTTGTCTGCATAATAAAATGGCATACATTTACACACTTCACCTTTAAAGAAAAGATTGATGTTCTGAGAAAAGAGCATATTAGTGAAACCATCAATTCGCATCAAGAAGAATGGTGGCACTACGTCCAAAAGTCATTGATTAATGATTTGTAAACAATATACATGACACTGGATTATGTTTTATGAAGGGTTTAGACGTTGCAGGTACTACTGGGCACAAGAATATGGCTCCAACTAACACCTAATTCACTAGACTTGTCGCTAATTTAGCTCTTTAAGAGGATAAAATGCTATAATATTATTTTATGTTGTATAGATTGTATGTGTCTCTAAAGGGCCTTTCTACAAGTAGCCCCTTAGGTTTGATACTAAGTGAACATTTGAGCTGTTTACTGTCAAACTGCTATAAATAGTCAGGCAAAGGCTGATGGAGTGTGTCTGAGCAATGCTGTGATAGTCTTCATTCTTACGATGCTAAATCAGATCCCTCAGGTGACACGATTCCACATGCACCAGCAAACAGATCTGTTAGACATAAATAGTAACCTAAGCTTCTCTCATTTCTGTCCACATCATATCCATCACTGTCTGTGGAATTTTGCTATTCAGCACCCAGCTATTCTTGGTTTCTTGCTTTCTCTGTTTTCGTTACATGGTTTTTTTTTTGGAATACTTGATTCTGACTGGTCAGTTGCAGTCAGATATTTTTGACCACTTAACTGCACAATTGTCTCGCAAAACTAATTTCTTATGCTGTGCTAGTTTAATAGCACTCCACAGACTCTTTCTCCTGACATAATCAAATAATTTCAACTTAAATCAATATTTTATGTCCATTTATGTATTTAAATGAAAAGCATACATCTAATAAGTGGGATAATGTACAGTCATGATCTCAAAATAAACCTCTAATGACTGTCTGGCCATATCTCCTGATATTTTTGTCCAGCATATATTGTGCTGTAAGAGAGTCCTGTCTGAATATTTACTGGCAAGCCAGCAAATCGATGGGACGATTCATTTAGTTTTTGATTAATTTGATCTTCCTTTGTTTTTGCAATTTGAAATAAACTAAGGCCATTTTACACCAGAATTTAAAAAATAAGTAACCACAGACGGAAGGACAATATCCATATGTGGTGTCATTTTAAATCTGCATTTCAGTCTAAATGGTCAAAGTTTTTTTTTTTTTTTTTTTTTTTTTTTTTTTATAAATCATCTTTCGGGGGCGACATCACACACACAACAGTTCAAAAGTTTGGTGTCTGCAAGATGTTTTTGAAAGAATCCTTGTATTCTCACCAAGGCTAAATTAATTTGATCAAATATACAGTAAAAACAGTAATATTGTGAAATATTATTACATTTCCAATAATATATTTGAATATATTTTAAAAATGTAATATATTCCTGTGATGGCAAAGCAGAATTTTCTTGTCATTATTAATGTTAAAAACATTGCTTAATATTTTTGTGGAAACCAAATGGATTCTTCCATGAATAAAAAGTTTAATAGAATTTATTTATTTTTTGTAATAATGTAAAAGCATTTATTGCAATTTATATCAATTTAAAGGGTTAGTTCACACAAAAATGAAAATTCTGTCATTAATTACTCACCCTCATGTCGTTCCACACCCGTAAGACCTTCGTTCATCTTCGGGACACAAATGAAGACATTTTTGATAAAATCCGATGGCTCAGTAAGGCCTGCATCGCCAGCAATAACACTCCCTTTTTCAATGTCCAGAAAGGCACTAAAGACATATTTAAAACAGTTCATGTGACTACAGTGGTTCAACCTTAATGTTATGAAGCGACGAGAATACTTTTTGGGCGTCAAAAATAACAAAATAGCGACTTTATTCAACAATATCTAGTGATGGGCGATTTCAAAACACTGCTTCATGAAGCTTCGAAGCTTTACGAATCTTTTGTTTCGAATCAGTGGAGCGTGAATCAAACTGCCAAAGTCACGTGAACTATTGAAATTTCAAAACACGAAGTCTCGTTTACTGAAATCATGTGATTTTGGTGCTCTGAACCACTGATTCGAAACAAATGATTCGTAAAGCTTCATGAAGCAGTATTTTGAAATTGCCCATCACTAGATATTGTTGAATAAAGTCGCTATTTTGTTATTTTGGTGCACAAAAAGTATTCTCGTCGCTTCATAACATTAAGGTTGAACCACTGTAGTCACATGAGCTGTTTTAAATATGTCTTTAGTAGCTTTATGGTCATCTGAAAGTGTTAATTATCTTGCTGTCAATAGAGGCCTCACTGAGCCATCGAATTTCATCAAAAATATCTTAATTTATGTTCTGAAGATGAACGAAGGTCTTACGGGTGTGGAACGACATGAGAGTGAGTAATTAATGACAGAATTTTCATATTGGGGTGAACTAACCCTTTAATGCATCCTTGCCAAATAAAAGTATTAATTTAAAAAAGAAAAAAGAAAAAGAAATCTTGCTGACCCAAAACCTTTGTATAATATCATCCAAAATTCTCAATATTGTCTCTGCAAAATGACAGTGTGCACCATCTAAAAACAAAACAGATTTAACCGAACAAGCCTTAGTCCTAAATGTAGTAGCAACACTAAAATGAAACTTGTGTTTCTGTTTACTAGCCGAGCAGTGACATGAGATTGGTCCTCAGTTTGTCAGGTATACACACTGCTATATGGTAATAAGCAAACTCCACAATGCTAGTCATCCTATATATATATATATATATATATATATATATATATATATACACAACTAGATGTCTAATGGACATGTACACAACAAGCATGGCTGAATGTGGAATCTGCTGAAGCCTTTACAAATGATTCTTGCACAAGAGCTTCAGGAAGGCCTGAATAGCACAGAGGCATAGATGGAGGTCCTGAGTCAGTTTTTTTTGAACAACCTTGCTCTCCCTATCAGATGTGATTGATTGGATGTATAGCACAAAAGCTAAATCTGCTTTACTGTGCTGAGTCAGCAGTGAGCGGTCACAGGACTCGGTCATTGGCGGCTCAGCTTAGCGAGGGTTTTAACACATGGATAGACGTTAAATGGCCCTATGAGAGGCATGCAGATCTCTCTTGACTCTCTAATGATAAAGATTTTGCTGAGGTGATTCTTTTGCCTGATTCTGTTGGGATTTGAATTGGAGAAGCTGGTCCTAGATCAACACAAAAGCACACTACTCATCTATATTTCAAATGTAGAGATTTCCTTGCACACAAAACAGCTGTCCAGAGAAGCTAGAAAAAATATGGTCCACCAATAGCAATGTAATTGTTGAAATGCACCTTGTTTCATATAAACCACTAACATTTTTAAAGGAAAAGTTTACCCAAAAATGAAAGCTGTCATCATTTAGTCAGACTCATGTTGTTCTGAACCCATTTGACTTTCCATCTTGAAGCACAAATCCCTTGTGAACAGATCATTTTTGAGTCAAATCTTTTTGAATCATGAAATGTAATTATTCCAGGTTCGCAAAACCAGTCTGAAAGATTCATTCACAAATTAAACTGATTGAGTTTAACTCACTAGCCGCGTTTCCATTACCATTTTAATTGCGCAAATTGAAATTGCGAATTGAAAATACGCCCAATGGAAACACATCAATTTTGCAAAAACTCCCATACTGTATATCGCCAAAAAGTCTTTAGGCTCACATGAGGTGGTTTTTCAGGCAATCCGAAAAAGGAATATTTCGCAAAACGGCAATGGATTTACAGATCACCTGCCGTATGTAAAAGTCAGTCATTCTTTAAAGAGGGCACGGTATGTTTGGACAGAAGACGAGAGTTCTTCATTAAACACACAAAAGACAAAAGTATTACTGGAATACTGGATTCTAAACAACAAAGAAATGCCACAATTTGAATCAAGATCTTGAAGCAGATAGGAGGGAGAAACACCCAGAAACACCTCATACGTGGCCGATCCCAAGTATAAAGGGCTTTCCTTGCCATAAATGCTTGGATAACCGATGCTTGGATGCCTATGTCTCCTTTTATTAAAAATAACCTAGTGCAGTGGCTGGGATATACGTACACCTACCAACATCCGTTGCCATGATTTTTGGAATGACTTTAGTCACATAACATCGGTTAATGGAAATGCCGTCATTTCGCAATAGTTTTTTATCAATATTTAGAAAATATCACAAAAGTTTTGCGCAAATCTGTAATAGAAACGCGGCTACTGACACTGATTTGTTGAAGTGAATAACATATCGGAGTGGAAGATTTTTAAATTAAAATAAGTGCTTTCTAATTTCTTAAAAAAAAATCTTATTGACCCCAAACTTTTAAATGGTAATGTACATTCTTCAAAATTTCTCATTTTGTGTTTGTTGGAAGAAAGTCATACAGTTTTGGAACAACATGAGGGTGAGTAAAATGTTAATTTATCCCTATAAGGCTCTTGTGCAATAACAATAACAACCTTCAGTCATGTGTGATTAGAATTAGTCTTTTTTGAAAGAGTCAACTTCCCAAGTGTTTAGTACTATGATCATCTCGTAAACCTGCTTGATAACTGGGAATTTATAAGAAACTGTGCATGGAAAGGAGAGCTGGAGTGATTAATTGAAATACATTCAATCGCCCGCTTGGCTGAGGCTCCAAATGCAGGATAAAATCAAAATCCTTTCTTTGTTTGAGATAAACCCCTTATTTAAAAGATTGTGTTAAGTGTTTAGCACTGGAGCGTGCAGTCTTCTACTTTAGCTGGCATCAGAGTCTTTCACGATGTTGTTCCCTTTCCTGTGAGCTTCCTTCCTCTTTCTCCCCGGGGTTTAGATATATCCTTGAGTCCCAGGATGCAAACTGGCTTAGAGAGCATTAACATGTACCTTTCGTCTTTGTAAGAACTGTTTACAATTTTTGCACTTGTGACTGCACATTATAAGCAGCAATAGATGTACTCATCGTTTCAAATCAAAAAGCATCCAATTTGAATGAGATAGCTCACAGAAATTTATGAGAATCAGAGGAAACTATTACTTGCTGCAGTAACGTGTAGAGCAGCGAGTGAAAAGTAAGAAAAAGAATAGGGGTCACAATCTGAACAACTTGGAGAAAACACCATACATTTATCCCCAAAGTAAAAGATTCAATAACGATAATCAAAGCTCACACTGAGATCTGTCAAAGATATTCAGTTTGTTTTCCAATTGGAAAACTGCTGATTTTTTCCTCTGATTACATTGTTTTCTTTTAAAACTCCTAAAACCTAAAACTAATACACTTTATGGCCAAAAGTTTGTGGACACCTGAACATCGAACTCAAACTCTTAGAAGAAAAGCTTCTATAGAACCTTAAAGGGTTCTGTCAGGTGCTTCATATATAGAACCTAGGGGTTCCCATCATGGGATCATTTTACGGATTTAGCTATAATTAGTTTTGTTTTAATCTTAATAAAACTATGCTTGTAAACATACTTTATCACTAGACAAAAAAAAATGAAATAACCCATCAAACATGAAAGCATTATGGAATCGTTTAAGACATTTCTCCTTATATAGAACCATTTTGGCATAAAGGGTTCTTTAAATTTGAGTCAAGAACCCTAGGGTTCTATATAGAACCCTGTTTAACCTTTTTTAATAAGAGTGCATATGTGCTTGCTTGCTTTAAAGGTGCAGTAAGCGATTTCTGAGAAACGCTGTTGATATTTGAAATCACCAAAACAAACACGCCCCTGCCTTGATCACAAGATAGGGATCACACCCCTATATTGATAGCTCTGCCCCCAAATTCATGAATATGCTATGCAACACAGGCACCTCATGAGGCACCTCACCCCCCTCATGAGTGTACATGACCCTTACTGCTGATTGGCTACAAGTGTGTCATGGCGCTCGGTCCGATCCACTTTCAACAGCGTTTCTCAGAAATCGCTTACTGCACCTTTAATTCCAAAACTATTGGCATTAATAAGTTTATCCTCCCTAACAGCTTTGACTCTTCTGGAAGGTTTTCCAATAGATGTTGGACTATGGATGGAGGGATTTGCTCCCATTCAAATACATGTCTGGCTCACAATCACACTACTTTTGGCCATGTAGAGTACATTCAAGATTATCCTACTCTGATAGTTCTGGAAACAAGTTAAGAATAAACTGAGGTCTCCAATCAGAGAAGACTCAAGATAGGAAAACAGATCAGGAGGAGATAATGCGACTTATAACTTTATCTATTGAATAAATACACTCTGTCTGTATTTATTGACCTTTTTTGTGTGCGTCAGATTCCTCCCACAGTCTCCCATCATTGTCTGAGACCACCGATGCTCTAATCTGTTTCTGAAACAGATTCTTCTTCACTGTGTTCGGCAGGTGGACCTCATTGTTTGTGTATTTTCCACCCTTCATCTATGTTTCAGCTGAGGATCATACCCTGTTTGGCCCATAGCTGTTATCCCTGGGTTTTGCAGAGGACATGGATGATTTGCTGAGGACAGAAAGAGCAGAAGCAGAAGAAACGGGGACGGGCGCTTCGCTTCTATTAAGGTCAGACGGCCGACGACTGCTTGATGCTGTGGAAACTGACCCGCGTTGGAGAGGTGGGTATAGACATGGCCCGCGCCACCCGTGCCCGAATGGAGTGCTTATCCTGCCAGCGATGCCATCGTTTACGAACGGCTGAGCGAACCTGTGGACAAAAAAAGGCACTTTACTAAAAATATTAATGTAGCTCAACTAGAGATAAAAAAAAAAAAAAAGTTTCACTGCAAGTTAGTTCCAAAATGTAGCTAACATATGAGGGAAATAACATATAATTAAATTAAATTAATAACACACAAAATTAGGGCAAGTTATTTATTTATTTATTTATTTTTTTAAAGAAAGTCAATACCAAGTCAAATTAAATGACAAATGACATAAAAATTTACAGACAAGTTATAAATATGTGATGTAACAAAACAATGAAGTGACTTTAAAGTCATTCGGCCACATTTATTTATTACACTTATATATAGTTCTGTCATTCATTTGTCAAACATGCAACAAAAAGCAGCATGTATTTTCTGTCAAACCTGTCACTTTTCATGCTACTGCTTCTCATAACAGAGCTAGAATTTTCATTACATTAACCTTGTCAGACATCCTACTATGCTGTAAAATAACAGGAGAGAGAAGTGACAATTGTTTTTTTTTGGTTTTTTTGTACATAGACAGATCTGTGTTCTTATATAATCATATTTAAATATAATAAATACACCCATTCCGAAGAGTAATATTAACAAGACTAATAATTACTTATATTCTGCCTTTCCCACGTTTGAGTGAGAAAGAACGAGAACAGGTGTGTGTGTGCTTACGTGGGCGGGTGGATGTGTGTGTGTGTGTGACAGGGAAATAAATGTGTGAACCTGCGTATCTGTGTGGGTACATGTGTGAGCGACTGTGTGTGTGTGAGAAGCATATACGTCAGAGAAAAGAGGTTTCATTTACAGATAGAGAGAAAAATATGGAGTGGGTGAATGAGAAAAATAATTAATAATTAATAATTGTCATTCTTGAAAGCTGTTTACGTTCGGTGCTTCAAGGTTCTACGTCAGAAGGCTGACTCATTATTGGTCGGCTCCTGCGTTGTGCTGCTCATGTGAACAGTGTCGGCCAATACTGATCCGCCGTTCAGATGCAGAACCTGGAAGCGCTGAACATTGTATCTAATTTATATCCTAATTTATGTTCTGAAGATGAACAAAGGTCTTATGGGTGTGGAACGACATGAGGGTGAGTAATTAATGGCAGAATTGTCATTTTTTGGGTGAACTAACCCTTTAAGTAAGGAAACACATGGGGTTGTGAACCAGGTAATGAGAATCTGGACTGACTCCAGTTTTTGTTGCTCCGTTACTATCTCTAGTATGTGGTTCTCAATATTTCCAGGCTGTGACCATAAGGGTGGTAGTCTTAAGCCCTAATGAGGCAGGCATTCTCTCAGCATAGCGGAGTGGGTATTTGCTCCCCATAGTGTCAATCCAAAACTTTGAAAAGGTACGTCTCAGGTTATGACTGTAACCATGGTTCCCTAAGAAGAGGAATGAGACACTGCGTTGCACTGCCATGCTTCGGGCCTGCCTGCACGTCTCCTTAGGACAAAAAAGTTGATGATATACATTGCAGGCACCCTCTCTTATACTCACCGGTGCTTCAGTAATAAATTCATGGACTGTCACCGGCCAATAAAATTGTTGTGTTTAGACACATGCTTCAGACACCGGTCACACTGATGATGTTCCCCGTAGCGTCAATCCAAGACGCAGTGTCTCATTCCCCTTCTCAGGGAACTATGGTTATAGTCATAACCTGAGATGATTTTCAGTTTGGCCTATGCTGCATATACTATGTGAAAGTGGGTTTATATTCTATATATATAAAGAGAAAACAGATTTCATGGAGCTCATATATATTTTACACTGATCTTAGATTAGTTTAGCTGTTCTGTAATGGACTGGTAAAAAGGTTAGCAGTAAAGCTTTGGTTCCAGCCAAAAAAACCCTCTGAACTTCAAATAATTAACATTTAAATCACACCAGTGTGATATATGCCACCAATGAAACCCTGCATCGTTTTCATACTCAGCGTTGTATCATAGCAACCAGAAGCCCTCTCCCTAGCAACCAAACCTATGACATTTCCTTCAGCTGTGCTGTCAGAAAAGGTTGAAATTGTTACAATCCTTTGACAACTAAAATGCCAAATACAGTTTCAATACAGGGGAAGTAACCAGAAGCAGGGGGGCGAAAAATCAGAACACTTTAGACAGTAATTTGGAGGGGGGCATTTTATTGAATCAATATGTTGGCTTTCAGAAAGACAAGTCTGAGCACCGTAAAAGGCCTCACTCTTCACAAATCAATGAGATGGATGTCAGAGTAAACATTTAAACCTCCTCTCTGTCTCCATCTCATTCAATACACTTCGTAGGGGGCCTGTCTTCAAAACGGTCGATGGTCAAATATCTGTTGGCGCCCCAATGCGCTATAGATAGTGTACAGCTTCCACGCCTGTTGCTCTCTCAATAGATTGAGTTTTTGATTCGTAGTCACAAAAGCCTGTGTCAACAATGCTGCCTGCACTGGAATTTAGACCAGTAAACACTCCACCACAAGCCGCTGAAGAAGAAAAACATGTAAAACTTCCAAGTACGTTTATAATTCAAGTCACTGTGATTCATGCTCAGGACCTGAAGGATTTTAGATTGAGTAGACTTGTGTACACACACACACACACACACACACACACACACTCCATTAAGGTTTATACAAAATGTTTTATTAAGCTGTATTTTTTTTTACTCATTTAGAATTCTTAATTCATAATATGAATATGTGATAATTATTTATTTAAATTTGATTATTAATTTTACTATACAATTGAAATTCATAAACCAAAAAAAAAAAAGGCTTTAAGGCTTAAGGCTTTAAAGGCTTTTTTTGAGTGTACCTACAATAATTATGCAACTTAATTATCAAAGATAAAAAGATTTATTATTCATTCAAGTTGCATTCAAAATATATTTGGCTCAAAAATTCGAGGGCATTTTAAATGGGCATGAAATAGTTGCAGGCAGCCCGTGGCACAGCATGAACAGTTGCCCATGCCCGTGATGGTTAAAGGTCAGTCTCCACAGTAGATCAGAAGTGAACAGTAAAGCTCTGGTGCTGTATGTAATTAACCTCTGTGGTGGGTGTCAAGTGGGGGGTTCAGAAGATCAAGGAGGTCAAACTCATGCCAAGCGATCAAAAATCCATGTAGAGAAGAAACTTCTGACTTTGCTCTAAGAGCTTGACTCTCTCTTTCTCAGTATTTCTGTAAAAAAGCGTAAACCCCTTGGGTCAGTGACTGCTGACACTTAAAGCAAGGTCTGAAGTACAGCTTTTAAAGCGTTTGCTGAAAATAATCCCTGACATAATTTTTTTCTTTCAGCTCACACAAGCACTAGGCTAACTTTGCTTTCCCAAGTACATAATTCTATCTGAGGTAGTATATGTTGATTATTTTATAGCTGTTTACCTATATATTAAGTCATAAACAATTTTCATATTTAACATCATAGTATCAAGGTCTAAACCTGCTCCTGGAGGGCCACTGTTTAGTTCAAACCGAGTTTAGTTCAAACCTCAATACACCTGTCTGGAAATTTCTAATATGACTGGTAAGATATTGATTAGCTGGTTCAGGTGTGTTTAATTGGGGTTGGAGCTGAACTCTGCAGGACAGTGGCCCTCCAGGAGCAGGACTGGACACCCCTGATCTATACTCTTTTCAACCATTCCTTCTAAATTAGCATTAGCTGTAGAACCGGTCAAAGCCAAGCTCAGTAAACTCAAACTTCACTGATTCTCATGTGTATTTGTATACTTTATGTTCTTATTGCATGCGTTCTTATTGCATCGATAAGAAGAACAATAAATTTTTGGATTAAACATTTTTGGTTAAACTATCATTTTAAATAGTTTCAACCTTAATAAACTATGATGCACCACATTGAGAGAAAGTGAACAAATTATCATGTGACTGAAAGAAAGTGCTTTGTTGCACTTCCAAGCCAGATCATTTCTCTGTTGTCTTTTGACTTTCAGAAACTTATGGCAAGTGTTTGTTATAGCTGTAATTTAGTACCACAGGCCTTTTAGTTCTGAACATGTTTTCATAGCCACAATGGAGCCAAAGGCACCTTCTGAAGGTTCATAACGCCAATGAAGGTATTTTTTTTGGAGGTCTTGCATCTGACATTGCGGTGTCCCTTTCATATGTACCGGGAACAGATCAATGTTATCGCTTTGACTTTAAGCAACACTGTACGCTCTGCTTTGCTCGTGTATTCTGATATCTATCTGTGATTCAGGGTGACCTCAGATCAAGCCCCACACTTTTCTGCTTCCTCTGAACTTGTTCACTGGCTAAAATGACAAACAAAACAGCCCAGACGGATCCGATCCTGGATCCCTTTACACCACCTGTAAGCGTGTTCACTTAGGGGGTCAACATGATGCGTAAGATGTGCTTACATTTGCGATCTGGGCACAACGCTAAAGAGGAACATTTTGGCTGGAAATTCCCAAAGGTTTACTGTCCTTTTCAAAGGGCATGTAATACAAGCCAGATTTAGACCTCGCAGGAATGAATATTTTATGAGCAGAGTAGGTTTTTATAGTTATTGACTGCCAAAAGGGTGGTTTTGGGTTAATGGAGAGGGTCTCGATTTGATTCTTTCTTGGCCAGATATCATTGGGCAGCCATGGCTGAGGAAATCTGAATTACCCAAATTACTCAGACTGTTTGCATTGCACTTCAAAGAGACCCATCGCTGTTGTAGAACTACGAGTCAAAAACAGAGGGCATATTTGTGCAAAAAAGGGTGGAAACAGAAGACCAGGAAAAGAGCTTTCTTACCTCACTGTTCAAAAAGCAGTAGAACACTGACACAAAGAATCCCTGTAAAGAGAACAAGAGACAATTTATAAGAAAAAAATAAGAAATATAAACATTTATACACTCAAATTTCACTTAAAAACTACTTTAAAGTCACCATTTACAACCCATTTTATCTCACACGTTATCTCAAGTGAAATAGGTTATTCAATGTGAAAAATGGAACAAATAAGAATGATTTCAACCTTGCCTAAATTATTAGCTGTCAATCCTAAGTCAATCAATTCAATTCTAAATCAATTCTAAAATCATTTTAATGCTGCAGGTGTCTGGGTTACATTAACAAAAGATGAGTTTGTGAAACTGCTGATGTTGAAAACAACAAAAAAAAATTCATGCGAAATTGCAAATGTCAAGATGGAAATTGAAAATCTCTGTCAAATACATCAATGCAGAAAATGTTCCACAACTCCCCAGCTCATCACTCACACAGCTCAAAAAAAAAAAAAAAAAAAAAAAAAAAATTCATATGGATATGACTTTGTAAAGAAGGGAACCAACTGTCAACCTCTCCCTTCTAAATCTCTTTCATCATGATGGAAAATGCATAGACTTATCTGAGATGGATAATCTTAACCCCCTATGGGACGATTCTTAATAAAAGTCTTTGAATAAACCAATAAAGAGTTTTATTGTCAATATAGTCACATTACATCCTGGTGGTCATTTGAAACTTTTCTGGCATGGTACATTTTGTGGAGGACACTGGAAATGCTATAATAATGCACCCAGTAAGCATTTTTTCACCTATAGAAAAATATCTAATTAAAAAATTTATATAAATAGTTAGTTTCCTTTAAAAAAAAAAAAAAAAAAAGACATTTACAGCTAAATTAATTATTTGTATGTTATGAGGAACTGTTAAATTTGTTTGTTGCCTAAAATTGTGCGACAGTGGAATGGATACGGATAGAGACACTATGGACAATATTGCAGTTGTCATATGTTTATATTCAGATTTATTTGTATTGTCCATTATTAAATTATTTGCCTTTTTAGTATTTTATGAACATTTGCTGTTTTAAACATTTAGTATGCTTTGAGTCACTTTCAGACTTCACAAAATGTAGTAATATAAACATCTGTTTTTGATTAATTTCTTTCCATTGTCAAAGTGTTGCCAAGCAAATACCTAAAAAGGACCTCCTCAAATCATATTTTTCTAAATATTTTTAATTTTATTAATAAGATAACTTTTTTCTGGATTCAGCCTTTAAACCGTTCAGCATGTTTGTCTAACGTTAATACCCTAAGATTCAATTTTCCCCACAGATGAATTGTCATTCCCATGAGGAGTTGGACAGATGTGGGGACAGATGAATCTGTGGAAAACATGGCTTCAACATTCACGAGAGACCCCCGGGTCACACCAGGAAGCAAATGGTGCAAAACAGGGGATAAAGTTGACCTTGTGTGCTTCGGGTGACATGGTCAACTTGGGATTGATGTGAGAAATGCACCACGAGGAAATGGAATGAGGATTTCCGAACATGTGGGTGAGACTTCATAGAAAACAAAACATTAAAAAAACATATTGTGCAACTGGTTTAAACTGATGCGTTTAGTGATTAGAAGCAACTATACACTAAAGAGCTGCACTACTTTAGTATGTGATGTTTCAACACAAAACCAGCATCTTATACATTAAGCACCTGCAATCCAGTTTAACCAAGAGCTAAATGCACTTAAATAGCACTGAGCCATATTCCGATTCAGTCACTGGCATTATGTTCAATGCAAATTAGGCTTATTATACAGCGTGACTTATTCACAAAACTCAGCACTTTTTTTTGTAAAAGACAGCATGTGCAAATAAACAGCTCTATTAGCAGGTGCAATTAATTCTTAGAGAATTTCCACCTCTGAGTTTTAAATATCAGATTCAGATCTGTTTTATCACAATTAATAAGGGTCAAAACTGTGCTTGTTTACCTGAAAGGACTCTAGGAAAGAGTTGAAGTATATGAAGACAATCTGTGAGATCTCATCCTCGCCAGGGTTGACGAAGAACAGCATGTATGTGATGCCTAGCAGGGGCAGAAGAACCAGTGTGGCCTTTACTGCTTTCCTGTGAGATTCAGAGAAGTAGAGATTATAATACAGAAACCAGACTCATAAATAAAAAAAGTCATGTCTTGTTTTCTGTTTTTTGTTTTGATGTTTTCTGTTTTTTGACCGCAGTAAAGATTTGCAGTTTAATATTCAGATTTCTTTTGGCTGTAAATCCCCTGTGTGCTAATCATAGACATGCAAATAATATTGCATGTCATTATTCATGATTTGTGAATTCAGGTGATGTGTTCCTCCGGTCCGAAATCTTTGTTTTTTCACAGCGACTCTTAATTTTATAATCTCTATAATGCCAAAAATTCAAAGACTGAAACCAGTGACATCTTGACCTGATTGAGTTGTGAATTTTTTTCACAGCAAAGCACTTGTCTATCAACCCCTTAGTAAGTCTGCTAGTCATGAATGTGAAAAATAGGCATTCTTCATGTTTAACACCCATTCCCAAAAAACATGCTGACCATGATATTACAAAATCATTTGATTTATGAAAACTTTCACAATCGCATTTCAGTGTTTCTTACTGCTCAGTCCTCTTTTTTGTGTAATTATGACAAACAGTAACTTCACTATTCTGATTTGTGAAAACTTTCACTGTACAGTTTTAGCCAGTTAACCCTTCCCAGAGTGCTTAACTTCACTATTTTGATTTGTGAAATCTTTCAAAGTACAATTTTGATCAGTTAATCCTCCCTCAAGTCATTAACTTCACTCTTATGATTTGTGAAAGGTTTCAAAGTATAGTTTTAGCCAGTTAACCTTTCCCAGAGTGCTTAACTTCACTATTTTGATTTGTGAAATCTCACACAGTACAATTTTGGTCAGTTAATCCTTCCCTGAGTTCTTAAAGTCAGAATTTTGATTTGATTGACAAATATTATTAAATTTAACACAAATTTAGCATTACATTCTAAGTCAAGTATTATTAATATAATATTTTTTAGCCAAGAAGTGTCTGAATAATGATACACAGATTAACGCCACAGTTGCTAATATACAAAGAGTTCAACGAGATGACATTGAGATGAATTTGGTTTAAGCAGTATGTATTGCATTTGTTATGGGCCACTGACTATGACCATCAAAGACATTAGTCATAGCTGGAGGGAATATGAGCAACACACACACACACACACACACACACACACACACACACACACACACACACACACACACACACACACACGAGAGAGAGAGAGAGAAACACATACTCTCTTCCCTCCTATAACTCTCAGCCCTCAACACATCAAACATCCAAACATTTGTCCATCAATCCCTACCTCTCTTTTTCACACCACAGTTTTGACACAGCAACTAACAGCTTATTATAAATTTCCAGAACTCAGAACAGACATAAAACATGACTAAATTCAACATCTCCGTCTGCTCATTCTCCTCCATCTTCATGGTATCCCACAGGAAAAGCAAATCACAGATGAGATAAAGGTGAAGTGTGTAATGTTTTGGATAAAAAAAGATCACTTTTTAATATGCAGAGGCAACAACAAGAAAGCAATTTATAGGATGGTTTGCCCATGTAGTGTAAACACTCTGTCCCTATTAAAACTGCTCTGTGAGTCTGAGCCTCCGAGCAGCCCAACACTGCAACATTTGCTTACACAATAGCGTAATGCTTTCCAGATTAATATTCTAGCTCTAAATTCTTACTGTATGTCAGCAGTTGTCTACTATCTTATCCTTTTGTATTTGTGATTATTTCTCATAAGGAATTTCAGGATTAGCATCTGAGATAAAGTAGCAATTTCTACAGTCATTTTGAGGGAATCCAGAATTCTGGCTTTAAACTTCGTGAAATACAATACCATGTGTGGTGTTGTATTGTCTCATAAATTAAAACCTATGTGGGACATTTTATTTTTCTACATGAAGTCTCCTAGGTCAACAACAGTGATGGGAATAACAGCGTTATAAGTAAACGGCGTTACTTTTTTCAGTAACGAGTAATCAAACGAATTACTTTACCCCCGTTACAATGCCGTTACCATTACTGACATTAAAATGCGGCGTTACTATAATTGAGCTCACTGAATTGGTTTTCATCCGAGGAGGCTCTCTCAGCCATAGGACCTGCAAAGTTTTTTCTCTGGTGTGTGTGTTGGGGTGGGACACATGCAAACTGATGATGATTGGTGTGTGACTAGAGATGACAGACCTGCAAAGCGTTTTGTTGTAAAGAAATAGTACAGGTTAGTCATACACAAATACAATTTTAAACTGATAATAATGTACGATGCTCTGTGTGTGTGTGTGTGTGTGTGTGTGTGTGTGTGTGTGTGTGTGTGTGTGTCAGAGCATGCGAGTGGAGCGCGAGCTCAAACCAGAATACCATTTGTGACATGCTGGATCAAAAATATGTGAAATAAGATTTTTCTAGTCGACTAGTAGTTGTTCATTTAAACCATTAGTTGACTAATCACATTTAATTTCTTAAATAGGCCTACTGGAGAGAATAAACCATAATAATGAGCATTTACGTAATAGCTATCACTCAAACGCACGCATAAAGCTTGCCATAAAGAACCGGCAAAAGTAATGATTATGAATGTGACAAAAAACAGCAAGGAGACATTTTAATTGTTTATTTATAAACTAATGTTTCTGAATCAGTGTCAGCTGCAAAGATGAAGTTGACATAACTAACACTCATCATCTCCGCATGTGGACGCGCTTAAAGAGAGAATGCACAATTAATTCGCATTACATAATCAGAGAGTAGCCTATTTCTTTTCATTTTGAATTATTTCATTTAAAAGTAGACATTTCAAGCTTTCTGTAGATATATTTATCATGTCTGCGAGGCAAGCAGACTATACGCTGAGTTTCTGTTCATTTAGCCTATAAGACGCGCTCCAGTTCACATGCAAGTGATCGCGCCGGTGCCTCCATGTCATGATTATATTGACTGCTATATTTGCTTCTTATTTATTTATTAATCCAGGCAATTGGTTGATTAAACAATGATTAAAATTAAGATACAATTTGTAAAAAATGAAGTTCACTTAAAAGAAAGGCTTTCTACAAATCAAAACTTCTTTAATGGCTACCATGTATAGTGCAGTACAGAGAAATTTCATGTCGTGAGCAAGAGCGGATCATGTCACGAGTCGGATCAAGCATCATTTATTTTTAGACTTATTTGTTGGCCAGTTATGGTCTGTGCAATAAATATTAAAAGTTCTAAACCATCTATTGTGTTTTGTTGTTCCATGTATAGTAATGATAATATTGCAATAATATATTGAATTTGATAGGTGTCTCTCACATTGTCCCACATTGTTTTATAATATTTTTTTCTATTTAGGGTCCATTTCACTCATTTAACATATTTAATATTGGGGGCATCCAAGTTATTTGACATATTTGGAAAAAAAAAAAAAATGTAACGCAATAGTTACTTTCCCTGGTAATTAGTTACTTTTATAATGATGTAACTCAGTTACTAACTCAGTTACTATTTGTGAGAAGTAACTAGTAACTATAACTAATTACTTTTTTAAAGTAACGTGCCCGAAACTGGTCAACAGTGAGCAACATCTGAGCAAAAACTTTCTTTTGAGATCTGTCTGTGCTGAATAGTCTGCCTCACCTGTACTGAATGGTCTCTGAGGTAGTGGAGGCCCTCAGTTTAGTCATCAGGATCCTCACAATGTTGAAGAGAAAAATGAAGTTAATCTAAAGATGGAGAGAGAGATAGCGAGAAAAGGACTCGATTTTGCACACTATAATGCCAAATATGAATTATCATCAATATGAAATTACACACATAAATCATGGAAGACATAATAAGACTCATGCGAAAGAGGAAGTGCCAAACAAATAAAAAATGCTAAATTACTCGTACACACCAAATCTCATGAAACATTTGTGTAATCTGATATGAATCAAAACTGTGCTGACTCACCAGTAGGACCAGGATCATGGGACCTTGGTAAATATAATCAGTGTAAATGCCGGCCCGCTTCCCAAACCAGCACCTGCGCACAAAGAGTAAGATTCCTTACTTAATGATGAAGCACCTAAAATTATTATAAAGTATAGACCAAATTTTTTCAGACACGGCGTAACTGTTCATCCGTGTAACAATATAAAGGGATTTGGAAATAATTATTTATTATTCTAGCACAATGATTAAACAAGCCAAGTAAAATGATTAAAGAAGATCCACTGGAAAAATATCTAAAAATAAGCTTTTCTATAAAAAAATAAACAAAGCAAGGAAGAGAAGGAAAGTGTGTCCCTTGGGCAGATATGCACCAGATTTGTTAATCTTACAGTTTCAGTCGGGTACACGGCATAATCAAGACTGTCTCGGCTGAGTGTGTCAGTTTTACAGGAAGGGAGAAACATCTGGCTTTTGGGGATACGTCTGAATGGCAAACTGCTGTCATTTGTGGAGCTCAACCAAAGAGACGTACAAATTCATCCAGGTAAAACAAGCCTCATGTTTTTTTAAATGTGCATGCTTTAAAAATGCTTTTCCAGGGTCATCTACAACAGTACTTAAATGGTTACTGCATATTTAATGTGGTTTGGGATCTATTTGCTTTGACCTTGTATATATTTTTTTAATGTTTAATGCAACTCGTCCATCTTCATTTGTCATATGGTAGGCTAATCCGGCTAGAAATGAAATTTCAAAGCAGAACACCAGAACATACAAAGTTGGATTTGCTGTAGAGCCTTTGATTTTAACAACATAATCTGTGTACACTTATATGGTTAGCTGCATTTTATTATTAGCATCTAGCATTTGTTTTTTCCTTTCTGTGCAGAGCTGTGACCTATTTTTTTGGTCACAACGCACCAGTGGAGAAGCACTGCTCCACAGTGTACAGCAGTGAGAAGTGAGAAGGAGAATTAAAGAGGTGTTAAGGACTGTTAAGAGAGACACTTTAATTATGCTTGTGAAGGAAATGAGTTTGTTTAGTTTGGTAGCACTCCAGAGTCTCTGTTTAACAACAATTCACACTTAAGAGTAAAGTTTAAATTGGGCAATGTTTCTTCTTTTCTATACACAGTCTAAACAGAACAAAAAATCCCTTTCCATCCATCCATCCATCCATCCATCCATCCATCCATCCATCCATCCATCCATCCATCCATCCGCACCCACCCATCCATCCATCCATCCATCAACACAACCACCCACCCACCAAACCATCCATTCATCTGTCCATCCATCCGCACACCCACCCAACCATCTATTCATCTGTCCATCCATCCACACACCCACCCATCCATCCATCCTTCCATCCATCCATCCATCCATCCATCCGCACACCCACCCACCCATCCATCCATCCATCCATCCAACCAACCATCCATCCATCCATCCATCCATCCATCCAACCAACCAACCACCCATCCATCCATCCTTCCATCCACCCATCCATCCATCCATCCATCTGCACACCCATCCATTTGTTCGCCCATCCATCCATCCGCACAACCACCCACCCACCCCACCATCCATCCATTCATCCATCCATCCATCCATCCATCCATCCATCCATCCATCCACAAATTACACACTCCCTACTTACTTGTGACATAATGACAAAATAAATGTAAATAAAAAAGATCAATTAAGCTATTAAACATGCATTATTACATATTATTTTATTAATATTATACATGGTAAAACTATTAGTTGAACATTTCACATGCAGAACACACACTAAATGTGCTGTTCTTGTTTTATCTTTTATCTGCAACAATGGTGAAAACATGATCATATATTACAATAATGCCATATTTTATGCACCTAACCCCAAATGTAAAGCATGGACAATAGATATGATATACCCCTCTACCCCTGTTTAATATGAATAAATTAACATTTTTCATGAAAAGAAATTTTTTATTTGTAAAGTGTCCCATCTTGAGACTAAAGAAGTTAATGTGGGCTTTAGCAGAATATCCGCCCTAATCCATTCTTTTAAGTTTTTATTATTATTATTATTATTATTATTATTAAGAGTTTTATTTTTTATTTATTTATTTAGGAGATCTTTTAACTGTATATATCACGTCTTGACTATTGAACTCTGGGATGTTTACATCAGTGTCACTCATCAATTTCCTGAGTAGCAGGCGTTAATTAGCATTACTCAGAGAACATTTCTCTAGCTTTATTGTGAATCGATTGTTTAATGACCAGAGTGAGGGTAGATGATGAAGATAATTGGGGTTAATCTGACCTTTAATTGCCTTTATTGTAAACGACGTGAGAGAGTTTGTGTGTGTATAGAGTAAAGTGCAGGTATTATACAGAGATAAAAAAAGGAAGAAATAGAAAGAAAGCCTCAGCAAACTCACTTTTCATTGTCATAGTACAGCTTGCCAATGGCCCACGCGACGATAATGGGGAATGGAATACCTTTGGAAAAAGAGCAGAGCAAATTTCCATTCACCCTCATTACTTTGACAATCAAAGACATTGTACAAACAGTATAATTGATACTATTAAGGGACTGTGTGATAAATCCTCAGCAATGACTCATTTGCAATGCATTTTTAATGAGGAAAATCCAAGGCTTGTTTATTCGCATAATAATTCGCCCATGGTTCAGAAGAGAACCTGATCAAATTGCAGTCCTCATTAGTGTAATTATCTACTACCGTAACTGAGTGTCTTTTTCAAGTTATTAATCGACAGTAATTTAATCACTGATGTACTTTAAAGGCAACATAAATTCAGAACTGACCTTATTTGCTTTCTTAGTTCATTTAATTCACAATTCTGATCTTTCTGTGTTTGTCTCATTAATCTTTAATCGAAACTACTTTACTCTTTCACTGATGTCTTAAATCCAACCATACATATGTGACAGCAATACTTTAGTTTGTTGAAGTAATATGGGTTGTGTACTGTGTGTCACTATGAAACAGGTGCCTTTCCCAGTTGATTTCTTATATTATTATTAATTAATTAATTAATTAATTTATTGGCATATTTTAAACATTAAATCAGGTATATAATATGTTTAAGTGTTAATAAATTTTATTCCACCAATCTCAAGCTAAATTAACATTTTAATATGTTGGGATTTAATAGCTGTATTTCTATGTACTTTGTTTCCATTAAAAACGGCAGCAAAATAATAAAATAAAAAATAAAAATAAAAGTAAAATGTGTTGTTAATATGTTTAGAAAAATATTAACATATATTAAACATTACCATAAGCCTTTCATGGCTTTTTCTACATGTATATGAGGGACAAAAAAGGCACCCGATGTGGAATAACCCTACATCAGTATTACAAGTGACATGTTAATTTCTAAATATATGTGACTACACATGCCATAAGTAATTTATTTAAATATGTATTATTCAAAAACTGGATCATTTGTGCATCATGGGATACTTACACCAGCCTATACAGATGAACATCCATTTCCTCAGTTTGTCTGTGGAGTATGTCAGTACTATGGCTGTGTGCAGATAGCAGCCCTCTCCAAACATCCAGAAGAAGTTGGTCACATGGAAATAATTATACGCTGCTGTGACCAGCCTGCACCAGATCTGAAAGCGATGAGAGAAAGAGAAATCAAGTTAGATGTTTAGAAACTGTCCTAAATTGTGCCCTAGGAGATCACCATGCCACTTCTTGTAAGCATTCTCTGTTTTAAAATGCTTTTATTTTAATAGCTTAAGGGAAATGAAAGCTTGTGCGTGCATACGTGTGTGTGGAATGTCTACGCTTTATGACTGAAACTGAGTTCAAACACCAAGCAGGGGATAAAACCTTTCTACTCCAGAAGAAGGGACAATACAGATGAGTAGAATGGAATGAGGGGTCTGAAACGAGGCCTCGGGATGGAACAGATTTAGATGAAAGTATGATAAAAGCCAGTGGGTTATCGCTTCTCATGACAGGGCTATCAGAAGTACAATACCTCTAAAGATGTATTACAGATGGTCAATATCAAAATTAAAGTCCTATCTGAATATGAAATCTTTGAGGTTTTTGGCAGATCAAAAGTAGTTTCAAAACATTTCAAAAGCATTTTTTTTAAGTTGGGATTTTTTTTAAGCAAAAAGAAAAAAAGAGTGCAAACACTGAACAATGCAACAGTTTAATTTATCAACATTTGATTTTGCAATGTGTCTTATTGTTTTGAATTGTACCTCTAGCATTAATTTACATAGAAAAACAATTAAATCAATGCAGAAGGTTTACTGCTTCCAACATCATAAGGTTTCATATATAAAAAAGGGTTTTAGGTGATTTTTTTGTTATTAAATATTATGGGTATATTAATTAAATAGTTTATATGAATACATAATTTATGAAATATATAATACTGAAGTAATAATACACATATTTTCACACACACACTACAGTTCAAAAAGCTTGGGTACAAAGAAATAATACTTTTATTCAGCATTAAATTGTTCAAAACTTCACTTAAATTGTTCAAAAGTGACAGTAAATACATTTATAATGTTACAAAATATTTCAATTTCAAATAAATGTCATTTTCTTTTAATCAAGGAAACCTGAAAAAAAGGTATCACAGTTTTCACAAAAATATTAAGTACAAACAACAATGAGAAAATGTCTCAAAGCAACAAATCAGCATATCAGAATGATTTCTGAAGGATCATGTGACATTGAAGACTGGAGTAATGATGCTAAAAATTCAGCTTTAAAGGTGCACTATTCACTTTTTTTTTTTTGTTCAAAAGTACTAAAATTTAAATAATGAGTCAATACACCATCAATTCTTCTTCCAAAAAATGTTTTTGTCTTACCCAAATGCACTATGGTAAGGCCATTATAAGTGTTTATATTTTAGACCCGAGTGGGATGCTTTTCATGTGAAATTGTGTACTCATGTCACTCGCCCGTGCGTGTCTCGTCATATCCGTAAATAGAGAAAAGTTGCTGTGCCTACTCTGACGCATGTGGGAGTGGCTTAGGTTTGAAATGCTGTAAAAGCTATGTGGAGATTGTGTTTTTATTACTCAAAGGGAGAGTAAGGTATTAATTGTAGCGCTGTGCTGGAATTTTGTTTTTAAGAAAGTACCGTATCTATTAATGGGTAAAGCTACAGTAACTTCTTCAGGTAGTCAGCTTGAAATCCTTTCCATCTAAACTGGTTATATCTCTTAAGCCTAGTAGTGAATGTTTTATGAGCAGTAGGATAATCATATTCATTCGCACAGTCACACAGAGCGAAGCACAACCAAAACAATCCGCAAAATTCATGCAGTTTTGTATATTAACTGCTAGAGGACCAAACGTTACATAGTGTACCTTTAACACTGATCAAATAAACACAGCCTTGTTGAGCAAGAGAGACTTTTAAAAAAAAATCCCACCACCCCGAAACTTCAGTAGGGTATATACTTTGTATGTACACATACATGTATAAATATAAACAAAGTTGATTAAGAAACCAACTGACTGAGAAAAAATTCAAAAACATGTGAATGACAGACAACATGACAGTATTGCAGCTGGATGAAAAAGCTGAGATGCTCCTGACATTTGCAAGAGACATACTGGCACAACAGAGGGGCTTCTGTGTGTGTGTCAAGCCCCTGTTTAATCCTGTTTAATCCTAGCCGCCGCTCCTTTGTTTTGGCTATATTTCATCACTGAGCTCTGTCAAGTTGTTGTCTCGCGAGAAGACAAAAAATCTGTCACTCTCGGCTCAAGATTGAAGATTACAGCTGTGAGTTATGACTAAAGTGGGAATTCAAGTGTCACTGAAAGATTATAAACTTTCAGACCTGCGGTTTCTCTGTAAAAGTGGTGACTTTTCTTACAATCTGCAGAAGAAAGCGAAATCTCAGGCTAACACTTATATCAGCCTTATGGGCTTGAGAAACTATTGTAGACTCATTTATTCCAGGCATTAATCAGCGAGCTAATAGTCCATAGACTATTACATGTATTCTGTGGGAACGATTTTACTTCAACATGTGAAATAGTGGGAAAAAAATGAAAAGCTCCTTCAGTCATAAAGCCTTTTGGCTCTCAGAAGTACTTCTGAAGAATTTTACAACCCTCTTTCATAATAGGCCCCCTGGTGTGACAGGAATTTAGGACCTTGTAGAGATTATAAGCTTCTGTAGGATCTTTATTGCTAATTTTGCAGTTATTTACTGAACAATGTCTTTCATTAACTGGCATTGCATAAATTCTCTACAAACTGACACATTTCACAATAAATGTGTCATTTTGTGCTATAAAACTCAATGAAAAAGCAGTTGGCTCTGACTTATGAGCCTTTTCTAAACGGATGCATCTTGTACATACAGCAAAAAAGACAATGCAAAGCTCAACCTCTTTAAGCGAAGCGGATCGAATGAGTCAAGATGTTCTTTGTATAAACCACAAGGCAACTGGGATCACTTGCTTAAACCGTAATTGAAATGATTCAAAACAAGTGCATCAATGGCATTGCGTATTTACACAATTTTATTCACAGTTAAACAGCCACCAGCTCTCCATTCTCTCCAAGAAGGCTATTTTTTTTCATCTAGTCAGGTCAATGGTTAGCAATTGTCCACAAATCATTTCTTATCACTTTTAAACATCTCAAAGGAGCTTTACTTGAACGGAAACTAGGAGAATTAGGCCACTGCTGTCTGTATACAGACCTGGAGGAATGTGTAATAACCACTTAAGTCTGAAAACACCTTGCAAGTTTTTGCCTTCTTTTTTAAGTTTCTCTCTAGGGGGGTTCAGAGGTAGAACTAATGCACTGCCGTGCAAAATCTTAGCATGAAGAGGCAATTAAGTCAGCCCTTGCATAATAAATAGGTACAAATTATGCTTTGGCAACAGCAAAAGATAAGTATCAAGGACAAACATGGTGGAATCGAACTCTGATACCTTCTGAAAAGCCATGTGCACCATAGCGTATGAGGCTGAATTTGAATGTAAGATGGAAGAGCCCTTTGGGACTGATATTGGCATGGCGGTAGATGAATTAATTGCTCGACTCAGATGAGTTGATTAAGGAAGCAAAGTAATTAATTCTCGGCGAAGCATAGTGGACCATGAGCTGTTTGCATTCTCACCCAAAACACCCACCGATACACCTCTAGTGCCAATCTAGTTAGATTTCAACGCCTGTTATGAGTGCAGAAACGAAGACCCAGGTGTCAGGGACAGTTTTTGAATGCAGTTAATAAACTTGTGTTTCTCGGCATGTGTGCCAAGAGAATGAGGGGATAACAGTGGGTTGAAGTGAGACAAATAGTGAGAACGAACAATGGATTGAACAGAAGAGCGGGTGTGCACGTATTGTGAGAAAGAACAACGGATTGTGTGTGCACTGATTGTGTATTTTGAAAGGAAAAGTAATAGGAGAAGGAGAGAATATTTGTCTTCGTATGTGTTTACTCACCACATTGCTCTCATGCACCTCTGGATTCATGGTGAGCTGCACCACAAACCAGGTGGCATTTCGCAGGATAAATGCCGTAATCAGGTTCCAGTGGATGATATTTCTCAGACACCGGATACTCCTGAGAATGGAGGAGAAGGAAAGATGGAGGAGGCAAAAAGATAGAAAGAAAGAGTTAAGATGTTAGATGAAAAACATTCTTCTTATCAGGGTTTTTAGTTGTCTTTTTCACAGGGTGTGAATATATTCGCAGCATGACTTCATGTTATTGTATTGATAGATCCATTGTGTTGTTGAGTTTTCTCAGCATGTAGTCCCATCAGAGCACATTATGTTTATCTTTAAATGGCACACCGACTGTGTAAAGCGATTGCATCTTCAAGTATGCATAGTTCATATTCAGAACCCGTATGATATATACAAAAGGTGTCAACTGATTAAAAACTGACTGACTTAAAGGGTTAGTTCACCCAAAAATTTAAATTCTGTCATTAATTACTCACGCTCATGTCGTTTCACACCCATAAGACCTTCGTTCATCTTCAGAACACAAATTAAGATATTTTTGATAAAATCCGATGGCTCAGTGAGGCCTCCATCTCCAGCAATAACACTCCCTTTTTCAATGCCCAGAAAGCTACTAAAGACATATTTAAAACAGTTCATGTGACTACAGTGGTTCGACCATAATATTATAAAGCGACGAGAATACTTTTTGTGCGCCAAAAATAACAAAATAGTGACTTTATTCAACAATATCTAGTGATGGGCGATTTCAAAACACTGCTTCATGAAGCTTCGAAGCTTTACGAATCTTTTGTTTCGAATCAGTGGTTCAGAGCGTGTATCAAACTGCCAAAGTCATGTGAACTATTGAAGTTTCAAAACACTTATGATGTAACGAAGCCTCGTTTACTGAAATTGTGATTTTGGCGCTCTGAACCACTGATTCGAAACAAAAGATTCGTAAAGCTTCAAATCTTCATGAAGCAGTGTTTTAAAATCGCCCATCACTAGATATTGTTGAATAAAGTCGTTATTTTGCTATTTTTGCCGCACAAAAAGTATTCTCGTCGCTATATAATATTAAGGTTGAACCACTGTAGTCACATGAACTGTTTTAAATATGTCTTTAGTAGCTTTATGGGCATTGAAAAAGGGAGTGTTATTGCTGGCGATGCAGGCCTCACTGAGCCATCAGATTTTATCAAAAATATCTTAATTTGTGTTCTGAAGATGAACGAAGGTCTTACGGGTTTGGAACGACATGAGGGTGAGTAATTAATGACAGAATTTTCATTTTTGGGTAAACTAAGCCTTTAATGACTGACTCTGTGTAGCACAAAAGACATATTTTGAAGACTGTTGCTAACCAAACAGTTTTGGTGCCCATTGACTTCCATTGTATGGACAAAAAAACACATTACATTTCTCAAAATACCTTCTTTTATGTTTCACAGAATACAAATCATACAGATTTGGTAAATAATGACTGAACTTTCATTTTTTGGAAGGGTAAACTATCCCTTTAACAATCACCTCTTCACAGTGAAAATGTGCTGTTTTTTCCATCGTCATTCTTTTTGTTTGATCCATATCCATTAGAATTTTGGTGTCAAGGTGGTAAAAGCAACGAAAAATGGTTTGGTACTGAAAACGAAATTAAACATGGTGCCTAACAGTGCTTCTTTGTGTTTTATACTGCAGAAAATGTCACCAGCGCCTCAAGAGAAACATTTGGATCAGGCTGCTGCTTTGAAAAGCTACACTCCAACATTTCAGCATTTTACAACAGGTTTCCTGGTTCTGGAAGGCTTCAGGACACAGAAGAAGCTGCTCTAATAAGCAACACACTAAACTGCCAGTCAGGATAGTGTCAATTTGGAGCAGGTCAAGAAGTTGAGGGCAAACTTGATGCACTTTGTGTGAACTTGGCTTTCAGACTGACTGCCCGGATTTGTGTCATCAAGCGTTGAAAGGTTTTGGCCTAATGGAAATCACAGCATAAAAACAGTCAGAAAGGCTAAAGAATATTTTCTGCACCATATTCCTCGTTTAATGTTGTATATTCTCATGTGTGCTGGTATGGAACGCATCAAGATGCATTTCTCTGCAAGCTTCTATTTTTACCAACACATCTGCTTAAAAATTTTATCAGCTGTTTTGTTTTACTTTTGCCTTGCAATAGAACATCTGAAAGAGAATTTGTTATTGAATGACCTTTATTTGGCTTCAGGACTGTTTATGTGATATGCGACATCTATTGGGGTGTCATGCTGCTATTTTTTATGAAGGAATTTCAGTGCCAGTTCTGGTTCAACTTTGTGCCATGGCAAGATAAATCATGATAAAACAAAGAAGAAAAAAATCAACAACAACTTTTTAATAGTTAAGAGTCAGAGGTGTTAGTCGAGTTTCGATTAGAATGCAAGTAGACTAGGGTTCAAAACCCGACCAAACATTTTCTGAAATAAATCAAAATCATGAATCTGAAGTGATCCTCATGCATTTTCATCCTTTCACATTGTGTGTTGTAAATGACCCTCTTTTTCTGCTTCTTTCTCTTATTCTTTTTAAGTTATTACATAAATAACAGAAGTGCGATTCAAAGGTCAACTTGCCTGTAATATCAGCTTCAGGCTGGAGCCGGTATTTACGACTGACCAAAGACCAACAGTGACCTCCAAATCAAAGCCATCATCATTTTTAGATAAGCAGCAAAACTTCCCAGATCAGAAGAATAAAAGAATAACTTACAGAAGCATGAGAATTTAATAAGTAAACTCTTAGGGCAGTTTCTCACTGCCACAAGCAAACCCCAAGAGGAAAAAAAATCAATAGAAAAACATCAAGAACTGTTTTAATCATCTAAGAATCACGTAACAGCCAAAAATGAGAAAGCGCCATTAAAGAACCTTTTTTTTTTTTTTTTTAATTTTAAAGTGTAACTCTCACTGCAAAGGACAGACGGGTTGGCGCAGTCATCTTCATAATGATCCCATGAGACATATTACCAATTCACATGGAAAATGGGCTGATGTTCTCCATGCATGTTGAAAGAGTTAGGCCAGATGAAATGTACCCTGAAACATGGAGGTTTATTTCTCATCCTCTTCCCTGGAAATGTTAACCTGTTAGGGGGTATTCAGCGATGATAACATCACTCATTTAGCCCAGTTCATCATATTTTATTGATTACTTTAAGTTCCATTGGCTGCTGGACAGGAACATGATGTTGTCATGAATGTTTATGCCCATAAAAGCTGATTAACATCAATCTTTCACTTTCTCTATGATCCTCTGACCTCTTTTCCAATTAACTCTGACAGCTCAAAGGAAACAAATGTAAAACAGAGAGAGAGAGAGAGAGAGAGAGAGAGAGAGAGAGAGAGAGAGAGAAAGAAAGTTGTTGTCTCCAACCAGTAACATTTCCTGCCAATCGACAAAGAAATGAGAGTTTCAATCACCATGTGATACACTGTGAGATTTCTATAAATGAAATAATAATAAAAATCTAACATTCTGGAATGCACGTTTATTGCATTTCACATTCACTACAGATCCATAAACACATTTGCACTTGCACACTCAAACAAACAAATCCCATAAACACAGTTAGCAGTTGCCTCAGTTGTGCATTTGTGCCTCATCTCAGCAGGAAGATGCTAGTCATGGGGAAATTCATTTATTGCAAGGGATGCAAGGAAACAAATGATGACATTGCTCAACACCAAAGCCTTTGTCTCTCTGCCTGTGCATCTCATTAGCAGATCAAACTTAAAAAGAAAACAACATCAGCATGAGAGGCTCATGAGAGGCAAAACCTTTTTAAAATGTTTCCTAACAAAAAAAAAAAAAAAGAACATAAGTTTTTAATTAAATATGCTATAGTCTGCAATTCTAAGCTTGAATTATAGGTGGGCCCAGATGGCGGGCAGTTTTTCACCTTTTCCAATAGGGCAAAATCTAAAGAATGCATTTAAAGCATCTTAGCTTAAAGGGTTAGTTCACCCAAAAATTAAAATTCTGTCATTAATTACTCACCCTCATGTCGTCCCAAACCCGTAAGACCTTCGTTTGTTTTCGGAACACAATTTAAGATATTTTTGATGAAATCCGAGGGTTTCTGATCCACACGTAGGCATACTGTCATACTGCTACGCTATTTTCGTTGCAGAGCTTTAGTGTTTACGTCCGAATGGTGGCTTAGTATTTGCCGGCTCCTGCGTCAGCATCACATTCATGCGTCATGCTGCTCATGCGACCAATACTGAGCCGCCGTTCGGACGTAAACACTCAAGCTCTGCAACGGAAATAGCGTAGCAGTATGACGGGACAGATGAATTTGTTTTTTTTTTGCACAAAAAGTATTCTCATCGCTTCATAATATTAAGGTTGAACCACTGTAGTCACGTTGATGGTTTTAATGATGTCTTTAGTACCTTTCTGGACCTCAAAAGGTGCAATGACGTTGCTGCCTATGTGCGGATCAGATACCCTTGGATATCTTAACTTGTGTTCCGAAGTTGAACAAAGGTCTTACAGGTTTGGAACGACATGATTAATGACAGAAATTAAATTTTTGGGTGAACTAACCCTTTAAAGCACCAAGAAATAGACAGACAGACAATTTTTTAAAATATTTTTTACAATATTACTGTTTCTACTGTTTTATTTTTTCAAATAAATGCAGCCTTGGTGAGCATAAGAGACTCCTTTCAAAAACATTTAAAAAAAAATGTTACAAACCTCAAACTTTTAAACGGAAGTGCACACCAGAATTGTTTAAAATATTTTTCTTTTAATATTTTATATATAGCCCAACTATTTCCCAACCGTCACTGACGAATATAATGGATGGACATCTTTCTTCAGGTATTACAGCCCTTCTTGAGACATAAACAC
Source organism: Ctenopharyngodon idella (assembly GCF_019924925.1). Taxonomy (NCBI): domain Eukaryota; kingdom Metazoa; phylum Chordata; class Actinopteri; order Cypriniformes; family Xenocyprididae; genus Ctenopharyngodon; species Ctenopharyngodon idella. The sequence continues at coordinate 23,332,419 of NC_067222.1, forward strand.
CCATTCAGCTGTAATGGTAACATATCAAAGAAATGCGACGTCTTGAAAATGACACCGGAGAGTGGCTCCATTAGAGGTCTTCAATATAGATAAAAAAGTGTCTGTGAATGTTCCTTGTAAAAGCCTCTCACACACAGACACGGAGTCACTATTCTTTAAGCAGATCCTTTACCCAAACATATGAGACGAAACAACATTTCCCAGCTGGAATCTCTACCTCAGCTAATTATTTTGACTGTTTGTCAGATTGTACAGCAAGATCAAGGTACTGAAACGACATTTTGTTTGAGAAGGGATATAAATAAACTCCCGTCTATCAAGACTATCTGTGATAAACACGGTGGGGAGAAAGCCATCTGACATCTGGAGGATGGATGGATGGATTGTGAAAATGATGATGCAATTTTCCTTGTGACAGATGGGAAGGCGCGCTGTCTTCTGAATGGTAATCGCCAGCTTCAGAGATTTATGAAGAAGAGATGAGATGAGACTTGACGTCTAAACTCAAGTCATCACTGACGTTTTTGAATAGTGCCTCTGGTTTATAATTGCTTATTAAAGGTTATCTGACTGAGCGCCAAATGTGCTGTCAAGCTTTCTCATTTCATATCTTTTTCATCCAATTTGATTATTAATATTGCAATTAGAGCTGTCAATTTAACACATTCATTTAGTACAATTAATTATAAAAAAACAAAAGAAGATACAAAGACAAATCCATTGTACCACCCTTCCCCTTGCATGCCATTCAAAAACAGCCGTAGCTACTGAATACGCTGCATTTCATAGGTTTTCGCCACAAGTTTTTATTTGATTTCATTTTCTCCTCGGTTAATTGATGAAAGCTTGGCTGAGCTGCAATTGCTGGTGTGATGGATGAATGTAGACAAACAATGGTGGAGGGTGATGATGACTTTTATCTTGAGGAAGGACGGCTGTGAGGCCAATGTTGTCCTTGTGGAAACACAAGCTCTGGGCATTTAGCAGCAGAGTATCTGCTGCTTATGCAGTTCCCTGACCTCGTTCACACAACACTCTGAGCAGCTGCCTCTGACATTACTTTCTCATTAGTTACGGATGGTACACCCACAAATGTGCGCACACAAACTGTACACACACACACACACACACACACACACACACACACACACACACACACACACACACACACACACACACACACACACACACACACAATCAAACTGTCAGTGTAAACACACTATGCTGGCAAGTGTTTGTGGATAATTGTGGCTACTTGCAGATGTGGCTCTACTTTTCTGTTAATTAAGTTCTGTTAACGTGGTATATTGTTAGAGATGTTTCTTGTAGGATGTGTTTTCCCACACAACGCTAACTAGCAGATCTGACTCTTACTGCATAACTCTAATTAATTTTACCCCCTGCAGTTTTCAGTTGTTTTATGCCACTTCAAAAGGAGAAATGATTAATGTTTTTCGCGTTTACAACATAAATATCTGTGTAAAAATATTGTTAATAAAAGAAAATTATGTGTATATCATTAAAATGTGTTGTTACTTTGTATTTGTTAAAAAACCTGTAGGTATTTTGGTAACACTTTAGTATAGGGAACACATATTCACTATTAACTACGACTTTTCCCTCAATAAACTCCTAATTTATCGCTTATTAATAATTAGTAAGCTAGTTGTTAAGTTTAGGTATTAGGTAGGATTAATAATGTAGAATCAGGTCATGCAGAATAAGGCATTAATATGTGCTTAATAAGTACTAATAAACAGCCAATATTCTAGTAATATGCATGCTAATAAGTAACTAGTTAAAAGACCCTAAAATAAAGTGTTAGGTATTTTTAACAAATCCATATGCTGTTGCTTTTCTGTGAAACAGAAAACGTACATACAGTATATATACATATATGTTTGTATGTATGTATGTATATATAGGTATGTGTTCTTTGCTTCACAAAAAAACAAAAAAAAAAAAAAACAGCGTGTGGATCTGTTAAAACACCTACACAGGTACTTTACCTATATTCTTATATATATTTAAAACTGCTTTTTTCCCCCATACAATGACAGTTCATGCTCACATCTGTCAAAAAAAAAATCTATATCGCAACCCAGGTTCATTGGAAAACCAGGTTTCACTTCACTAATGTGTAGTGACTAGTGAGTGGCGAGAAATAGTTGAAAGGGAATCTGGCAATGTTTTATTACATTGGTTGTTGCACATATTGTGGCAGTTCGGGAATAATATGTCCGATGAGTGGCGCTAAAAGGTTATATGCTGTCATGTTTAATGTACCACTTACACTAAACCCTACCCTAAACATAACCGATAGTGTTAAAAGCAAATGTGAGATAAAAACACACAGAGCACATTTACTACCTTAGAAAAGCTGGTTACGTGATTCAAACGTCAAAATGTACAAATCATGCACTATGATAAAAGTGTTTTAAGGTCACAACATAGTACTGTGCAAGGAACTGTGTGAAAATAAGTTCAATTATCTGCTCCATTAGATGGAAACTGCATAAATTATAGGTAAGTATATGTAAGTAAGTTATATCTTTTAACTATTTGCTTATTAGCATGCATATTACTAGAATATTGGCTGTTTATTAGTACTTATTAAGCACATATTAATGCCTTATTCTGCATGACCTGATTCTATTAATAAACAGTAAATTAGGAGTTTATTGAGGGAAAAGTCTTAGTTAATAGTTTATATGCGTTCCCTATACTAAAGTGTTACCAAATATATTTATACAATTATAAAATATAGGTAGATGCATGTTTTTCCAGTGAGCCCAGGTTGTTATGGCTAGTGAGCAATCATTTTCTGAAGCCATACAATAGATTTGTTTGATTAAATCCTAATTATGATTTACAAAAAAAAAAAAAACAACAACAAAAAAAAACAAAAAAACAATTCTTCCCTGAAATTGATATTTATCCCTGAAATCGTATTTGCATTCAATTACAGATGCCGTATCAATGCATCGCACCATTTTTGACGATACTGGCAACAAAACGGCTTTGGTTCATGCATGTGTCAGAATCGAATGTGGCGTGCCAGTTTGAATATGTGAATTGGAGAATGAAAAGACTATCATGTTGTATGTCAAAGAGTTGTGTGTAAAGACTCACCATTTGCAATACATGTAAAAGAAAAAATAACAGCACAAAGGTCTTAATCAACATTGTGGTGCGTAAACGATGACAGAATTGTCCTTTTTGTGTGAACTATTTATTACCAGACCAACTCCCTGAAGCTCAGTGACGTCTTCTGCAAGTGACTCTTACCTCCCAATGACCTCCTCCAGTAGACGTGCACATGGATGTCCACTGTGGCTCTACTGGAGTGTGACTGACCCTTGTTCCCATCCCCCTGTGCCACAAACAAGCCTCTAAATTCTTGTGAGCCACGCAGGAAAAGGCCACAGACGCAATACCAATCCAGCCAACATCATCTGGACACAAACCTCTATGTGATCGTGTTTTTGTGTGCGCGACACATTTAGCTTAGTGTGGGAGGTTGTGTGAAAGACCTAAATTATTCATCATTAAAAATCAAGCACCGGAAAATCCATTCCTGATCTACGAGGAAAAAACAGTGTTATAATAGATAAAGGACGCAGTTCCTTCTGGATCAATGAGCACAAACAAGAAAAGATGATGAGGTTTGGGATGTAAGATTAGGAAAAAGAAACTATGTTTTTCATAAACACTTTTTGTTATAATGTTTGAAACTCTCTTCGCATCCTGATAGCAATCAATTATAGAGGTTGTCTAAATAAATAAATATAATGTACATATATCTTCTGTGGAAGCCTCAGAACCAAAAATTGCCAACCCATACATTTAATTTTGTTATGTGACTGGATGGTCAAGAAAAATTATCAAGCAAGATAATTAATAAGATAATTAGTATTCATGAGCTCATTATTCACCACGTCACTATTCTTTGTTATTCTTAGTAAATCCACCTAACACCGTGTCCTAACCAGACGCGATAAGATTCCAGCGACGAGCAATTTGACTGTCCACACTAGACGCGACGCGAAAATGAGAAGCGATAAAATCAATCAAAGACCACAGCCAATCAGAAGAGAGTGTGGGCGGGCTCTCTCGACAAGAGCACAGCGGACACAATGAAATGGGCAAGTACTTAGTAAAATTAATAAATATTACACAATTTAAACATTGTTTAAAGTACATATGGAGTGACTGAACCAATCTTTGTCATAGAATACACTTGTTTGTTCGCATTGAGTTGACAGTTTGAACGTTCTTGTGCCCATTTATTTATTTTCAAGATCTGAGGTGAATTAGCCCGTGTTGTTTTCATAACAGCTAAAAACCTGGGAACACAGAACGATATTCAAACACACATTAGACGCTTTTAACATTAAATAAAGCACATAAACAGTACCTGATTTTATCATTGCCATACTTTGTGTTGCTGTTCCAGCCGCGACGTCGCGGAGAAATAGAAACCGTTTCTAAAATAGAATATTCACGTGTCGTCGTCGCGGCTGGTTAGGACAAAAACTCCGATTAACATGGAAAATATACCCTTTATCGCGTTGCATCTGGTTAGAACACGGTGTAAGTTTAAAATTGTACTTTCTATTGATACGAAGAAGCTACTGTACAATGACAATGGTCAGAAATAACATGGCTTACTGGGTGTATGATAGGTGTATGACTATTCTTTATATAAATAAACAGCCAGTGGTGTAAACACCAAGAGTTCCATATGTGAGGACATGGATCAGGGGCCAGGAACACAAGCCTTCTCCACTTACCACCCAAGCAGTTAATCAGAGCACTATTTTTGCCATGACAGCTTAAAGATTTCACCTTGACAAAGTGCAGACTAATTACACATTTTTCCCCCTAGAGTGTCTTAATAACATGTGTCAAGGCCTTCTCATTGTTAGTACTATTCCTATTATTGGTTGTCAAAAGTAAAGTTTAACTGACTGTGCAAAAGAGAATAAGGAAATTGTGATGGATTCATATATCAAACAGGAATGTAGAATTCTTTTAATCAGTTAATGATTAGAGCAAGTGCCTTAATCTTTTCTTATTCTAATTGGCTGGTATTTCACTTATTAGAGCAAAAATCCACTTAAGCGGTCCATTATGACACACACACACACACACACACACACACACACACACACACACACACACACACACACACACACACACACACACACACACACAGGTTTGTTTTGCTATGTTAGTGGGGACATTCCATAGACGTAATGGTTTTTATACAGTACAAACTGTACATTCTATCGCCCTACACTACCCCTACCTCTAAACCTACCCATCACAGAAAACTATCTGCATTTTTACATTTTTAATAAAAATGTTTTTAAAGCTATTTTAAATATGAGGACTCATGAAATTTACGTCGTAATACCAGTGTATGTCAATATACAAATTTGTGTCCTCATAAATCACAAAAACGCACGCACACACACACAAATGAAGCAGATTTTAATCTTGGTATATTAAAGGAATGTTCACATCGTATGAACGAAACATTTTCACAGGCTAACCTGATCAGATTTGAGGAAAAAATGTAATAATTAGCATTAGCTCCTTTCATACCAGCACAACCCCTAAGGAATAAAATTGTGTCATTTATAATTGCCTGCAATACCTCAAAGCGGGAGGTCAGCAAATCCAACTGCTCAATCCACACTCAGATCACATACAGGGCACGAGTGCTCATGTTGCCAACCATCACCATGGCAGCTGAGGGTGGGGGTCAGGGGGGCACTCGTGGTGGTGACAAGCTGGCAGCGCTGGTGACAAGTGGCCATAAGTTCTCCCCAGTGGAAACCTGGGAGTGTGCCTGCTGCAACACTCATGAAACAAACTATTACCACAGAACAAATCCTATTCATGCCACATACTAATGACTGAAACTGAATTTCTACCTCAAAGGCTGTAGATATCTGAACTTCAATATGACGTTTCCTGCAGTTTAATAATGTTAATATTCAATATACAAAGAATATATATATATATATATATATATATATATATATACACATATATACACATACATATTATATACAGTTTCATATATAATATGCAAATTCATGAATTGAAACGGCATGAATTCATGAATTGAAACGGCACATTCCATGATCGATTATTAGCCAATAGTGATAAACTGATCACCACTTCACTACCGAACGTGTAAAGAGTACCTGAAAGCCATATTTAAGTAAAAGTAGAGTTCGAGGCTTTTGATTTTACATTGCAAAAGAGGCTATGCGATGTAAAATCAAACAGGCTGTAAAGAATGAAAACATTTCAGCTTTGCTGGATTTCCAAGGAGCTTGGCAACTGTCTCGCTGCAATGGGAATGCTGGTGACGGGACAGGAACAAGTCGGTGCCCACAGGCCTGTGTTTCAGATGTCAGAGCAGCCAGATCCAGGTTGGCAGGATTGTCTGCTCTGAAAACTACACCACCCAAGGTGTCTGTCATGGTCTGGTTGCAGCAGAGATGAAACTGGATTCAAGTGCAGCAGTCTTTATTGCAAACAAAATCAAACTAACAGAAATACTCAGGTTTCTCAGGAAGACGAAAACAGGAACAGAACAATCAGTCCAAATTAATGCGTACACAGTAATGGGTACACATAGACGACGACGGACACCGAACAGGACTAAACACAGGGGCTTAAATACACAGTCATAGACTGTAAAAAAAATATGAACGATGCACCTTCACTCTCTTCCATTGTAGATAAGTGAAGCCGCCAATGTCCAAATATGGCACTGACAGCTGTCAATCAAACAGTGACTCGTGCCATAACTCCAGTTTTATTCAACGAATCTCTTAGTTACACCAAGTTTGTACTGTTAGTTATGATGAACTCATTCGTTAGTGTGCAGAAATTGAGTTGCAATGATGAAATCACTGCTTTCATGTGCTCAACATCATGTCTGTGATCGCTGTTCATCGCTGCAACCTTTCATGCCACGATCTAAATATAATGCCATAGATTTAAGTGAAATGCTATAATCAACACTTTTCACGATTAGTTAACCTTGAGAGCTGTAATAGTAAAAACATGCTAAAAGTTTTCAAAAGTACTTAGCTATTTCATATTGCAAAGATGTTAGCCAATCACAGCAGTGGGCGTTTACACTGAAGTCTCACAGCAGACACGCCCCTAAAACAGAGCGTTCAAATAAGAGGGCTAAAATCAGGGTAGGAAAACTGCCTTTTATTTCTAAATTATGACAATTTTTGATGTAAAAAGCATACTAACATTATAAGTACACCCCAGGAAACATAAAACAATAGGTAACACTTTACAATAAGGTTCAGTAGTTAACATTAGTTAACTACATTAGTTAACATGAACTAATAATGAACTGCACTTATACAGCATTTATTAATCTTTGTTAATGTTAATTTTAACATTAGTTAATGCACTGTGAACTAACACGAACAAACAATGAACAACTGTATTTTCATTAACAAACGTTAACGAAGATTAGTAAATACAGTAACAAATGTATTGTTCATGGTTAGTTCATGTTAGTTAATACATTAACTAATGTTTAACTAATGAACCTTATTGCAAAGTGTTACCAAACAATAAAACAACACAGTTCATGACCTCTTTAACACAGAGACAGCAAAACACATGAACATGTGACAGTGTCTTTCAAAGCTTTCAAACATGGCTTTGTCTAGTTACAAAATACCGTTCTATACATTTCTGCATCTTGTTTGCTACCTCGATTCAAATTGAGTAATTGAATTTACATTCTAAATTCAATTTTGAATGGTGCACTACAACTGAGCTTCACTTAAGATGGCATTATGAGAGGTCCTTGTTTTCATAAATTAAATTTCCAAAGCTTTTCATTGCAGTATTGTGAATTTGTTAATTGCATCCTCAAATCAACGCCTAAGTCTGGTCAAGTTAAGTCAAGTCACCTTTACTTATATAGCACTGCCGCTTCATACAATACAGATTGTTTTAAAGGAACTTTACAGTAATAAACATGAAAATAACAGAATCAATGATGCAAACTTTGTCAAATTTGAGACACATTTAAATTCTGCTGTAAAGCAGTTCTTCAAAGACAATGGTGTCATTATTCAGCTGAAGTTCAATGTTGATTCATTTCAATTCATTTCAGTTTGCCTAAGTGCAATCCTTTAAACATCTGAGTCCCCACTCATACAATCTCCTTGCTTTTTGAGCATCTCTTCCTTTCACATGCCTCTTATTTCTGAGTCTCTGCATGAGTCTCGCAGGCTTCCGGCGCCTGCTCACAACTGCATGTGTTTTGGTTATTAGCATTCCCACTGGCTGCACTAATAGGAGTGCGTTATCACAGCTGTCTATTCAAGTCATCCCCCTCATCACTCGCTTCCCATTGATCCACTGCACCAGGCCTTTTCCGGTTAAGATGTGTCCTTTCAAGAATAATCGCCCGCTCAGAGTGTTTGCTATGAGTCGGGCTCCACAATCAGATCCTCTGCGGCTAATATTGAGATGGGTTACAGGCAAAAGCACTGAGTTGTGCAATTTTAGGCCGTAAACAAAAATCATAAACTTCAGGGAGCTAAAGCGGTACGTTTCAGGCCACTCTCTCTCTGCAGGGGGTCGGCGCTAACAAGCCGTGGCTGCTTTGCGCAGGGCCTGCGGCACAAGAGGAATGAGCCTCCTAGAGCGTCCTTGAGCCCAAATGGTGTGCAGATGTACTGGTAATATCCCGTGCTGGGGCCCAGTAAGAGCGACCTGTCTGTCCACTCGCACAGTACAGTGGGGGTGCTGGCAAAGCGCCATCGCCTCATACAGTGGCCATGTGCTCTGAGGTCTGCTGACTCTATCACCCCGCTGACCCTCATTGCGTAAGCACAGACAGAAATAGAAGAGCAGAGGTCCTCCTCATCTAGTGCTGCTTAAAGAAAGAATAAGTTTTCTTCTGAAAGTTTTTAGGAGTGACTAAGTATAGAAAAATCACATTAAAGAGGTTAATGGGAGGTTATCACATCGCTAAAGCACTATTCAGATGGGAGTAGAATATGTGTTCAAAAGTTTGAGGTCGGTAACATTTTATAATGTTTTTGTAATAAGTCTCCAAGACTGCATTTGCTTATTCAAAAATACAGTAAACACTGATATATTGTGAAATATTATTACAATTTAAAATAACCGTTTTCTATTTTATTATATTTTAAAATGTAATTTATACCTAAAATGTAATTTATGCATCCTTGCTTACAGATGTGTGTGTGTGTGTGTGTGTGTTAAAGTTCAGATTATGCAATTATGTACTGTATGTAATATTCAGATGGGAAGACAAAAGTACTACCAAGTATTATTTAACCCCGAAAGTTGGCAAAAAGGTCCATATTGAAGAAGCACCAGGCAGTATAACAACAAATTCAACTCACGGTATTCAACAAAGGTCAAAGCAAATGAGGAAAAGCTTTGTGAAATAATAATATACCCCAATCACATACATTCCTATCCAGACAGGATTACAGTTCTCAGAGGACCATAATTATTCCATGATTTTAACCGAGGATGTTTGAAGCAAAACACCATCACGTTCAATTCTGACAGAATTAAAACCACAAAATGCATTTATGAAACACAAATTTACATGACCACCTTAGGGAAAACTAGTCCTGTCCAAACAGAATTCATCTACATGAACATTTACAACAGAAAACTGTTAAAAGGCTTATACTATTAATGGGGCAGTTTTAACAAAGTGCTATGTCTTAATTTTTTATTATTAATACATTTGTTTTTGCCAGAGGACATCTAATGGACAATTCTTTAGCAAATTAAACAGGACACATGCTATTCTAGTTAGAGTCATGCAAAAAGCACAATTGCTCTTTTCATGGATTTGTTTTGTTTTTGTTTTAAATGAAAGCTTTGATTGTTTGAAATAATGAAGCATTATTCAATTTAGTTAGACGCACATAATCAAAGCCACTATGGAGTATTCAAAGAAAAACCATATGCACTTCTTTCCCAAAAAAAGTACTTTTTATATGTAACACTTTCCCTTGTGGGGTAAAGGTTATGAGAGCAGCCTCGATTTTCAACTTGCATTTATTTTGGTTTATTTTAAGGGCATTATATGCAGAGAAATGCTATGGTGTGTTTACTGTCAAACTGCTTCTCTGAATGCCTTCCCGTCTCTGCCCTCAGGGCACATGTAAGAAGGTTTTTGTGTCATACAGGACAGGAAGGCACTCCCAGTCTAGCCTTTTGTCAAGAAACAGAATGAGGACAGCTAGCTGCCAACAGTGGCTTGTCACTGTGCCACAGCAGCTTTGCTCTCCTTTCATACTTTGATGCCCCCTGCTTTTTACCCAGCACCACTCATTCTTGTGAATGACGGAGGAGCCGGGTTAAAGTTGGCTGACAGGTGAGCACTGGTGTGGAATACACAGGCCATTCCTGATATTACCTTTGGAGGTTACTGTTTTTGTCATCTTAGTGACAGTGTAGTCAATTCATTCTTGCTACTAAGTATTGGCCTGTTAACATTTAGACACAATGACTTTATCTAATATGCAGCTTATGAGTATTTTCAATGCATCAATGTACCAAACATTACAACTATTTACCTAATACAGTAAGTTCTTTATATATAGTTCTTAAATACCCCCTTTGCTGAAAATCATGTTTTTAATGTTGTTTATATGTCTATGTGGTGTTTTTAATATGTGTTAAGACAAACCATGTGCAAATTCATAAATCAACATAATTGCTGAGTATTTTCCCCTTAAAAAACTGCAGTGAAAAAAAAGATCTCACAAACACGTTTTGAAATCACAAAGTGGACCGAGTGGATCTCTAAGCTGGTGTGAATGAGTGGAGGTGGGGCTCATTTGCCTATTCATAGATCTGGGTAGCCTAAATTAAGCAATGGTGTAGAGCAGGGGTACTCAAGTTCGGGGGGCCAAGAGGGCCACATTTAAACCACATAAACTAAAAAGGGCCACAAATTACAACTTGGATCATAAGACTTTTATTTAGGCTTACTTAAGACAATATTTGTAGTATTTATAAGTGCAGTTTATTATCTAGGTAAGTCTTATTAGTCCTTTAATGGTTATCCTATTTAAAGTGTAGGGCTGTGTATTGCCAAGAATCTGGCGATACAATACGTATCACAATACAGGGGTTACAATACGATATATTGTGATATATTGCAATACTGTAAGAAAAGGCGATATATTGCGATATTTCTTGTATTTTTTATAACGAGGATAATTTTTTTTTTTTTTACAATTTTATTTAATACTGTAAAGCTGCTTGCTTTAAAGCAGTCTATTGTATAAAGTGCTATTTAAATAAATGTGCCTTCACTGAAGTGCTGAACTGCAGAGCTGGTGCAAACATATCCACATTGCTATGAGCAGATGCTTTTCTTGCTGCTGCCACCACTGTCATTTTTGTTGTGTATTTATTTTGTTATTGAGAGGAAAGCGTGCAGTACATATTACATATTCTTTCGAAACGCCTCTCTCAGCAGTGTGGATGGTGTCGGGATGTTAAGCGAGCTCTCAGATTCAATGCGTTTCCCGAGTACTGGATTTTAACATGGCCTATTTTGCAAACAACATGACTCTTGTCGATCTCCTTAGTGGTTTCTTTATAGTTGAAGCCAAAATGACTCCACACTTCAGCTCTGTACACTGCGACGGGAGCGTATTGTGAGCTGGGTTTGCTAATGCTAACGCTAGCAATGCACGCACCTGACATCTAGCGGTTGGGTTTTATACAGTATGTGGTTTAAACTGAACACAAAGCCACGAATCTTGGATGTAAATAAATAAATAAATATTGATACAGTGTTTTTGAGAATCGCTACAGTATCGCCAAACATAATATCGCGATATTCACGTGTATCGATATTTTCTTACACCCCTATTAAAGTGTCACTGAACATGAAAAAATGGCATTAAAAAAAGGATTAATAGTTTTTCTTGCTGTATTCTTAATGCAAAAATACATTAAAGCATAAAATGCATAAAGAAAAACATTATTGAGCAAATACACTTAACAAGAACTTATGAAAAGAAGTCCTTATTCCTAGTGAAAAGTCTGCATTGTTTGCACAAATAATTCCAGGTATGAATGATGCTCAACTTTTTATACTCCATTGCACCTTTTTAATACTAAGTGCCTATTTATACTCAGGCTCACTTTACAAAGGTTTCATTATTATTATTATTATTATTATTAGCATATTAATTATTACCTCTACCTTTTAATTTGCTCAGAATCCAAAATCTTATTATTATTATTATTTTTTTTTTTTTTGTTCAGTCACAGTCTCGCGAATCCTCTAATTATAACCAACATTGTAAACACGATAAATAAGATATTCTCCGTGAGCTCAATTAAGTGACAACAGCTCTGTAATGGAAGCGCTCTCTGCTCGCTTTCTGTTTAAAACACACTGACATTAAAAATAAAAGTTTTGTTTTTCAAGCTGCTAAGAGGACCATCGGCAACTTACACACTGCAAAGTTTCAGGAGTGTCAACTGCATTTAATGATGCAGAAATGTAGTTATTTCATTTTTAACGTACGCGTCTTACGTATTCGATAGTGTGCGTGAACACAGGTGCTCGACACATGCGCACTAGAAAGATTAATTCGTGTCCAGTCTCTGTGCTTTTTTGCTCCAAAAGTTACAATAAAAATGTCTTTGTACTCATTTAAAATAGAGTTTCTGGTATCTTTATCTCGTCAACACGGGTGGCTATTGTGTTTGTTGTTGTTGTTCCGTCTTCTCCGTTTCTTTTCAGACTGTGAAACAACGGCCCGTTTCAGTGTTGACACCTTGTGGATAAACTAAATTTGCAAAAACTATTCAAAGCGCATGTGCAAAGTGCCGTACATTGTTCGTTGTGGTTAGAAAAACCCTGCAGTGCGCGTACACTGTGCGCGTTCTGTGCTAATGACTAAATGTGCAGCATGCGCAGTGTAAGCCTACCCTAGTGTACACGTAAGAAGTGAAGTAATATTCACTGTAATTTTGAATGCAAATTATAATAAAAATACATTCATATTTAGCATGACGTGGGCCACAAATTGAATGCTGATGGGCCAGCTATGAATAATTTATTTATTTAGTTATTTTCACAGGAAAAAATGTTTAAATATGTCATTTTGGAGATCAAAGATGAGTATTAAGGAATACATGATTTGGTTAAATTTTGATTATTTTACTAATATTGCAATCACAGTATGATATACATTTAACATCTCATATTGCTGTTGCTGTATAGATATTAATGCTACAAGAATAAGATAATCATATAACACAGTTAATCTTTCAGGGTCTCCACATTTGAGACCTCTTTAAATAAATCAAACGCAAAGCTCATGAGTCAAGTTGAGCCAAAAGTGAACTGAATGAAAAATAACCCAGATCGCTTTTCATTGACATTGTATCTGGGCTTGAAATTGGTTGAATTAAACTGACATTTTGACTTTTTGTAACCCAGCCCACTTGAATATTATTTCAAGTTGAATAACCATTATTATATGTATGTGGGTCAATGACGTGACGGGTCATTTTTTTGTCCAAAGGCCTTAATAATAATAAAACACCAAGATATGGTAGTACAACTAAATCTCTTTTATTGAATCCAAAAGGTTTTAATTATATTTTACTACATGTAAAGGTATTTTAAAGATTTTGAAGTGTCAAAAAGTCATTCGGTTTAACCGTCCAAAGGCCAATACAGCCATTTCATCTGTGATTAAAATATCTTAAAATGTATTAAATGGATACGTTTTTTATTCTGCCATGATTTTATAACATCATGTATATCAACATAGTGCAAAATGGTATTAAACTTATGTGTAGAAGTTGTTGCTTTGTTATGAGAAAGAATGCCCGGAAAAATGAATTTCATTGATGTCATGCGGAGTAACCAATATAAAGGGACCATTTTGGATCAAGTCATGCGGTCAATATCATGTGACATCATTCAGACACCTGCAAAGGACCACATGGTTGTGAAGCAAACTAACTCTCTTTAAACAATTTGAAAAATTCATGTTTTCACTTGCTCATACGCATGTCCCTAAACATCAGGTCATTCAGTATAACTGCTATAAAACATGGAAATGTTGTAATATTTTAAAAACTTGCACGAAATATAAAATGTTTGATTGTCCTTTTGTTAGCTAGCTAGCTATCAGCCTGTTAGCATTGTATGAAAATATCATCATTCGGTATAACCGAAATTTTGGTTAAATTGAATTACTTTTTTGGTGACAAATTTTGTCCATCTTGTAAAAAATTATAAAAGCAGTGTCAATTGATTATAAAAACCACATAATCTCATTTTTAACACTTAATAAAACTTCAAAATGAATTACATCTCCATTATGTTTATGTTTCAATGATTTTTTACACATTTTTATAAAAAAAAAAAAAAAAAATCATTATATGAACATTTAGTAATATGTATTATTCATGGAGGGTGTCCTAGAAACACTTCCAAATCCTGGGACCCTTACTGTGCAAATGCTGTCTGCTAAAACATTAATAAGCCAATTTAATACTCCTGTCCTTCTGTCCTTGTGGGCAGACACAAAATGGCTGGAGGGTCTGAGCACAAGAACACTTGGTGTTTACCCTGAACATCTGTTCGCTCTGTATTTCATTACACAGTTTCCCCTGCTAGAGGACCCAGTTCAGCCTAACTGCGACTTCACAACCTCTGTATACTCGCACCCAGCCTCAATCCACTCATGACACACTGACATTAGCTAGACAGACAGAGGATAATCAGTAGGGCACATTGTTGTGAAAAGCAGCATCCAGTAAAACTACGTATAAGCTGACTCCTAGTGCGATTTTGATTAGAAATCCAGGGAAAGATGCCAGAATATCTTCCCCGGATTAATCAAGGCAGATTAGGTCAGAGATAATCTAGTCTAAATAATCCTAAACAGCATGGATATTTCATCTGCCCACTCAGCCCAATCTGTGCCACTAACACCAAAGAGTGTGTGGGAATGCTGAAATATGTAACGACCCTCCTCCTCACATCCAGTTTGCCACATTGATCCAGGCTAATTAAGCCTTGGACATGATCCCACAGAAAACAAGTCTCTCATTTTGACTGAGCATAATATAATGAGAGCCAGCTCGATGAAGACCTTCAGTTATCATCCCTAAACCATGATACTTCTGGACTGGAATAACCAAAGATGAAGAGGAGTGTGAGTGCCCTTGATGTGCCGATAAGGTGTCTTCATTTCTGCACCATCAGTCTGAAATCTCATTGCCGTGGAGCACTCCGCTGACCCATGGCATATCGATTTCTCAGGTGCCTTGACAAGTGAGAGATAACCTATACAGGTTGTCCTTGGACCTTAGAAACCTGAGCCCAAGAAGGGCTTGTTGCCTGTGATCTCACCAAGCATATATAATTCTCCATTCCCTGCCATTCAGTTGGCCACCTGATGTATAGTTTCTGTCAGCAGCTGGAAAATCAATTGATGTACTGATGAGATGTGACAAGAAGACAGCCTATATTTGTGTTTGGGGCTGGGCCCATGTCCCTCTCAGTTAAACTGATTTCAAGTTGATCCAAGCAAAGGACACTGGACATGTTAGTAGAGCTGTCCAGAAAAGGGATCATTCGTAGGGATATTGGGATTATTTTTTGCACAGGCAAAAGCGATTTACAGAATCTAAGATTTAAATCTGAAGCTTCCATTGAAGGAGAATGCTGTGATTTACTGTATATATGATTATCCAACCAATAGCAGATGGGGAAGCCATCGTTATTTCTACAATTCCATTTAGAAAGTGGCACAGAAATTACACAGTTCATTTTTTAACATAACCAAGGACTCTATTAAGACTCCTGAGCAATGAAGGATCCACCTCTGTGCAATGAAATTCCCCCCTGAGGTAAGAAACTAAATTCTTTACCATCCTGGGAATCCTTTGTCCACTCACTTTACAATGCAGTAGCGGCAGCTTGTAATGATTTTATCTCATGCAAGTCCACCGGAGTGACTAAACACAGAAGTTCAATTCCACTCACTCGGCTCTTGAAAACCCCTCACAGAAGAGGCACTCACCCACCTGAGTCTCATAAAGAGGATGAAGGCGACCAGCAGGGCTCCCAGAGAGATACAGTGTCCCAGGTAGTTTATGATGACTGCAATGTGGTAATGCAGCTTGCTTTTCTTCTGAAAGATCACAAAGGGAGAGACACACACAGAAACACATTAGGAAGATGAGAGACTGATGTCCTGCAGATATCTGACATCTAAATCCCAACATGGAATTACTCCTAAAAGCTTTTTAGGGCATTACAGGGACAGGAAATAAAAAAAAAAACTTTGCGGAATCAAAAATATTAAAAATATAAAACTCGTAGAAACTCTGACAGTGTCAAGACCATTGAGAAATAACATTTTATAATTCAATTGAAAGGTAGTGAAAATGATCCTTCGTCAATAATTAAAGCAGCATTAGTTTTCTTGTTTGAACTATTCACATAAAATGGATTAATATGTAGTCATATTTTGAATAAAAAAATAATACATTTGTTATATTAAGAAAGTACACTCCCATCAGTCCCTTATCATATTGGATTGGCTACCTTTAAAATCCTTTAACCTTTCAATTTTCTGGATTATTATGCTTATCTGGTGCTGCCATATTAGATTTGTGTTCCTCAGTGGCATTTATGATAAAATAAGCATTAAATAAATAGCTTAACATCACATAGACTGACCCCTAACCTAATCGCATACTAAAAAAGAAAAAAGTCTCAACCGCAATCATTAGCCTTGCACATGAGGATCACATTACACCGCTCTGCCTGACACTAATGCTAACAGCATCCAACCAGCAACTGTTTCCAACTCTTATGAATATTTTGCTCTGTGATGAGTGAGGCAGATGTTCATGGTTTCCACTATCATGACGATTGCCAACCTGACATAATTAAGCGATTAGCTTTGGCTCAGTCAAATGGATGCTTGCTTATAGCTCAACTGCTCGTGAAGTTTATGTGTGTTTATATGCCTATGTTTGACCTAACATGTTATGTTTTTGGAAAAAAATCATATTAATAGCCTGGGCAAATGATTTCAGGAAGCATATGTTGATCACGTAACACTCAGGTTAGTGTGTGTGAGCATACTGTATAGGCATTATGTGCTTTTCCATCATGGGCCCAGCACTTTTCATTTCTCTTGCCCCTGACTGCGTCCTCCTGGTGCAAAAATCTGTTGCTGAATTCCTGTGGTCGTCACAGGACAGGCCTGTGATGCAAACCCCCACTGGTCACTGCAGACCCGGCGGACCACTGAGACCAGAGGACCAGACTGTCCAAGCAGGGGGAGGAAAGGCAATTCTGGAATCCAGTGACTATGAAATCTATAAGACTCATGAACTAGCCAGCTAGCACAATTTAACCTAGAAGAAATTGCTCAGACGGCAAATCAATCAGAAACAGCTAGGCCGGATGTGCTTATTGCTTTAGGGATGAGGTAATGCTTTAGGAGAGAATTTGGAGAAAAATGAATATATTTTTTGCTCAACATAACATAGCAGTCCCCCTAAGAGGCATTACAAAAAGAGGTTGACTTTTAAAGATTGATCTCTGCTTTTCATGCATAAATACGTTGTGAAGATGTCTGCCAAAGCGTGCATCAATTTTAAATGGCTTGTGTGTGTAAAAAACATGTGATAACAACTTAAAGGGTTAGCTCACCCCAAAATGAAAATTCTGTCATCATTCACTCACCCTCATGTTGTTCCAAACCTATAAGACTTTTGTTCATCTTTGGAACACAAATGAAGATATTTTTAATAAAATCTGAGCGATTTCTGTCCCTCCATAGACAGCTACACAACTACCACTTTGACGCTTCAAAATGTTCATAAAGAGATTGTAAAACTAATCAATATGAATTGAGTGGATAGGCCAAATTTTCTGAAAAGACTTGATTTCTTGATGAACAGATTGAATTTAGGCTTTTATTCACATATAAACTTTGATCAGCGAACATAAACAGCAGCTCAAATGTGCTGCGTAACACAAAAATTAACCTCATTGGTTCTCACATGTCAAGCAAGCATGCTGATTAATGTTTATATGTGATTAAAAGACTAAATTCAATCTGTTCAGCGTACGAAGCGATCGAGTCTCTTCAGAAAATTTGGACTAAACCGCTCGATTCATATAGATTAGTTTTATGATTTCTTTGTGAACTTTTTGAAGCGTCAAAGTGGTAGTTGCATAAACTGTCAATGGAGGAACAGAAATCACTCAGATTTCATTAAAAATATCTTAATTTGTGTTCCGAGGATGAAAGAAAGTCTTACGGGTGTGGAACGACTTGAGGGTGAGTATTTAATGACAGAATTTTCACTTTTGGGTGAACTAACCCTTTAAAAGGATAGTTTACACAAAAAATGAAAATTCATTCTCATTTTCAATTTACTTATCCTCATGTTCCAACACCTTCATATGAAAACAAAATGTAAGTCAACAACAGTGGACACCCATCCCACCCCCACCACAAAATAAATAAAGAAATAAATACATTCAAAATGTACTCTTTTCTGTTCTAAAACTGTATTCTTTTCTGTTCTAAAAAGAGGACAGGTTTGGAATGTCATAAGGTTGAGTAAATGATGACAACATTTTCATTTTGGTGTGGACTAACAGTTTAAAAATAGGGGATTCACATTTCTACCAATACCATTCAAAAGTTTGGGGTTGGGTTTTTTAAAACATTTCTGATATATTTAAGAAATAATTTTAATATGTTGATTAGGCACTCAAAAAAATATTTCTTATTATCAATATTTAAAATGTGCGTTATATATGGTTTTAAAGTCACGGTTTGGTACAGGCTCGGTACAGCAGAGGGAAAAAACTAAACATAAAAATGTGCCTCTGTGTTTAAATTAATTAAATTATAATTAACAACAGAGCTCAAATTATTAAATTCAGTTGCTATTTATTTTTAGATATAATAATCAACACTCAAAAAAACAACAACAACAAAAAACATGTAAATTGCACATAAAGCATGTTTTGTATTAACTTCTAAATCTAATTATAATATTAATTTTCTACTCCAATTATTTTTTGAAATATAATCATTTACTTTACCTGTTAGTAATGTATTGATTATTTAACATATGTTTAAATGAATTTGTCATGAAAACAAGTTATGACAGAAACTGTGTAAATGATTATATTTCAAAAATGAATTGGAGTAGAAAATTAACTTTATAATTAGATTTAGAAGTTAATACAAAGCCTGCCTTATGTGCAATTTACATGTTTTTTTTTTTTGTTTTTTTTTTGAGTGTTGATTATTATATCTAAAAATAAATAGCAACTGAATTTAATAATTTGATCTTGCACCTCCACCTTTAAAGACATTTGTTTCGTTGTGCACTGATAACATAAGACAGACAAGAGCCTCGTTAAGAGGTGACTGTGAAGCGCATTTTAGAAAAACAGATTTTGGTCGATCAGCTTTTTCTGTTAAAGTTGTTAACAATTGGAATAATTTACCAACTGATATTAGACAGTGTACTACCTTTGTGCAGTTTAAATCGCCTTTGAAAAGATGGTTAAAGGCAAGCCAGGTTTGTGATCATTGATTATACAATGCAATGATTTTTGAATATGTTATACATTTTGTATTCTACTGTGTTTATATTGTATGGTATTTTTATTGATAATTTGGTTTACTCCTGCCCAGGGTAAGCAGATGAAATTTAGCTCTGTAGCTAATTCTGGGGTAGTACTCTTTTATTGTCCATTGTCCCTGTCAAATAAAGAATTAAATAAATAAATAATTTGGGCTTAAATACAAAATTAATAGTAGTTATTAAGATTGATGTGGTTTGGAATTGGTAAAATGTGCTTGAAAAAAAAATATGATTAGAAAATCAACTTGCCTAATAATTCTGCAGATGACATGTAAACATACCGATCGATCATCTCTTCTTCTTCTTCTGTGCTTTTTACTGGTAGCAAACAGTGTTGCATTACCACGCGTGCCCATTCTAGATTGGAGTGTGGATTGCATGTGACCGACTTTATTCGTCGTGGCACCAATGGCATTACCTTCGGCCCATTCGGGCTGTTTAAATAAAACCATTACAATTCTGTTCGGTGCTGTTCTGAAATTACACACCTTTCAACTGACAGACTAAAGGACTGTAAGAACCCTCCACATTTTCAATGATTTTGGCATTAGTAGGGGTTCACACTCTCCCCCTCTGATGCCACTTCTTTTAACTAAATCCTGAGAGAAGGGCTCTTCAAAGCAGCCTCTCCTGATCCCTGCATTGTATCACGCTTGCCCTATTTTAAGAGGAGGCTCGGCTCACCAACACATCCGCGGCATGCTCACCAATACAGAGCAAAATGTTCCCCCTCGGGATGCTGCTGTCTCCTGGCTAGACTACGAGTCGTCTATAGCCAGATGGATTCGCAGCCTATGAGCCTGTGGGAGCGCTTGCATTCGCATTCCAAATTTTACTGTCATTTTGTGTTTTTACAATGCAAAGTCTCTTGTGGGCTTTTGGAAATTTCTACTTCACTAAATACAGAAATGCTACCTAAAAGTGGGCCATTCTCTGTGGATGCTAGCTGTGGAAGGGGCAGACTACATTCTTGCATTAGCACCCTATCTCTTACGGACCCCGCAGGGAGCTTGTAGGCAATGGAAGACGCATTGTCGATGCCCTCTTGTTGCACTTTCCTCTGTAGAGTGCTTTCTTGTGTTGAGAGACCATGAGGGTTCAGCATTCTTAGCACCTATGTAGCCTGCAAAATACTTTAGGCAGTTGAAAAGAGGAAACAGTCTTTTAGAGATGTCTTAGCTTTTGAACTTCTGTCCATAAATGACTACAAAGCAGACGGAAACTTCATAAGTAATATTTTACAACAGTGTAAAATTTCATGAGGTAATTTTGCTTTTGAAAAGATTTCCGGTACAAAGTCCACAGGAAATTCTACTACTAACAGGATAAATCAACATTTCCTCTTGGAAAAAGCAAATACGATGAGACTAAAAAGGATTTTAGGACACTTAGGCATGAATGAAGCTTCTTTGTTAGCATTTATGGTTCCATGAAGAACTTTTAACATCCATGGAACCTTTCCACTGCAGAAAAGGTTCATTATAGTGGAAAAAAGATTATTAAAGGGTTAGTTCTAAGACCTTCGTTCATCTTCAGAACACAAATTAAGATATTTTTCATAAAATCCGATGGCTCAGTGAGACCTACATCTCCAGCAAGACAATTAACACTTACATAGCCCAGAAAGGCACTAAAGACATATTTAAAACAGTTCATGTGACTACAGTGGTTCAACCTTAATGTTATGAAGTGACGAGAATACTTTTTGTGCACCAAAAAAACAAAATAACGACTTTTCAACAATATCTAGTGATGGGCGATTTCAAAACACTGCTTCATGAAGCTTTGAAGCTTTACAAATCTTTTGTTTCGAATCAGTGGTTCAGAGCGGTAAAGTCACGTGATTTCAGTAAACGAGGCTTTGTTATGTCATAAGTGTTTCGAAATTTCAATGGTTCATTGAATTTTCAGTTTGACATTGGCAGTTTGATTCACACTCCGAACCACTGATTCAAAACAAAAGATTCGTAAAGCTTCGAAGCTTCATGAAGCAGTGTTTTGAGATCGCCCATCACTAGATATTGTTGAATAAAGTCGTTATTTTGTTTTTTTGGCGCACAAAAAGTATTCTCGTCGCTTTATAATATTAAGGTTGAACCACCGTAGTCACATGAACTGTTTTAAATACGTCTTTAGCTTTCTGGGCTATGTAAGTGTTAATTATCTTGCTGTCAATAAAGCCCTCACTGAGCCATCAGATTTTATGAAAAATATCTTAATTTGTGTTCCAAAGATGAACGAAGGTGAACGACATGAGGATGAATAATAAATGACATTATTTTCTTTTTTGGGTGAACTAACCCTTTAAAATGCCCCTATTATGCTATTTTAAAGGTTCCTAATTTTGTTTGGATTTTGGAGGTCTCCTACATGCAAGGTCAAAAAACAGCACCTTCTCAATGTGTCGAACCAAACTTTTCCAGGCCTCAACTACAACTACATTATTTGAGGGTGGGTCAAAGCAGACATTATTTGTGGGCAGCCAATGAAAACCATGAGTTGGCATAATGCATATTTGATACAAACCTACGCAGTTTTGTGCAGGAAGTGAGACTGGAATTACTGATGACTCGAGGCAGTTCAGAATATGTTCTTTCTTTTGTGAGACAATATCTCCATTTATTATGCACTTTGATCTTTGAAATTTTCCAAATCTTTTACATTCACAAACAGCTAAAAAACAGTACATGAAAGGTACACTCTAAAAAATGCTGGGTTGTTTCAGCCCATGTTTGGGTCAAGTATGGTCAAACCCAACCGTTGGTTTAAATTTTTAAATTAAAAACATTTTGTCCATATTTGACCCAAACATGGGTTGAAACAACCCCATTTTTTAGAGTGTAATGTATCCGAAAAAGCATAACAGGGTCACTTTAAAATTATTAAAATGTACTTCACACTAAGAAAAAAAAATGCTTCTTTTAACAACTGTTCGCTAAAACATTTTTTGGGGAAAGCAAAATGATCCTTTTATGGGAATATATTTTTTTCAATAATATCTTATTGGAATATCTATTTTTAAGAGTGTAACTTCTCAAAGCAGCAGGTATAACTTACAGAGTCCACAGGAAACAAATCTGCTAATGCTCCACTTCACTGATCTTCTGCATGTTTCTCTCATAACCAGGTGGTTTGAGGGCAATTGCTCATTGAGGTTAAGCACCATCAAATCTAATGTCGTCCCCTATGATCTCCTTTCCTGCTACAAGGAACACTTTCATTCAGAACACACAACATTTGTTCTGTTTTTTTATCAATAAAGAGGCTGGGAGAGGTGGGGGAATGGAAATTTGATTTTAATATGGAAAATATGACAATTTCTTCAGTAATACTGGCAAATGCTAAACTTTAGAAAAAGAAAAAAATGGTTATATGAAAGACCTCAAAATTTTGTGGCTCATTAAACATCTGAAGGTAATGATTAAATTGTGCAATTGGATTAAGAGCGTCTTTAGACATGAGTGCCTCAGAGGGCCTGAACCGGTCACTGGCCTTCATTAACTTGTTGCACTCTGCCTGTGGTGATTCCTTTAATGTTTCAAATTGAAATCGTATTATTTCTGAGACACTGGACTGCTGTATGCTACTTCTGTGATTCAGTTTGTATGTTTTTGGCTCATAGGTAAGTGGCTTTTTACTGCTTAAATCAATCCCCAGACTACCTCTGGCTCTTCCAAACTTAGTTTTCAAAAATATGTTTTGAGTCTTTTGGAGGTGAACACACAAGCGTTTGCATTCAGAGAGTCTCAGAAAGGTTACACAAGAAAGTTCAAAGTTATGTATTTCCCAAGAGAGAGAAAAGGAGAGAGAAAAAGATCTTGGCCATCTTCAGTGTTTTGATACTTGAAAAACAGTTGAGCAATAAACTATTCTGGTAATAAATTCCTTAACATTTTAAATGGTTGTCAATAGTAGCAGAAGGGTTGGTTCCCTAAATATTAAAATCAAAATGTTCCATATTATAAAAGACTGACAGTTACTGGATGTTTCTTCAACTATGGGCACTTTAGTCCAATGGAAAAAAAAAAACACTAACATTTATATTAACATTTCAAACCCACTTATTTATATAATCAGCTTACATATTCTGTCATTTTTTTCCACCTGAACAATCATGAACAAATGCCATTTCTACCATTCATTTTGTGGTGGAAATTATTTTTTAAATATTTTTGGAATGAAATGTCTTGGTCCTTTGTTTTGAAAATTGTTCAGTGTGGTGAAAACTTAGGTAAAGGAATATGTAATTCATTTTTATAAAATAAATATTGAAAATCTGTATTTAAAATGTAAAAAAGAACATTTTATGATGGATTTTTGTATTTTAAGATTAAGGGCCCTATCATACATTCGGCGCAATGCGGCGCCAGGCGCGACGCAGGTGTTTTTTGCTAGTTTCAGCCCAACTCAGTCATCATTTCATGTCCTGCGCCATGTTGTTTAAATAGCAAATGCATTTGCGCCCATTTGTGCGAACCTGAGCGTGCTGGTCTGAAAACGAGGTGTGTTCAGGCGCATTGTTGGTGCGTTACTATTTTGAGGCAACTGACTGTGCCATTGATCAACTGAAACCTGGTCTAAAGTCAATGGCGCAATATTTGATTTGTTATTTAAAGAGCGTTATTTAGTAAAATGCGCCTATAGGCAGGTGCACAACGCACGTACACTCTGCTTATTACACATGCAGCAGCACGCAAACATGCCAAATATTAAAAATAAAAGGATTACAATGTAAAAGATTATTATTGTGTGCATAAAGATAAAAAAATGCTTTGCTGGAATCCGGCTTTTCCCGTAGATGGTCGACTAGTGCTTTAACTTCGCGCACGAGCAGATTCGTTTCCTCACTAGAGAAGCGTTCAGTTTTTCCACTTGCAAATTCCACCATGTAAATAGCGAATCCGTCATGACGCGAGCGCAGCTGGCTTTTAAAAGGAATGGGAGATGAGACTCTGATTGGTTTATTGCACGTTACGCCCAAAACACACCCATTACCAGTTAAGAGATTAGGGACAACCTTTTCAGACCATGCGTAGGGCACATTTTTCCCATCCTTAAACTAGCAAAAGTGGATTCGGACACGGCCTAAGTGCACTTTAGACCATGTGCTTTGATCGTTAAAATTGGGCCCTAAAAGTATGGGTCTAGAGGGCATATGAAAAGAGAAAATAAATGATGAAAAGTTTCCAAGAACTTAATGTAGCTTGCTTATTAAAAAACAACAACAACAACAACAACAACAAAAAAACAGTGTCTAATAGTGTCTATTTACACTTAGTGTAAATAGCCTGTCTTGTTGGGTTAAGGCTATTTACACTAACTCCGCCTACCAATGTCTAGTTGGGTCACACAAGATTAAAAAAGACGCATGCCAATTAACGTCTGCAGTGACACAGGCCGTAGGGACTATAGTGCATGGAAGTAGCTTTGGACGCGATCGACACGAGTTTGAATCTGCCTTTTGCCCAACTCGCTTTTCTCCCTTTTCCCATCACAAATCAAATCAGAAAGGCATTTATTTTTATATTAAAATATTTGAAAAGTGGACATAAAGTGCCTAATGAGTGTTTAATAATAAAGTATTTATCGGGTAGGTAGGGTTAGTTTCACTTAGTGTAAGTAGCAGATGCCTTAAACAAAATAGTTAAAATCTGTTAAATAAAAATCAACCCCTTGTACACAAAAGTGCCTGTAGCTGCAGAAACATTCATCTACTGTCAAAAGTAAAGATTAAGGACATCATTATATATAAAAAAAATGTTTATGAAAGCCAGTCCATTCTGCTTGAATTCCATGACAGCTGCCACACTGCAGTGTCTCTCAGTCTTTTTTTTTTTTTCAGCCTTGAGTGCAGCGATTGTAAATTTATTCAACCTGCCCGGCCGAGTACATCCCCCAGGACGAAACCCACGCAAGTGCAGCCTCCCCTGCTGGCTCCATTTCCACATTTGCCTAAGCTGTGAGCACCACGGAGTCACCACATGTTCTCCTATGTGAGCGAACTTATTAATTATTAAATCAACAATCCCGCAGGAAACAGATGGCACAGATAGCGGGCAGCTAACGCACGTCTGCCTGGCATTTTGTGTGTGTGTGATATTGTAGGTAAGTGGGTGGTTTTAGACTACCTAGGATCTGTCACATGTCCCAGCGGCACCTTGTGCCAGTTGGCATGCATGCAGAATTGTGTGTATCACATAAATATCACTATAGAGGATAATTGCAACTGCTTTTTATTTGTTTTAATTGTTTTCAAATCCAAACAAAATTGATTTTTTTTTGTTGTTGTTTCTCTCAAAAGCTGAAGTGCTAAAAAGCAATCATCACCTCGGGTTTAGCTAACGTTTGTTATCGCTAAATACTACTGTGACATGAATGAATACATCATGCTGTGATTTGCTTCTAAAGCACACAGCTCACGGATCGACACTAAATTATAATGAATGGCATTGCTAAGAGCATACTTTAACACAAACAAGCCCCATTCAGTAAAACTCTACATCACAGAGAATCTGTCAAGCCAGATTCTTTCAGAATGTTTCTGAAAATATGTTACAGCTGTTTTTAAAGGGTTAGTTTACCCAAAAATGAAAATTCTGTCATTAATTACTCACCCTCATGTCATTCCACAGCTGTAAGACCTTCGTTCATCTTTGGAACACAAATCAAGATATTTTTGATAAAATCCGATGGCTCAGTGAGGCCTGCATTGAAAACAAGTTAATTTACACTTTCACATGCCCAGAAAAGTACTAAAGTTCTATTTAAAACAGTTCATGTGACTACAGTTGTTCAACCTTAATGTTATGAAGCAATGAGAATACTTTTTGTGCACCAAAAAAACAAAATAACGACTTTATTCAACAATATCTAGTGATGGGTGATTTCAAAACACTGCTTCATGAAGCTTCGAAGCTTTACAAATCTTTTGTTTCGAATCAGTGGTTCGGAGCTTGAATCAAATGATCTCAAACTGCCAAAGTCACATGATTTCAGTAAACAAGGCTTCATTACGTCATAAGTGTTTCGAAATTTCAATATAGTTCACGTGACTTTGGCAGTTTGATACACGCTCCAAACCACTGATTTGAAACAAAAGATTCGTAAAGCTTTGAAGCTTAATGAAGCAGTGTTTTGAAATCGCCCATCATTAGATATTGTTGAATAAAGTCGTTATTTTGTTTTTTGGCACACAAACAGTACTCTCGTCACTTCATAACATTAAGGTTGAACCACTGTAGTCACATGAACTGTTTTAAATATAACTTTAGTACCTTTCTCGGCATTTGAAAGTGTAAATTAACTTGCTTTCAATACAGGTCCCACTGAGCCATCAGATTTCATCAAAAATATCTTAATTTGTGTTCTGAAGATGAATAAAGGTCTTACAGGTGTAGAACGACAAGAGGGTGAGTAATTAATGACAGAATTTTCATTTTTGGGTAAACTAACCCTTTAATATGTCAATTGATTAAAAGATTTAATTATATAATATGCTGATTAACTACATTAATTGCAATTAATCACATATATCAATATTTGCTGAAAAAACCCTGCAAAGTATGCATTATTTTGGCAGAAAAGTAACTCACAGTACAGAAATTTCAAAAAGTAGCTTTAGAAGTTTTTAATAATTGTTTGTATTAAATTAATAGCATAATTCGACACTCCTGGTACACAGTTTCACTGTATTTCACAAAGTAATTTTAACGTCACACTTTGCACCCACAATGCATGGTAATGTACTTGGCTTTATGGTGCAGCTAATGTTGAACAACTGACTTAATACATTTTCTCATGGTAAAGAGAGATTTGTTAATTGTCAAGGAGATGCGGTCTGGGAAATTCGTTTTCCAAATCATATGTTGATTTTGTGAACAAATCTGGCTTGATAAACTCTGCTGCTTGGCTGAGAGCAGACGGTCTCTCTCTATGAGCTTCATTGCCTTCTGTTTCTGATTCTAATTTAATTTGAATTTGAATGGCATCGTCATCAGTGTTCATTCTGTATTGAATCGTTTTTTCATCCTGCTAAAACATGGTTCTCAACTGGTTGTCAAGTGATGCCAAAGACTTTACAACAACAGTTTGCTGAGGGTGACCAGGCAACAGCATGTGTCTTCAAAGCAGGGACGTGAACAGGGGAGTGGCTACGGGCCACTGCCCCCTTGGCCTCATGGGCTGAAATGCCCCTCTAGCAGGCAGAGTACTGTATATGAGCAGGGTGGATTTCAATCCGCACTAAATGCATTCTGTAATAACTCAGCTGCTGTAGATCCACTCCGGGGGTTCCATTTCTCGCTCGCACCCCAGCCGCGCTCTGAGTTCCCTTCGCTGGTCCATTGTGTCGACATTCATTTTACAACGACACAATCTGCAGAAACTCCTTGACAAAGTTCATTTTTGTTGGTAGTGTTTTGCTCCTTGGTTATTGAACTTGTCTGTGTAAGTGGACAAGAGGAGAACAGTGCTTCATTATTAATATATTAACGCGATCATGACTTCTGCATTTCATGGTTAAATAAAAGTCAGTGGTATTGGTGTGCTAGCAAGCAAAAACATATTGATTAATCTATTAGCGCTCATTTTAGTTTTGGGCTGTGAATGACAGATCGACACAAGCTTTTTAAAGTCTTGTTAACTCGGCTTATCCTCACTATGCCGAGGGTGATTTTTGCCGCGTGGCTCACACTGAACGGAACTCAGCAAACAACACATTGCGACACAAAAATGAATTATAAACACGCAGAAACAAGCATAAAATTTATTGAATGAATAAATCTTTAAAAACGGTAGGCCATATTATGTTTCAGTAGTCTTTTAATTTAGTAGTGTATTCCTAAGCGAAAAGATAATTAAAACGCAGGTCAGAAATTAACAGGAGCATGGGGCAAAAATGACACCAAAATTATTAAAAATGACTCAAAACATGCCCATTTGCCCTTTTACTTGGTTTGGGCCACTGCCCCTCAAAATGTCTGTGCACATCCCTGTCTTTAAGTACTCTTCACAGACCACAATAGTCAGACTATAGTCAATTATAGAAGAGCAGGGGGAGCAATAATCCAAATGACAGTTGAAGTACAAGCATTTATTTAGCTCTTCTGATTTAAAATATTCTTCAGCAAGGACTTATCAAATGCCAGGCGGGCCACTGGGGACTCTTAGTGCAGGGTCTTAGTGCAGAAAGGCTTAAAGACTGCCGTTCCTCTGAGTACCACTGTTGTGCTTTTAAGCTAAGACACCAAAGCCCTGGTAACCCCGTTTTACTTGATTCTGACATTTTTTGCACTCTTTTCCTCTTACAGTCAATGTGCAAAAAGTTATGACTTAAAGGGTTAGTTCACCCAAAAATGAAAAATCTGTCATTAATTACTAGTGTTAATTTCAGTTAGAAACTGCAGTGATATGTACGTATTGGTATGTATTTTGTTTTGCAAAAATGTTGACACGGGAACGTTTTTCCAATGACCACCTTCCTAATATAGTGTTGGTCCCACTTTTGCTGCCAAAACAGCCCTGACCGGTTGAGGCATGGACTCCACTAGACCCCTGAAGGTGTGCTGTGGTATCTGGCACCAAGATGTTAGCAGCAGATCCTTTAAGTCCTGTAAATTGTGGGTATGTTCCATGGATCGGACTTGTTTGTTCAGCACATCCCACAGATGCTCGATTGGATTGAGATCTGGGGAATTTAGAGGCCAAGTCAACACCTCAAACTCGTTGTTGTGCTCCTCAAACCATTCCTGAACCATTTTTGCTTTGTGGCAGGGCGCATTATCCTGCTGAAAGAGGCCACAGTCACCAGAGAATACAGTTTCCATGAAAGGGTGTACATGGTATGCAACAATGCTTAGGTAGGTCGTGTCAAAGTAACATCCACATGGATGACAGGACCCAAGGTTTCCCAGCAGAACATTGTCCAAAGCATCACACTGCCTCCACCGGCTTGCCTTTGTCCCATAGTGCATCTTGGTGCCACCCGGCCATCCATGTGATGTAGAGGAAAACGTGATTCATCAGACCAGGCCACCTTCTTCCATTGCTCCGTGGTCCAGTTCTGATGCTCACGTGCCCACTGTTGGTGCTTTCACCGGTGGACAGGGGTCAGCATGGTCACCCTGACTGGTCTGCGGCTGTACAGCCCCATACACAACAAACTGTGATGCACTGTGTATTCTGACACCTATCTATCAGAACCAGCATTAACTTCTTGAGCAATTTGAGCTACAGTAGCTCGTCTGTTGGATCGGACCACATGGGCCAGCCTTCCCACATGCTTCAAAGGGCCTTGGCCGCCCATGACCCTGTCGCCGGTTCACCTCTGTTCCTTCCTTGGACAACTTTTGATAGATACTGACCACTGCAGACCGGGAACACCCCACAAGAGCTGCATTTTTGGAGATGCTCTGACCCAGTCGTCTAGCCATCACAATTTGGCCTTTGTCAAACTCGCACAAATCCTTATGCTTGCCCATTTTTCCTGCTTTGAGGAGCAAATGTTCACTTATCCCACCCACTAACAGATGAAGAGAGAATCAGTGTTATTCACTTCACCTGTCAGTGGTCATAATGTTATGCCTAATCGGTGTAAATTGCTTGACTATGTGTGACAAATAGCCTCAGTCTCTTCTATTTTGTAAGAAAATATATTATACGTACATTTATATTTTTATAAAATATAATATATACATATATTATAAAAAAAAAAAAAAAAAAAACACCAGACAGAATTGAACCTACTCTGCATCTCCTGCATGACCACCACAATACCCAACTTGCCTGGATCAAGCTACTAACTACGGTACTAAACAATGCCTTCAGCAGATCACATGTTAACAGCATGACATGATTAAGGGGCTCTTTTCTAGTTTAAAATACAATACATATGAATTCCAGCAGTGCTTTCAGTAGTGAGGCTAAAAATCTCTAGCTAAAAAACAGCATCTAGTGGTAATCACATGCTCCAGTAAGCCACTAGCTGTGGTGGAAGCCCTCCCTGCTGTCTAAATATAAATCTGAGCATTATCCTTGCTAGCCCACTCCTCCGTCCGACTTGGGACGATTGGATGAGCGATTTCCTTTTGCGCCAACCCTGTGTGAACAAAGGCTTAGCATGCCTGGTTAAATTGCTTCCTTTGAGGGAAGATAAAAGTCCATACATTATTAATCCTCCCATGTTACTTCTGTTACACCACAGGACAGCTAATGAATCTTGTAGACGTGCAGCATTAATGTCTCTGTCTAACAGTGATGCCTGTGTTTCAGAGAGAGATTCACTTGCAAAGACATTCAAGTAAACTACAATTGGTTTGGATGCTGTATACTAAAAGTCAAAATAATACAATTAATCAAGATTTAAGAGGATGGCATATATATACATGGCAATGTTTTTTTTTTTTTTTTTTTTTTACTGAATTATGTTTCATTTTTAATAAAATGTATGTAAATTCTTAAAAATGCACTTTTAAAGCATTAAAGACTTTTTAAAAAAGGAATCAATTTAATGTAGTACATATAGTATACACACTACATTAAAAAAAGATGATATAACAAAATAGCCCGTTATGAGTGCATTTGCTATTTATATCCAAGAATCTAACTAACTTTGCCAACCAGCATCCAGCTGGAACATTTGAAACACATAAAACAGCATAAAGATAAGCTGCAAATAAAAAGCAAACCATGTCTGTCTATGAAAGTCGAATGACAGTCTTGCTAAAGATTTCAAGTGACAACTCTCAACAAGAACGCATGGACTGTGTATGTATGGAGTCTAAATGTCTAAGGCCACAAGTGAAAATGCTTCTATTTAGCATTATTTCATTATTGAATCTTATTTAATACAATAATTTTTATTATAATTATATTATGAACAGTATGTGCTTTTTGTTCAGTGGGGTCAATGGGGTTTTACCGAGATTGTGAATGTGGTCTTAGACTTTTTTGACCCCACTGTATAAATGAATGTTATTCAAATTGAACAATGATTATTAGAAAAAAAAGATTCATGTATCATTGTGAAATAATGGTATGAATGTATTTTTATTAATTTAATAAAGTGCAACCACATACCTCCTCGTTGAGGATTTCCTGACATTGGGAGTAGTTTCCCTTCTTTGCCCAGGTGCCATTAGCAAGACATTCTCTGTACACATTATCTGGGGGGAAAAATACATATATCACATTAGTTATTGACTGATCCCCACCATATTTAATTTCTAAGGCAAATACTGTAACTAGTTTATATAATGTTTAATCTGAACATCTGCGGACAGATCTGTCACTTCTGTCCTTCTTCATGCATGGTATGTAATTCATTACATAATTCAAGTTATGCAATATGATCCAAAACACTAAGAATATCAATAGGGCATCAATCAATATCTGATCTCATAGTGCACGTAGGTTTGACCTTAGCATGGATATCTGTTTAACCTTAACTTTGTGGTAAAATCTAGTCTCACATAAAACTGATTTACAAACCCCCCTCAACCCCCCATACTGTGCAGTGACATGAAGTATAACATAACATTGAAAAACATCAAACATCTTTCGCTCAATTTTGGTTTACCAACATCTTCTGAAACATAAAACGTCTTTGGTAAAAAATCAGTCATGGGTGCAGGTATGTATGAATGAAAAAGTGATTTTAGGTTTCATTTCCCATTTCCATTTCAGTGGTTTCCCATTTCACTGTGGTACATTTCCTCTACAAGGCTTATATTGTGCTTTGAACAGCTTTTGTTAGATCTGGTGAAAGTTTTCAAAATCCCATAAAATAGTTTGAAATCCAACAACATGAGAATCTGGGGCACAGCTATTTTCACTGAGCACTCCAGAACTCTGCTGACAGAAATGTTGAAATACAGAAGAGCCATGAGCATTTTATCCAAAGACACTTATATTACACTCCTGCAGAAACAATCCAAGCGTCTCACACCACAGTAGGTTGGAAATGGGGTTAGTATTGCATTATGCTTCTAGGATCTCTCCACTTCAAGGCTAACAGATACTTAAACCAGATTTACTTTCTCAATAACTTGAAAACCACACATTAATAACAGTTTGTTACGTCTTAAGCCAACTCAGTATTGGCCGAAGCTGAACAAGTGAGTGGCACGACCGGGTGTGCCTCATACGTCCTGAAAAGTGAAGCTGCGGGTTCTTTGATTGCCCTCTGGAGCTGGATGCAGTACAGGTCATAAACCCCGCCCTCTCCATGTAAAGGAAAGGCACTTGAGTCAAAAAAAAAAAAAAAAAACTACAATAACATTTCGCGAAAGATGGTTTTGGTCATTTAAGGTAGTTGTTATCACGCTGATATATATTCAATTGTTCTTTTTTGTGATAAGTTTGTTTTTAGCTAGCAATTTTATGCTATAGAAACGGTGTGTGTCGTTATGATTGACAGTTGTGATTGACAGCTGTGATTGACAGCTTCTCTGAGGACTGTCGGAGCTTCGAGGGGAGATTGAAGATATATAACTAACTATTAATTTTCGATTTCTATGTTATTTCACACCAACAAAATGAGTTGTTCAGCAGTAAACTGTACTAACCGACCTACAGGATCTGAAGGATCACTGAACTTTTTCGATAATGTTAAATGTGGGCTTTAGAAGCTAATTAATAAATGTTATCTAAGATAACACGCCTAACGTTAGCCATGTCGGGAAAAAGCAGGTGATCGTTATCTGGCAGTTACTAATTATTTTTATGGGTATAAAATAATAATTATCAGGACAAAACTAATGATAGCCTACTCTAATTAATTGTAGAGCACTGTCTACAGCAATCAATCTCCTGTAATGTTAGTTCAACTTTACTTAAAATGGCAGGACCATTTCTGACATTTTAGAGTTGTTTCTTGTGGCATATTATATTGAGTTTATCTACTGAATTTGCTGTTTCAAAAATATTATTGCTCTAGAAACAGAATAGCCTATTATTTTAAAGGTAGAATTTTAAATTGTGTATAATTTATAAAGCCTATTTAAAATACATCAATGATGACGCAGATGATGCAGACGTCTGGGCGGAAGTTTGATACCGAGACTCCGCCTCTGGGCTCCACTGACGATTCCTTCTGCGCATGCCCAGGCTCCAAACGCCCATGTCAACGCCTATCGTCATACGTTTTACATTCAGTTCATTACAATGGTAGGAAGCGGTGTCGCGTCGTCCATCTTTTTTTACAGTCTATGGGCACTACGCTTGCATGTGATGCTGACACAGCAATTGTTGAATAAAGTCGTTATTTTTGTTTTGTTTTTGTGCACAAAAAGTATTCTCATCGCTTCATAACATTGAGGTTGAACCACTGTAGTCATGTTGACTATATTAACCATGTTTTTAACTACCTTTCTGGGCTGGATTTCCCGATAATGCTGTCTCTTAGCTTGCTACGAAGACAAAGGTATACCTTAACTGAAGATATACCTTTCCCCGAACTATACCTTAGAATCAACCTTTCTTAAGTGTGACGATACCTGGTGCTGTCCATGGCGGTGGTGCTGAATTGGTTGATATCGATGGATCGATAATTCACTCTATGCAGGGCTGCTTCACTGTGTTATGTAAGAAAGCGGTGGTCTTTATAAAAGAATCACTTCAGAAGTAGAAATTGCATTTATCAGGACTCATGGGATCTTATAAAAATAATCCAAATTGCAAACTAAATCTATATTGTAATTTATCTATATTCTGGGGGCTCTATATTCTAGCTGAGCCCCCAGCGTGAGTTTAAGGCAACCATTATTTTAGAACGTATTAATTCTTTGGAGATGCGTCATGAAGCGGACAGATATGTAGGTATATCACGTATTATTTTTCCTTATTTATTCAAAATATTCACAAACTTGTTAACTATATCATGAATTTTGTAAAATATGTGGAAGTGAATGTGTTTTGTCATGCAATGAGTTGGCACCACAATTCAGAGCTGTCGGATTTATGAAATTTTCCCCAAAATACATAGAAGTATGTGGCCGGTGAACTGGGAGAAGAATAGAGTAAACTTTGCTTCATACACAATGTGTATCTGATATGAATAAAACACTTCGTCAAATTATATATTTGAAAGGGTTATTATTGCAGTTTTCGTAGACATCGGTGTATGGAATTTGATTTTTAACAAACTATAAATGTCTTTTTTATATAGCCTAGTACTTCATTCGAATGTGTATTTAAATGTCTGAAACCTAAAATAAACCTGATGTGGTTGAAAACACTGAATAGCTGTGATATATGACGAGCACTGAGCGCGTCTGTCTCTGGTTCAGCGCCAAAGCACATTTGAATTTAACAGAGTGTATCACAACTTCAGAATTATATTCGTATAGACAGTCAATAGTGATAAGGAATAGCTAAGAGTGGTCCAGACCAACCTTACGAACGAATGACTTACATAAGGTATACTTAACTAAGAACGTGTCGGGAAACACATATTAACGTTAAGGTACAGCTTAAGGTATAATTTAAGAACAACATAGAGTTAAGAAGGTTTCGGGAAATCCAGCCCTGGACGTTAAAAGGTGCAATGGCGTTGCTGCCTATGTGTGGATCAGATACCCTCAGACTTCATCAAAAATATCTTAATTTGTGTTCTGAAGATGAACGAAGGTCTTGCAGGTGTAGAACGACATGAGGGTGAGTAATTAATGGCAGATTTTTTATTTTTGGGTGAACTAACCCTTTAATACTAATGCATTAAATTGATCAAATCAATCAAAATTAATCAAAGTTTTCTATTTCAAATAAATTCTGTCATTTTGAACTTTATATTCTGAATGACTTTTCACAAAAACATTAAGCAGCAAAAACATATGTTTTTACATCAAATCAGCATAATAGAATGATTTCTGAGGGATCATGTGCGCATAAAAAAGACTTGCCGACCCAAACATTCAAATGGTAGTGTTTAACAAACTTTTGCTTCTCAAGTAAATT
Organism: Ctenopharyngodon idella; assembly: GCF_019924925.1. NCBI lineage: Eukaryota > Metazoa > Chordata > Actinopteri > Cypriniformes > Xenocyprididae > Ctenopharyngodon > Ctenopharyngodon idella. The sequence goes on from NC_067222.1 coordinate 23,368,104, forward strand.
TAAAGGATGCATACATATTTTTACTGAATAACCGGACACAAATACTGATTTAGAAAATGATTTTTGCAGTGCACAGACATATTTTTGAACATTCAGACCTTGTAGCTTCCCTTGGAATACTTTAACGATGCATCTAAATATTCCTTTCTTTTGAACTATATCTGAGAGTGCACAAAGGTTTTAGCTATTACGAGAGTCATCCACCATTTTGAAAAAGAAAAAACCTTTGTCACAGAATCTTCTGTCTCATACTTTATTTTAGTTTCCATGGGAACTGCTGCAACTGTTGCAACTTTGGCAATTTGTGCGGGTATGTAGAGCAAAGATTCAAGTTGAGGTGATGCTACAAGATGATTAGAGCCCTGATTGCCCTATATGGGCCCGGCATCAGCTCCCATCATAACAAGATGCAATTATGGGAGTGATATCAGCAAGAGCTTACCGTCCATCATGGAGCTGTGACAGTAGAGGGCAATGGAAATTAAAGGACATGGCTATTTTCTCTTAAACCAGGCCTGAGACACACTTTGCATTGAGGGAATTCTCTGGTCAGCCGCAAACTATTTAGTCAACATCTGTCAAACATCATCCTAAACCAGTCAGACATCTTTGTCTCTTGAGTTGACTGGCAATGAAATTGACCACATGTGCAGAGTCACTATAGCATCTGTGATCAAATTATATCCTGCTTCTCAAGTGTCTGATATAAAAAGTGCTCTATCGCTCACAGACATGGAGCTGATTCAGCTTGATTGTGTCCCTTGTCAAATTAACAACAATTTCGCTTATCCCTGATGTTCACGGTTTATAAATTACATCTTTTGTTACCTTCACACCAGGATATCACCACCAGATACTAGACTATTCCTGTTAGCACATTTTTTTGGAGTTCGTTCTGTAACTGTTTTGTCTCCTGGGAAAGACTTTAATACTAAAATAGACAAGTAGTAAATAAACCAAGAATGAACGGTAATTAGGAAGCTCCTTATGAAACTTCCGATACAACTCAAAACTTTAACTTGTCTGGTAAAAATAGCTGAAGAGCACAGAGAGAGCCTTGAAATAGTGACTCAAACTCACAAGCTAAAAAAAAAAAAAAAAACGTGAACTCAGCCCACTGACTGCAGGGAAGGAAACGCTCTTTCCATTACTCTCTCACTAACTTCCTCTCGTCTTTGCCTTTTGCTCATGGCAATATTGATTGAGCATCTGAAGGTGAATGGCAGCTCCATAGATCACACAAGCCAACAAGGCACAGAGGAACTGTTACATGGTGAGTCATCTGCCTCCTGTAAACCTCCACATCCAGCCTGTCTGATCAACCACACAATTGCCTGAAGCAGATCTGATGGTGTGACGAGACAAATAGACGGTTGTCAATGCTTTCTCAGCCGGCAGAGCCATTTTTGTCATGATGAGTACAGTGAATGTCACTGGAAAACAATTCTGTATTGTGACATTCTTTAAAGTGTGCCAAAATATTTGTTAAACAGTTGCTGTACGATTGGAGGAAGAGTATGATGAAGAGCAAAGAGGAGTGAAAATTCTCTTGTACTGCTTTTGAACGTGGCATGGCATCTTTTCTGACATGCAGCACTCTAAAAAGGTAATGTTTTTATTAGCATGGTAAATTATATTAAACATGAATTCATCAAAGGTGCATCAAACTGACCTAAAGTGACAGTAAAAACATGTTACAAAAGATTTTAATTTCTTTTGCTGTTAATATATACAGTTATTTTGAACTTTCTATTCTTCAAAGAATGAAACAAAATGTGTCATGGTTTCTACAAAAATATTAAGCAGCACAACTGTTTTATTAACACTGATAATAATAATAAATGTTTCTTGAGCATCAAATCATCATATTAGAATGATTTCTGAAGGATCATGTGACACCTAACCCTTTCAAGCGTGAGTTTAAAATATTATAACTGACACCCCCAGAGTGAGTTTTTTTTTTTTAAGGCAACCGTTATTTTACAACGTTTGCCCTTACTGTGCGTTCAAACCGCCACCGGCGGGAGGGTCAAAGTAAATGACAAGTTGTGGCAACCAGTCGGAGTTCTCTCAAGCAAGGACCTCTACATTCCGATTGGTTGCCGCTGAACCGCGTCATAGCTCATTACCATAAAGTTGACGTGACTTCAACTCTCCTTGACGCTCTCACCGGCCAAGACGCGCCGTGCCGCTCTCGGCGGAGCTCGCTGTCGGCTCACATTGAAAATGAATGACTTCCTGTCACTTTGACGCTCTCGCCGGCGGCGGTGTGAACGCACGGTTATTGTTTCCATGGCGACGCGTCATGCGTGTCACGTAACACACCGCAGCCACAATAACACTGTATGACAGATGTATCGCTATTATTTTGTTTTTCCTTTTTTATTTAAAATATTCACAAACTTGCTTACCATGTCATCAACTATCTGATATTGCGATTCTCAAATATGTGTAAGTTAGTGTGTTTTGTCATTTTAAAACCTGTATAAATTTTTATCTTGATCTATAACGCGATATGGGCGCCGCCATCTTAGTTTGCGCCGCAGTTCACAGAGTCCTGTCAGTCGGATTTACAGGCAGCACGTGAATTCATCAGTGTCTCCCGAAATTAGGGCTGCACGATTAATCGGACGATTAGAAAAAAACATTGAAATCACGCTTAAACGATTTGGCTTAGTGCGATTATGAAATCGCAAAGCTGCAATTATTTTTTATGCGCGGCTTGTCAATGAAGTATGGCTCCAAATGCTAATCCATCTGAAAGCACTGCGAGTTTGAATCATTTATAATGTACATTCGAAAAAGCAACACGCGTCAAACATCTTTCCAGACATGAGAAGCATTTATTAACATCTTGTTCAACAAAAGACAACATTTAATAACATGTTTTTACTCCAAACTCACTTCATAATGACAGTTGAGCATCCTTCTGTGAGATGATGTGGCTTCTTACACAGAATAAGGCGGTTGTGTGTTTATTAGTCATGTTTAATCAATAAAAGCATTTCAATCTTGTTTCAGCTACATCGAAAGTATGGGATTTCCTGGAATGACGCGTGTTCTACTTCGGCAGCAGGGAATATTAGCAGTTTCTGCAAAGAGCGCCCTCTGGCGTTCAGATGGAGAAGCATTTACTACTGATCACAGAGCCGTACAGCTCTGACAAGCTGCGCATAAAATAATCGCAGCCTTAAAATTGCGATAAGTCATGCAGCCCTACCCGAAATACATGTAAGTAAGTGGCTGGTGAACTGGAAGAATAATAGAGTAAACTTTATAGTTACTTAGGCCCACTATGTGTGTCTGATATGAATAAACGTCGGCAAATTATATTTGAATGGATTGTTATTGTTGCTTCCACTGATGTCTGAAATCACTCTAAATGTGTTGTTTTACTGGTGCTTGTGTGTCTTTAAATGAACCTTAAAAAAAAAAAAAAACATTATGTGGCTGAAAACACTGCATAGTTGTGATATATGACAAGGGCTGAGCGCGTCCGTCTCGCAGCCAAAGCGCGAAAGCACAGTTTGAATCTGGCAGGCATGTGACGTCGGTGAACCTTCTAAATCCCATATGTGGGACCGTACTCTCAGGGGCACAGAAATAAAAATCCCATATGTGGGACCGTACCACTCAAAAAGACTAGAGTAATGATGCTGAAAATTCAGCTTTGTCATCAAAAAATAAATTACATATATTCAAATAGTCATAATATTTCACAATATTATTGTTTTGTGTATTTACGATCAAATAAATGCAGCCTTGGTGATCATGTAATGGTCTGGGGGTATGTTCCTTTAAGATTCATGTTTGGGGTTTCCCCCGGGAACCCTGCTTTTCACACAGAGTTGGATATAGGCTAATATATGCTGCGCCGTTCTGCATTCTTTTATGCGTTTCCCTCTAAATATATTTGTTCAAGGTAACCTGTGTCGAGTGTTTCCTTACAACATAAAGTAGGTTACAAGCAGAAGAGACTTCTTTCAAAAACATATAAATCTTATCAACCCCAAACTTTTGAAACGTATAGTGTATACAGTATTTAATAATATTCAAATGAAAATATGAAGATACTCATACTTGAAAACCAAAAAAAAAAAAAAAAAGTTAAATCAAACCAAACTGAGTGAATTTTATGTTTGGACCATGGAGTCAGTAATCTCCACGGTTCCAAAAGCTGGTAATGCTTTAGGAAACCTCAAAAGCTTACAATGACTTCAGTCATAGGGAGTTATCATGCTTTTCACTTTAAATACTGATCCAAATAATTAGTAATTGCCTGGGTTTGGATAATACGTGAGTCATTACTCGTAAGGATTACTCATAAGGATTTGGTAATACTTGAGTCATTACTAAGTATTACCATGATAATCACTTTAGAATTAATTATACATTATGCATTATTCTCATTAATTATGAACCTGAATATAGTAGTTCTTAGTAGTCCTCTGAGAGGTATGAAAAAATAGTAATTATTGATTAGCTAATAGTGAATTACCCATTTTTCAACTAAACACTATTACTTACTAATTCGTTAATCAAAATTTCTTGTTAGTTAATAGAGTGTTAATAATGCGTTACTCATTTGTTCTTGTGCTGTTATTCATTAATGACAGAACAGTATTCTAATCTAAAGTGTAACCCAAAAGTTTACTGTGAAATAACATTTGCGTTTACTTGCGCCCTCATAATACGATTATAATGGGATTTTGACAATTAAAATGGGCCACATAGTACGCCACATAGTTTAATGCGAGTATGTTTACTATGATTATGAGCTCAATCGTATTAGTTTGATCCAAGTATTGCGTTTACATGAGGTAAAATTCAATCGCAATATTGCCAAAATCCCATTATAATAGCATTATGAGGGTGCGTGTAAACACACTCAAAGTAGGAACGATGACAGAAAATGTGCACCGCTATGTACAGAATGTTGTCACGGCTCTGTTTCCCTCGCATGCTCCGCTGGTGACCCATGGAGAGCAAATGTCACTTAGCATAATGAAAAAAGACCCTGCTCAGCTGCCACTGAACTGGCTTTCTCTACCTGTCATAAGAGCTCGCTGAAACGGCGCTGAATTGCAACCTTTGCAAAAAAAAAAAGCCCAGGCAATAAAAGAGTCTGTCAAGGTCAGAGAGAGACTGACAATGCTTGAAGGAAAACAGGAAAAGTGAGACAGGTAGAGGCAGAGAGATAGACAGGAAGAGAGAGAGAGAGAGAGAGAGAGAGAGAGAGAGAGAGAGAGGAGGGATGAGGAGTTATGTCATGTCATGTAAAACCCTCCTCCCACAGTGGGAGTATAATTAACTTTCACACACTTGCCCTGAGGTGGCAACTCAAAAGTTGAAGCTTTTCCCTTCACGTTTCTCCCAAGGGCCGCTGTGTGCTAAAACAAGCCTTTTATCCAATAATCTATTTTTAAACTATAGTTTAAACATGAGTGCACTACATAGGGAAGTAGCAAATGAAAATTATTGTTTGAATTCCATATTCGATCTAAATACTGTACACAAAAGAAAGCTTAATTGAAGCTAAAGACTTTTGTTCTGTTCAAATTCACTCACATGTTCACTTATGCAATAGTGCACATTCAGACTTTTATATCAATACTATGTGCTATAAATACATATTGTGTCTCGTTTATTTTTTTGGATAATGATCATAATTTATAGGAGAATTAAAAACAAGAATCAACATCATACAAAATTTTGGGCTATTTTTATCCCCAATCAAACATTTCCGCATCCAAAGAACAGAGACTCCATGATCAGATCCACTTATACTAGGGAGCAATTTTGGGCTGAGAGCTTGATTAAACAGTTCAGGTGCATTCGATTAGAGTTCATTTTAAAGGAAGATGGATCTCCAGGAGCATAATTTAGCAACGCTGATCAAAAATGACTAGAAAATGCACTCTACTATTCTGATTTCGTGTGGAAGGTCACGCCTCAAACAAGTATTCCATTGTCTATAATAAAATGCAATCAGTGCCTACTTCATGTATTCAAATAAATAAATAAAATCAGAAATAAATGTGTTGAGTGGCAAAAACTAATAGTAAACAGTAATTGTGTGTGTTGATTTGAAATGAATAAATCAAAAACATAAAAGGAATACACACACTTAGTCAAACTGCAAATTCAAAGAAATGTGAGGCTGAGATTAGAAGTCTTTTACCAAGGATTTGAACAATACAATCTATTGGTTTTAATCAATGTTTTCCAATACACAAATATACAGTGCATGCTTGTTTCTAGACCATATTCATTTGAATAACTAAAGATAGTATATCTTGTAGAAGTTTTTGTTTATCACGTTCATTAGGGTTACAATCGAGATTGTCTCTAGTTAATTTATAGCAGTATACTTGCTACAGGTTTGAAACTGATATTGATTCATGTTTTTATCAGCAGATGTGTAGCATCAAGCAGGCTGTGTAGTTTCTGACTCATTAATTGAACTCTACGTACTACACAAGACAACATCTGTCGCTAGATATAAATAATTAGAATTAAAAGTTAAAAACATCCAACGTACATGTGTGTAATTGCTAAAATGCTGGAATTTTTCTCCCTTCGAATACAAAATGGCATTTTACTGTCTGCCATCTGACAAAGTCATTTCAACAATATAAAAGTTTATATAAAAAAATCTGACTAACCATTTCCACAGCCTGTTTTTTTTTTTTTTCACTTTACTGAGACTTTGTGTATTTTCCCCCACAAATGTTCTCCAACAAACCACTGCTAGAGTGCTGTACCTTAAATGTAGTCAAGTGCAGTTGCTGTGCTCAAAATTCTTTTGAGTTTGGTAATTCAATGTGAAAGTCAATTGTAATGAATGCACATTCCTGTGAGATTGTTAAACAAAGCTGTGTCCCGCTGCATGATCTTTAGAAAAGAAGACTCATATAATTATGTTCCATTAAACAAAACGCTTCAATGTCATTTCATTCTATCCAATAAGCTACACCGAAAACACCTCTGCGTTGTTAAAATTAATTAGTAGCACACTTTTCAAATCTCTCAGTACAAAATGTCTCACTTTTCACACTTGTAACACAACTAGGCATTCATTCAAAAACTACTTTTGTCACGATAGTTTCAAAACACAAGACAAGAATACAGTGACATGTAATGAGAACATTTGCTGTTATCTTTCAAATGACTTTACTGGCTTTATATATATTTTTTATTTTAATATTTTCAATTTGTACAATACTTAAACCAATACACTTTCATAATGTAGTTAACATTAAACTTTTCATTTGCATCCGTCCTTATTTATTTTAATGTTTACAAGTATCATTTTTCCAACTGATCTTCATGGTTTGTCAACAAATCCATTGGTATACCTATAGATAAACATATATTCTCTTTTGAGGGAACTCAACGCTGTGTCACTTGCTGATATTATGAGGATGCGTCCTCATAGAACCCGATGTCTCGTGTAAAATCACGCTAATCATTGGTGGACGCAGTGCGATGCTGTCACAAGGTGCGCCCCAGCGTATAAGAAGGCGTCATCGGATTTGTATTGCCTGAAGGAAGAGGGCAGGCATTGGTGAACACTTCCAGGTTCAACACCAACTCATTATTGGCCGGCTCCTGCGTCAGCATCACACACATGCGTCATGCTGCTCACGTGAACAGTGTCGCCCGATACTGAGTCGGCGTTCTGACGTAGAACCAGGAAGCGCTGAATGTAAACATGCATTTTACATGCATTTGTATATGAGAATGACAGAAGAGAAGATATTGTTGAATAAAGTCATTATTTTTGTTTTGTTTTTGAGCATAAAAAAAAGTATTCTCGTCGCTTCATAAAATTAAGGTTGAACCACTGTAGTCACGTCTGACTATTTTAACAATGTCTTTAGAACCTTTCTGGATCTTGAAAATGGTGCTTAAATTGCTGTCTATGGAGGAGTCATATACCTCTCAGATTTCATCAAAAATATCTTAATTTGTGTTTCGAAGGTGAACGAAGGTCTTACGGGTGTGGAACGACATGAGGATGAGTAATTAATGACAGAATTTTCATTTTTGCATGAACTAACCCTTTAAAGTAGGGATGCACTGATAGGATTTTTTGGGGTCGATACTGATACCAATTTTAACAAATAATTATTGGCCGATACCGATATTCATCATTTCCTGTGTTTTGAAATTTTGTCATCAAAATAGGTAGAATTTTGATCATGTTTTAAATCAGCAAAGTTCAAAAACACCTGCATTAAATTATACTAGCTAGTTTATTGCTTCATATTCAAATAATTTCTAATGAACATGGATTGGATCCATTTAACATTTAGCAGGCCTACATAAATACAACAGAACAAAGATACATATGAAATAAACAGTGCCTTTTAGATAGGTTTAACAGTTTTCAGGTACAGAAATAAAGTAAACAATTATAAAATAGCACTGCATATTCTTCTATCTGTATAAATTACATATATAATCCTTTATTGTAACAGACTTTATTATGATTAATCTTTTAATGTGTTTTTGTATACATTTTAATATTTTTTGTAAGTTTAAATATGTATGAGATCTGCACTATCTCCTTTAATAAGGCGGGACTCTTATTTTGACGGGTGTTCTAGTCTACGGACTGACAAGGAGAGCACACAGTTCTTCAGAGATATTTTGCAGATTTAAAGTTTGTCAGTTTATTAAGCACCCCCCGAAAAGGCATAAGATCTGTATGTATTTGTTAACTGTTAGTTGTAATAAGTGTTTTGAGTAATTCGCTGTATGGTGATGATAATGCAATGGAGAGAGATTTTAATGTGCACTTCTTGTTTAGCTCTTATGGTGATGTTATTGGAGTGAAAACAGCCGCAAAAAAACTTAATAAAAGATCAGTAAAGTTTTGGTCATTATTCGGATGGGGTCCGCTACAGTTACAGAAGTTGCTTAGTCAAGAATAGTGTGCGATCTTTTGTTATTTGATTAACATTAAAGCGCAGACAGCAGCGCTAGGATTATCAACAGTCATTATACAGCTCAGTGCCTTCACGCAGTTAATTTATAAACCATCGGTTTGTTATATCGGCCTTTTTCCTGCTACAGCCGATATGCCGATGGTTGTAAATTGAGCAAAAATCGGCCGATACATCGGTGCATCCCTACTTTAAAGAGCATAATAGTAAGAACTAATGAATGACTTTGTGGGCAAGAAGCCCATTAGAGAGGTCAGAAAGATGGGCAAGTACATGTTTGACAATTCTAACAGTATAATTTACAGTACTGACAGTATACTATAATCTACTGGCAGAATGGACACAAAACCTCATAATGGTGCCATTAGATATTACAAACATTATGGATTTTATGTCAGTTTGTTTGGGTAATGCAAGAGGATTTTGTAATGTGATGACATTGATTTGAAATATGTATCTTGCATTATTTGCTATTGATTTAACTAGTGTCCACCTCTTTAACCTCTCTGCCAGGCCTCATTTCCACAAGCTAATTGACTGGTTCATCTGCCATGCAGTCTGTCCTGTTCTGTGTTGACAAAATGCAAATGTTGAAAAGAGTAACACACTCTGTACATGGTGATCAGTGGTGGCAATTCAAATAAATTGGCATCACTGTAATGAAAATTCATGTGCTTGATACTTTACAAACAGACATAGTTAAAAAAAAAAAAATCTAAAGGTTCATTGATTAACCAATAAGATTACCTGGATCTATATGAATGAGAACAAGAACAAATATCACACTTTATTTATATTATACTGTGATAGTCTAATTTTTAATGAAAAGTTTTTCTATATACAACACCATTTAAGTGTTGAAACATCTTAGTAATTTTGTTTATGAAGTCAACTGAAAATCATTAAACATTTAATTTAAAAAAACTTAACTTTTGATGACCTTTTAGAATTTAGTGAATACATTAATTTAATAATATTCATTTATTTATTCATGTATTCACTAAATTCACTAACCTCCTTTTTTTTTTTTTTTTTTTTTAATGTTTAATGATTTATGAATCATGAATATAAATAAATAAATTCCAACAAAAAGCAATCTTCTTCCCATCTTTTTTCTTTCTCTCATTTAAGTACACACAGATTTCGTTCTACTGGGGAATAAAAACCAGAGAAAAGCCAATATATGAGCAGACTTTGTGCAGAGACCTGCGGATATTGTATATGTTCCTGATTTGTGCTGCACACTGCCTGAAGCTCTACAATATGCTGCTGCCACAGGACTAAAAAAAAAAAACAAAAAAAACAAAACAACAACAACAAAAAAAACACATACAAACAAGAAAAATCAATTGTGCTATCAGCTCCAGTGAATCTTAATACACTAATCAACTAAACCAGCATGTATGGGCGTAAGGCCATTTGTTAATGTGTATGAGAGAGTTTATCAACCACAAAAATAAATGATAAATATGCAATCCAGTGGCAGCAAAAATGTTCCAAGCTTTTCTAAGCTTTGTTCCAGGTGCAGGAGAAAAAGGAATTATTATTAAGGATAAAACAGTCCAAATATATCATTCATCACTGAGTACACTCTGTCCCTTGGCCCCACATCCATATTCTCATATATTTCATAATTAATATTTCATTTTTATCAAGAAGCCCTGCAATTAACATTGCTAAAGTAAACAAAAATCATTATGATAATTGTTAGATGTGAAGGAGAATGATGTAAAAGGTAGGAACAAATTTGGAAGGTAGGAAAGCGGAAAGACAGACAAAAAGGAAAGCAGGCTGACAGGAAAGAAAGAAAACGGAAAGAAGGTTAATATAATGAAAATGAAAAGAAAGAAAGAAAGAAAGAAAGAAAGAAAGAAGAAAGAAAGAAAGAAAAACTACACCTCCGTCTACAGGGAGCATTTAGAACTTGGTATTTGTCTCTGAGTAATACTGTAACACTTTTGTCTCTCTCATTACAGCTAGCACAAACAAACAAACACACACACACACACACACACACACACACACACACACACACACACACACTCCTTCACGAAAGAAGATATGGTCGGTACACTAACATTGGCAGAACAATTAGTGAGCTTGTTAGCAATGGTGAAACATAACTTGGTAGCCTGCAAGAGTTCAAAAACTGACCAACATGCAGCACAACACACAGGCCAATTTGGCAGACGCCCACACACTCCCTCCCTCTTTCCCACACACATGAAGACATGAATTTAAAAGCTTGTTATGTACTGTAGCTCTCAGCTGTCGGCTCGGTTATGATGCTCAGACTGCTGCTGTTCCTATCAAGTAGTGCCAGATGTATGCATTCATCCAAAACATTATTTCCACATGTCACAGGCCCGGAAATATCCTGAAAAGTCCAACAACATCGGCTTGACAAGAGATACAAGAATATATGAGTCGAACAACTAGTTCTTCTATACAACAGATATATATATATATATATATATATATATATACAAAACAGCTTGTGCTGTCGTAAACAAGAGCAGACAGAACCGTCCAGACGGGACAAGCATGAAAGAGTAATTCAGTGTGAGATGCTTGACACTTACTGGTGGTGTTGTATCGGACCCCGAGGAAAGTTTCCGGACAGGGGCGGGACACCACTTCTCCAGCACTGCTCCTGGGCCAGCATGTCCCAATGCCATCAATCGAAGTATTACAAAACAAACCTGAAAGACATGAGGAGGAAAAGAAAGAAGGAAGGCTTTGAGATTGAAACATTAGGTGTTATATTAAGCAACATATAAACATACATATTTGAGCTTGTTTTTTAGTCAGGGTAGGGCCTTAACCACCACAGACATTGAGGAGGACAACTCCATTACACAGCATTCTGTATGTTGTTAGGATGACATAAAGGTTTAAAAGTTCCATTTTTAGTCTGGTCTGCCTTAGCAGTCAATGCTTTAAGTGGTCTGCCAGTGCTCGTCAATGTCAAAATGATTGAGATGACCAATCAAATCAAAGTTGCTGGGGTTTACTGTTTCACAGAAACAGAGTTTGAATTCTAGCATGAAGCGTCAATTTAACGCTTCAACACAAAATACAACTGTTTTACGATAGAAACATTAAAACGACCGACAGTAACATCCAATGATGCAAACTATACTTTTTTCTCAAATATGGCCATTTTGAATTTAAAATGTACTTGATTCATGTAACTTAGTGTGACGATAAGACAAAAAAAAAAAAAAAAATACGTGAAAGTATAACTAAATGTAGTCTCAGCCTCAGACGTCATGTCCACAGACTGTTGGCTGGACGTCTGATGCATATGGCACACTTAACTGGAAACACTTCAGGATATGCAATATTGAAATATAATCTTAAATATTTTAAACGCAGCTGAGAGTATCTCATTGGTAGCATAAAGCATAAAAATATTTTTTGAACAAACATGGAAGATAATGTGTAGCACTTTGTGAATGACTGGTGTTACAATATTTGCTGAAATAGCTTTCCGCTATGCACACACACACACAGTCAATACCTACCATTTTAAATGGAGTCAATCAGCTCCAAATATTTCCTATTACATGCGCAGGAGATCATTTAACACTGGTTATTTTCAATGTGGTATCTTGGCAACGATCGAATCTCACAATTGCTAAAGAAACATTATTCTTTAGAAACTGGAGAGTAAACATAGGGCTCTGGCATAAGCACTTAAGTCTATTAGCAGTGATGGCTGCATGGGAGACACGTGGGATTCTTGAGGATGGTTTAAATTGAATATCTTTTTATCCATCTTTATCTCTGTGGCTTTTTTCTATGTGTTTGTGTTAGCTGCAGGGCACACTTGTATCATCAAAAGTCTTTCTTTTTTACTTTCAGGCCTCTTTTCCAGAATTTACAGTTTTTCTACACATTGTTCTTTTAATCAAAACGGATCTCTGGGACCCAGCGGAGATTAAAAAGTGTTTTTTAAGAGTCCTTAATCCTCCCTGAAGACTTTCGCATATATGTCTTAATCCACTGCATTCGGGATAATTTTTTTGCAGACAGAAAATACATTTGGCCAATAGAGGATCTAAAAATCATCTGTTTGACCAACCAATGGCAGACATACATAAGTTGTGTTTGGGAAACCTGTTTTAAAGCAGGCTAATTTATTTTTCCAGTTCTATCTGGTTCACCTTTCAAATTCTGAATTCACTATTTGTTATTTATTATTAAAAACAGAATCCCTATAGTGCATGATATCATGGCCAAATTTATTGCAGCATCTGAAGTAATTTCACATGCTCAAAGCCTACAGTAAATGTTTTTTTTGGGAATATCACAGTCACGACCACTGACTGTAACACAGTGTTTCTGTTTCCGTTCATAGATTGTAAAGACCCGAGGTGTAAACTGACCTGTAGAGTTGGTGGGACTAGACGTCTGGTTCCATAGGATGAAAGTGCGAGCTAGGGAAAGAAAAGAGAAGAAAAAAACAACAACAATTAATTTCATAGATGTATAGTATGGGGTCATGTCCTTTTCTGAAATATGACTTTTAAATGTGTATTTTAAATTCAAATTAAATGTATTTTTAAACATTCAAATAAATACAGTACATACACACATACACCTATTTTTTTTAAATAAAAATACATTTTAAAATAAAATAGAAATAGTGGCATGAAAAAGTAAAATAAATGTTAAATGTCACTTATCAATATTTCCTGTGCAGAAATACAAGTTTAGTGCAGAGCTTCTTATACACAATATCTTATAGGTTTAATGACTTGCAACACCTTATATTGCTCGATAACTGATGGATGATGATGATCCTTGCTAAAAGGATGACATTTACAAACACTCCCACATTCTCTTGTTCTTTCATCTCAACACAAACTGCCTTCATATTTAATTTACAGCATATATTTCTTGGTTTCTCACTGACAAAGGATCACAGCCTGCAGATGTAAAACAGGGTATACAAAAGTTGATCTTGCAGGTAGGGCTTTTTGTAATCTAATCTAATCTAATCTAATTATAATATAATATGGTGAGTATTATTTTTTCCGTTATTCTTTTGTGCTGGTTACATCATTAAACCAATAGGTGGCAACAAGTGAGTATTTACGAGTGAGTCATTTTCATTTACAGTCGATTCATTCTAAAACACTAATGCTGAATTCAGAACTGCATACTAGTATACTCCTCGTACTACTTTTATCATATCTGTCTATGGCAGAAATAATAAGAGTAGTATGTTAGTATGTGGTTCCAAATTCATCATAATTGTATCAGGAATGACTCTCTTTATAAGTGAGTCATTGTCTCGTTCACTCAACTGATTCATTCAAAAACACAGATTTACATATTTGGATCACTGGCACTATTTCTTGTGTGATATTGCTTATTTAATCATGCCCCATCTAAACTCAGGTAAGTTCAAGAAAATTTCTACCAGATAGGGGTGTGCGATACATCGTCTACAATAATATTGCTGTTTTAACAATGTGCAATCTGACATTATCGAGTATGTCCCTCACTTTGCAAAAACCAAACAAAGACACGCCTAGAGAAGGCATACATACACTGCGGGTTGTAGCCTTTTTGATTTAGGTTAGAGTTAGACTACTGCAAATGCGAATTTAGAGTACACGCTCTCACTGGGTGATTTACTCTATTAAAATGCTGTAAAAATTAGTATTTGTCATTCAGGCTTTATTTATATCATATGATATAGTTAAGCAATCACAAAAAGAGTGCTGTTTTTTTTTTTTTTTCAAAATACGACTGCAAATGCGATATTAATTTTATACAACAGTTACGTGTAAAACAATTAAGTGACTGACATTTTAGACACAATATTGCCTGTTTTTCTCTATTTCACGAAAATAGTTTCAAACAAAGCCACATCAGAACTGTTTTGAGTCTCTGAGCAACACACAGCGGTGCTTTGTTACTGAATGAATCAGTCCATTTGAACATTTCAGCTGAATTAATGTTTCGTTTATTGACATGCCGCCACCTACAGGCGGTTTTAGTTTCATATTTAAAACATCTTTTCAATTTTAAAATCATTCATGTTTTATTTTTAAAACATCAGAACATTATTTATGCATTTGTAACTGCAGGTTATGTCATCTCTGAGCTGCATTAAACAGTCACATGCCACTTTAGATGCAGTTTCTATGTTTCCTCTGCATTGCAAAGACGGATTCTGTTGATACTGATTTCATTTGATTGGTAACAGCCCTATAGTGTCTTCTAATTGAATTTATTGATTAAATGTAATCATAGGTATCGACAAACTCAACCAAAAATATCAAGATATTATTTTTTGTCAATATCACATACCCCTAACCACAGAGCAATTCAAGCTTGAAGTACAACATATACAGTAGGCAATGCTTTATTTGTGCATCTTGAGATGTGTTTGAATTATACTGTTCATTTGATGCTTTTGAGCCTGAACTAGAAATTCATTGATGGTCTTTTCAGCAGAGATGTGAATGAAGGCAATGAGAAACAATAAAATCCATTCATTGTTGTTTTCATCAGATCTTTTGTGCATCTCCAATCAATATGTTGTTTACAAGCTCTCATAAATTGTAAAAATTGAACAAGCATTTTTGGATGTTCAAAGTAATTACAAATACACAACGTGAACAAATAAGAAGTAAAACAAACTCAAATATAACTCAAAAGTAACTTTTAACTATACAATATTACCACTGTTTGTCAAGCATTTGAACCTTTACTGTGATATTAGCGCTCCTTAGTACTGCAGATTTTTTTGCTGCCTATAAATTCATGGTTGAATTTGTTTCTCTATTCACCCTCCTGTCTGCTGTTCAGTAAGATAAAACAAGCACACATCTATTAATCTTCTACCCCACAAAAACAATGGACAGTTCAGCTGGAGCAGAACACACACACTGGCGCTAATAACCCAAGCTAGCATGTCACCGTGTCTGCTCATCCTCTGGCCTGGAAATAACAGGTGAGCGGACAGGGATATCTATGCTGAATATTTCATAATGGATATGAGCAGATCTGCTCTCAATGTCTTTTCAAATCACAGAAGCGGATCTGCAAAACAATGTATTCTCAGTATCGTGCTGTAAACATATTGATTTGAAAATGAGGTTCCACCCTACGGAATGAAGTTTGTTTGTTTGGCAGCACAAAGAGGGACACCGCTGTTTCTGCAAATGTAATTTATCCTGACATCCATGTTTGTGTTTATGTCAGAGATTTTATGGGAACAATACGCCTCTCAGGAAATAAACGCATATGATCTCAATGTGCTTTATACAAGCTACTGCACATCTCTCAGAGAACAAATAAATCTATTCTTGGATGTAATCTACTTGGAAAAACTGCGCTGATAGTGTGAGATTTACTTTCATACATTTCTCAAAACATCTGCTGAAAAAAAACCATGATAATGGCCACACACCAAATAAATTTACAATCCTAATTACAATATATGGCTGGACGATATAGCTAAAACAATAGTATCAAATGTTTTACGCACAATTTAAAAAGAAAATGTTTTAAAAGTAAAATACAATTTAAAAAAAAAAAAAAAAAAAAATTCCATAGCGTTTTCCACTAAATGAACAAGAATTGTGAATATAATTACTGTAAAATTATTATTAAAGATTATTATTAAATAATATTACATTGTTATTTTACAACAAATTGTAATAAACAGCAATATTTACATAGATTTATTTTACTCCAAACGCAAACAAACAAGTTTTGAATCAGTTCATTTAAACACAACTCAAACTGATTCTCAGCTTTTAAAAATGCTGAAACACTTCATCAGAGCTTGAAAAGGAGTGTTACCGAATGCACTTCCTTCAGAATTTGTTTTGTACTAGAAACCCGAAAACAAGATGTTCAGCCCCCACTATGTTGTTTATGTTTGAGGTCAAACTACATGTGATATCGGTGCCAGAATGATGCTGAGGACACCCACGGCTCACAGTGTGAACAGACAGAAATGTTTGCTTGCAGATGTATTTGTCTATTTGTGTGCATATGAAAGAATGAAATATGAGTGTTCACAGAACAGGCTAAACATATTTGCGGTCAGCATTTGATTTACTTTAAAACAAGCCTACATAATTTATTATGCATAAAGCTAACTGCACTTGCTATAAGACTAAGTAATGTGTAATAAAATACATAAATGTAAAGGGTTAGTTGAGATGCATAAAATTAACTCACAAGAATTTTGCAAAACAGTGTCACCCTGATCACAAAAATCATAAAATATGTTCACAATAAAATAAACAAATAACAAACAATATTTTTTTTAACTTACTTTTAAATATTGCATTCAATGTTTTTATCTGCCTCAATAGTGTAATGTTTTAAATTACAGGACTGAACATTTAACTGCTCAAATTAAAAAAAATTAAAATGAATTGCAATTAATTTCATTAATTAATCAACATCAATGCAATATTTAATATGATTTTAAATCTATCTATCTATCTATCTATCTATTTTTTTCTGGTGAAAGAAAAACATAAATGAAGAAGAAAGCCAAAATATTAAATGTCATGGATGAATATTTATTGAGTAATCCACTATTTTGTAGAGTGGGGTCAAAATGACAATTTTCACCTGAGATTTAGAGCCAAATTACAGGAGAGTAAAAATGACTTTATAAAGCATCATTTTATTTTTACACAGAGATTGGCAGGTCTGTTAGTTAAATCCGCTGACTTTAGCAATGTTTGTTGCATGATATGCCAACAGTGACAGCACTTCTTGAATTGTTTGCTTCAAGTTTGCATGCCTGTATCCCAAGAAGTATTACAGATATCTTAATATCCTTTTAGATTCTGGTTCTTAAACTTTTCTTTTGGTATCTTTATTTTAAAGGCCCTATATCAGGGGTGCCCACACTTTTGTTTGCATGATGATCCACTCAATGAGATCTACAAAAAAAAAACACAGTTTAATTTAAAAAAAAAAATAAAAAAAAAAATTTCAAATGCTTGTTGCTACTACTGCAAGTATCTCTACATGGAATTCAGGAGAAAAATAATAAATGTTCATTGTTGATATTCAATTTTAACACTAAACTCAAAACACCTACAGCACAACAGATTACAGCAGGGCATTTAACTTATTCTAATGACTTGCACTGAATAGAATCAGACAGTTTTGCATAATCTTTGTCAACAAAACACAGCTGTCTAAACTGGTGTCAATCACAATTCACAACTGACGGAGCACCTGCGATGGTTGGCCATTCAAACGGATTCATTGCCAAGTACAAGGAGGAGGATACGTTTCCCAACTTCTTTAATTATCATTGTATTATACACCAACAAGCTCTATGTGCGAAAATGCTGAACATGAAAGAGATCATGGATACGTCCATGAAAATCGTCTGCTCAATACGTGCACGCTCACTTTCATGCGTATTTGGAGGAAGCTGACTTCACGCTCTGTTTTCCGAACTCTGAAGCTCTTGGAAGGCGCGAAGCAGACTAGTTGTCATGGCAACTGAATAAACAAAAACCTCATCAAAATTTATTAGTCAAATGCAAGTCAGATAGAAACTAAAAAGAGAAGGAAGAACATTGTTATATTTCTTTTTATTAAAATTTAACAAAAGCATTTATTAAAATTGTGTGCGATCTACCAGCAATGTCTTTGCGATCGACCTATTGGGCACCCCTGCCCTATATGGTTCATTCCCAGAGATATGAAGATCTTAATGTGGCTCCATTAATAAATTGGTAAATTGTACACAATTTTAGTGGTTGAAAACCACTTTGCATAGAGCTGATATTTTTTTCTTTTAAAGAGAAATGTCTGAAGAACAAATAATGTTGAAACTAATAACTCTCAGTTGAATGAGGTAGTTCACTATTAGCTAATCAATAACTGCTATTTTTTCATACCTCCCAGAGGACTACTAAGAATTACTATATACTGGTTCATAATTAATGTGAATAATGCATAGTGTATAATTAATTTTAAAGTGAAGGTAATGGTAACCCACTAGTAATGACTCAAGTATTACCAAATCCTTCAGAAAGAATTACTAGTTATTTGGATCAGTATTCTAAATGAAAACTCCCTAGTAATTGAAAGAGTATGAGGTTTTTATCATTTAATTTATGTATTTTCATTAAATTAATTTCAACTGTCAAAATTAAAGAATTGTGCTTTCTATCCAACAATCTTCTGGAGATCAGCAATAAATGACAAAGCTCTTGACCCATCCTGATACAAACACAAACAGCCCCTTGTAAAACAACAGGCAATGTTCAAAGGTCAGCTTGTTAAATGACTCTTAAACTTCTCTTCGTCAAGACTCTCAATTAGTATCACTAAGGTTACCACAGACACATAAAGCAGATAAATCCAGTTAGTCAGAAACACTTGATTAGCCCATTTCACCTTAAAACACAGTCCTTTTTAAACACTCTTTTTCTCAAAGTGCTGATGCTGCCAGTGAGGGACCATCAACATGGGTGTTGTTTTCTGCTAGCTACTGTGAAGTGTTTACAGCTAATTAAAGAACTAGACGGTACAAAACTCTACGTTTACAAACTTTTACTGAATAACCTCAAAGACATAGACGCAACAAGAAATCAAAGCCAATTATATGTTTTCTGGTACAGAATACAGATGACACATCCATCTCTCATCTGTCCCTAAAAAGGGCATCATTTGAAAATCAATTTTCTTTGAGAGTGAAGGTCCACGTTTTTTGGACTTTATGACACTCATTCAAGACCTAGATATTCAAGAGACATTTCTATCTTGTTCGGAAAGCAACTAGGAAGCAACATTCAACATTATCTGTCTCTTTTTGTCAATACTGAGCGTGACAGATGGGTTGAAGGTATTACTCGGCATTTCATAATCGTCCCCACAGGGACCAGCAATCCCTAGACAGCCACATCCCTGGCCTGTTTTCCTTCCTTGCAATGCAGAACATGCAATATTGAATCTAAGTGTGGCAGACATAGCACATCCATAAAAAACATTTCATTATTCAGCTCAGATAGCCAATGTGAGTTTTTTTTTTAATCCAGTAAAACTACACAACATTGACTACTTGTGAGTTCGCAATTGTTGCGCTGGCACCAACAGGCTTTGTTGCCGCAGCTGTGCTGGAGATTAGTGGTTGAATTCTTCAAGACTTGTGTAATTATATCATCACTTGGTCGAGCTAGCCAGTGTAAGGTTCTGGTTTTACAGGCGTTCAGGACAGATTAATTATGCGTTAAATGGTGAGCATTTAAAAATACGATGTTTGGATTCATCCAGGAAAATCTTAGCTGAAATTGCTCACAATTTTATTGCAGTGTTAATGATGCACAAAGAAATACGATTGTAAGATGAATAAGATATTTGACAACAACTGCAAAAAAATGTACCAGTGCACTATTGACTCACCGAATGGTTGTACGACCCTGTACACATATTTCAGTCAGTGGTGTAAATGTGATCCATTAATTAATCTGTCTGTATTGTCTGTATTTAAGAGGAAAGCACACTAACAGCAGTATGTGAGAGATTTACTCTTTGAAGTTTTAAGGATGGAGTGCTTGCCAGATTTCACACCAGATTGATTACACCTGACCTGTTATAAATATCAGAACATAGGATCAACTTTTCAGCAAAGTATCCATTACTGCAAGAAGTCAAGATCTATAATAATTCTGGTAAAGAGTGCCTAAATAGGTCTGCAAGTGACCGTTACTGCCCATAGTGAAGAGAAAAACAAAAAAACAAGAGATTTTTCTCAATTGATTCTCCAAGACAGCATCAAGAACGAACAGAGACTGTTGCTAAGGTTTCCTGCTTCTCAAGATTTTTTGTTTCTCTGAGAAAAAGACCCTAGTAATCTTACAAGCTTTAGACAAGATCACAAAAGTCACTCTTCTTTTAAGTGCTTAATCCTGTTCTATACACAGTGCGACCATTGACATAACTGACAACCATGTTCTGAAGTTGAATTCACTCTCAAAATCTACAGTGGTTTACAAGATAAACATTATATATATTTATATATATATATATATATATATATATATATATATATATACACTGTATATATTAATTCTGTTTTTAAGAATTAAACATTTCAATTGTATGACAACTTTCTATTAAGGTGAGATGAATAAAACTGATAAACATGAACTTTTCAATAAAATTCTTATTTTTAAAATAAGAAATAAAACCTTTTTTTTAATTTGGTGTCATTTGATAAATCACACAAAATTTGCTTTTGTCACGGCTGGGTTGCAAAAACTATCAAGAAGGCGCTGTCTCACACCTTAATAATAACATCAACAAAAGTCCAACAGAGGAGGACAGTAGGGGGTTTAGGAGGTTGGTGAAGGGCAAGCAACCAGGACAGGGCAGAGACAAAGACAGAAGTAGCCAAGAACCACCAGCAGGATAGTCAGGACGAAGGTCCACAGCAGAGATGATGTAGGGGGGAGCCATGGGGGAGGCTTGGCAGCAGGATCCAGGGAGACCACTGACTGAGATGGAGCTGTCAGTGGAGAACCAGGTGGAGCCGCGGGACTGTAGGAACAGGGCGATGCCAAGGGTCCTGGTCGTGGAGCCAGGGTACCGGAGGACTGAGGCGAAGGCAGAGTGACCGAGGACCAAGGCAGGGTCAGAGCGGAGCCCGACAAAGCTTAAGGGGTGAAGGGACGAAGCGCAGCTGAAAGCTCGGATATCCATGGAGCAGGCAAAGCAACGATTGACCAAGTCAGAGCCAAAGGGATGAGGAAGCCTGGTGGAACAGAAGGGACGGCAGTCCCTGGTGGAGCCGAGGGGGCAATGACAGGTCTAGGAGGAGTGACGGGCATTGAGGTCCAAGGTGGTGCTAATGCGTCGTGTGACGAGATATCGCTTGCTCCCCACTCATCATCCCTGGCAACGCTAATTATGGGGAACACCTGGCAATCCCAGGTGACGGAGATAAGACAATCACCCAGAGGGAGATATAAACACCACCAAGGAAGATGAGGGGAGAGCCGTATGGATTCTCACTGGGTGTGTTACAAACCTCTGTGTCTTTTCTTTACCTAGAGAGTGACTGACTTCCCCAAGTGAGTGTGGATAACCCAGCTAGTTGGCTAAACTACCCTCTCTTCGCTGGGCAAGGAGGAACTGCACTTCTCCCCACAGAACACTTCACCTGCACGAAACACAGAGACTGAGTTTGATTGCACCTAAAGACGCCTTCCGGGGCGACACTTCACTGCATTCTGTGTCTGTTCTCCTCTTTACCCATAGTGGAGCGCTACATTGGTGGATAATGCGGGCAGGAGACCCCAGACACGAGGATCCCAGTGAGGCAGCCTCTCTCCCTAGTGTGGGGGATGTAATCCGTCATCTTGCCGTAGTGTCGGTGTGCCAACAACAGTTATCAGAACGGCTTGTAGTGGGACAAACCCAGGTGGCTGAGGACCTGGTGTGTCTTCGTGCAGACTACACCAGGACCCTCTTGGCAGATGTCAGGCCCCTGGCGCAACCCACAGCACTTCCAAGGATGACTGAGCAGGATGACCCAGAAGCTTTTTTGCACACGTTTGAAGTTGTTGCAAGGAGAGGAGGCTGGGAAAAATCGGAGTGGGTCCAGAAGTTAGCACCCCTTCTCACTGGGGAACCACAACAAGTTTACTTCTCCCTCCCACCACCCCACCTGGATGACTATGATTTTCTGAAGAAAGAGATCCTGGCTCAGGTAGGACTCTCCCCTGTCTGTGCTGCCCAGAAGGCCAATGATTGGGTGTATGATGCGCAGGTACCCATCCGCATGCAAGCGGCCCAACTGACTCGACCCGTCAAGCTTTGGTTATTGTCAGATGATGTCACCCTGACTGAGGTTATAGAGAAGGTCCCTGTGGACAGACTGTTATGTGCTCTACCCTGCCCACACAGATGCACTGCCGGACTACAAAGTCCACAAACTCTAGCGGAGCTGGTGGAGGCAGTAGAGCTGTCCGAGGCTGCAGTGGCAAGGGAATCAGGAGAGAGAGCTGCCTCATTCCCCCGGAGGGTTACTGGGGAGCGGCGAGAGATGATCAGCACCCACAAGTTGGTGAGCGCTACAGTCGACTGTCCAAGGCTGGGCTGGCGAAGACTCAGACCGAGGTGAATCACTAGTGGGCAGAGCAGGAGCCGAAGGGCTGAGGAGAGGCAGTGCAGGCAGGACTAGAGGACTGGACAATATAGGCAGAGATGAACAGACAGGTTTCACAGGAGAACACAAGACGGGTAAAAAATCCATGAACGGCACTTTTGGCCTACAGGGAACAGGAAGGGAACTCAGTGTGCAGAAACAGGCTCGGTGCAGGAAACAGAAACGGGCTCGGTGGAAGAAATAGAAACGATTGTGGCAGACTCCGGCTCTGCATCTGCAGTGTGCACAGGCTTTGCCATTGCTGGGCTGGTGGCTGGCACTCTGCTTTCCTCCTCACTCTTGCGGATTGTAAATGGCAAAGCGTTGTGGAGGGGTACCTACTCCATGTACTCCTTAAAGCTCCCCAGAGGTTCATCTCCAGGCAGACACACCCTGGTCTTTTCATTTAGGCCCGCCTGAAAAAAAAACCAGGAAGGCTGGTGTCGTCATAGTTGACTAGATGTTGTAAATCCAGGAAAGCCTGCATGTGTGCCTCTAGGGACTGGTTCCCCTGCAAGAGCAGGATGATTCTGACTGCTGCTATATTCATAATTAGGGTCTATTAATCTGTCACGGCTGGATTGCAAAAACGAGGAGAAATGGATCTAAACACAGCAGTTTTATTTAACTGAACTGAACTGAACACAACACAGAGCTTAAATAGACCAAACTAATCAATTAACGAAATGAACAGGTGTGACAGACAATAAAGCAATGAAAAACCATGGAAACTAACAGACACACAGAAAACTGAACTAAACGTGCCAAACCCACCCATAAACAGAAACAAAACCAGAAGATCCCTAACAGCTTTAGCAATAATTGAACCAAATTTTATGAATTCTGAATTTTATACTTATAGCAAGTTAAGCATATTTAAATAAATCTACAGCAAAATGCTGCTGGTTGTTATTCAGGAGTGACACCTGAGTTCCAAGAACAGGAACAATAATTTAAGCAATTTACAACATATTTACATGCGACTGTCAATCACAAAATGTTGCAGTGTGGGCCAAAGCAATAGTTAATTTCAGTTTCCTCTTCTCTGAAACATGCATCCTCTGTGCCAAATAAAAGCAGATTTTTAAAATAACCAGTTGCTCCAATGCCAATTCAATGAAAAATTAAATTACCAAATGACACATGGTTTTTGTTACTGTCAATTACCGTTGGTATGTTCTGCAATCAAAAGTTTAAGAGAAATCAAATTATGTGGGGCATGCTATCTGCATTAGTTTTTTATCGCTCTTCACTCTGGCTCATTGTCATCTATTGTCTTATTTTTTGCCTATTTTTTTTTTTCTTTTTTCTAAAGAGTTGATCCTTAAATGAGAAAGCAGCTGTGAAAGAGCAACCGTGGAACAATTTTCTCAGTTCAAAATACAAAACACAACACATAAACTGTTTATGCAGTATATTACTGTTTAAATTTATTTGCAGAAAATCTGTTACTTCATCCCCTGAGAGTTTCACACCAATTCACACTCACAAAGCCCTGAACGCAAACAGATCTGTGGTGTATACCAGCATTCCAGCATTAGTGCTCGATTTACCCCATGCTTCAACTGCAAACCAAAATAAACTCCAGTAAGTCTTGGGCTTGAAAAGCAGCGTGAAAAACAACAAACTGAATCCAGCCACCACAACTTTCATCTCCTTATATTGCCTTTTCTGAGCAATAACAGTTATGTTTGTTGCGCATGACGTTTTGTCTGCACTGAAAAGTAAATGTCACGTATCCATGAAAGACCATAACCATCAATAAATCTTGCTTCACGCTATATGTCCCCTTTCGTTAGATGAAAAATGAGTTCAGAGTTCAGAATATAAAACCATTATAAAACCAGGGCTACTCAACTTTAGAGAGCTCAGGAGCCACAAAACTGGATCCGTTTAGCCACAAGGGCCTCACTTGTAAGATTTATATCTAGTTCAGTGATGAAAGTCTAGAGGGCGCAGGTCCTTTACATGCAGTCTGCAAGCAATCACATCATTACTGCATTGCACAAGCTGATTGGCCTGAGAATATGTGTGTGTGTGTATATATATATATATATATATATATATATCTTACTATAATTTGTATAATTTGCTCTCGTGCAGACACTAGAAATTGAGAGCAATAAAATTCTATGCTTTAAATCCACTGTAGTTGTAGGCCTATACTGTATATTAAAGGCCCACTGAAGTGTCTTGAAACGCACAGCGTTTTTTAATGTGTTGACGTACTTTTTAAAATAGCCAATAGTGTTTCGTTTATATCACAGCTCGGCCAGTGCTGTTGAGCTTGGCAAAGCCTCATTTCACAGCTTATGACAGCCACAGTCTAATACTGAAGATTCCCCTTTAGATTTAGATTAAATATGATACTGTTGCTAAAGCAAAACAGTGATGATAATCATGATGAGGATGTGTAGTTTGTGTAGATGTGTCATTTTGAAATATATGTTGATGCGTGCATGGCACCGG
The DNA here is from genome assembly GCF_019924925.1 of Ctenopharyngodon idella. Classification (NCBI taxonomy): domain Eukaryota; kingdom Metazoa; phylum Chordata; class Actinopteri; order Cypriniformes; family Xenocyprididae; genus Ctenopharyngodon; species Ctenopharyngodon idella. Next base: position 23,393,682 of record NC_067222.1, read on the forward strand.
TGTTATCTCTTCCACTCGTCAGTGCTGTTTCTAATGTCGAGTCTGTCTAACCATTTCTCCTCATAATCTCCTGTTATAATTTATTCACCCTCATCATAAACCTGTATGACCTCCATGAAAAACAAAAAAAAAGATATTTTGTAGAATATTTCAACTGCTTATGTACATACAAAGCAACACTGTACCCCATTGATTTTCATTACATAGACAAAAATAAATAAATAAATAAACACAGAGAAATTTTTCAAAAATATATTCTTTTGTGTTCCATAGGGGGAAAAAAAGAAAGCCAGGTTTGGAACGATTCGAGTAAGGACCGAAATGTCCTGGAAATGTGTTCCCAGGGTCAACAGAATCCGTTTTCAGATGTACTGGTGATATGCAGCTTAACCACAAATCCCATCAGCTGCCATGACACTTTATCAATACCTCAAACGGAAGACCATTAACACCAGAGGCCATTAACTTGACTTGCGGAACTGATCTATGACCACGCTTTCCAAACCAAACCCTAGCCCTTACATACCACCAAGCAAAATTGGTTTCAGATCAGTTACGGAGACTTACCTGTAAGATTTGTGGAGAGTAGGAGCAGAGCGTCGCAGGTCAGGTCAGCTGTTGCCCTGGAGATTAGTGTAATCCAGATGGTCAACACCTGCAACGGTGGTACAAAAAAAAGGAAATTTGTGGGGGGAAAACAAAAGTGCGGCCTTAGCATCCATCTGGACAACTACAGTAACAATAGACAGCATGAACAATGAAATAGTAAAGCAGGTCAACATCTGTCTCGGGCACACAGTTGTGCTTCTGAAGTCATCTGGTAGATACTGTATGTGTGAGGAACAGACTGATATTAAGGACGTGAAACTTTACTTTCTTACCGCAAAATTGGTTACCCGTAAATCCTTTTTATTTTTACACATTGTATGTAGAGCTGGGCGATATGGACAAAATATTATCACAATATTTTTTTCATATCATATGATATTGATATTGATATTTATCACGAAAGTCATTTCATACAGTATCATTAAAGGGGAAGGAAATACATTTCACATGTTTGTCAGACCTCAAGTACTTGTTTACAAGTAAACTTTACAGAATTTTTAAGATTTAATACAAATGTATCAATAAAATTGCATAATTAATTCATTAAACCTTAACAATTTAATATTTAAAAAAAAAGAAAAAAAAGAAATCAAATGAAAATATAACAATTTGCATTTCTGTTTTTGTCAAATAAGTTGCTGCGCAATAGTACTGTACAAAACATGGATAAAAATATCTTGGTTGTATGTTGTTCCTCAAAAATAAATTATTATTATTATATTGATATTGATTTATTGCCCTTCCCTAACTGTATGTTTACATGCACTATAAAAGATCAAATTTCAGTCAGACTTGAACAGTAATTCATATTATAAAACTGTCATGTGAATCCTTCATTCCAACTGATTTCAGACCAGTTTTTTTTTTTTTTAAAGTCAGACTAACTGTAGCAAATATCTACTACAATGTTGAGTCTGATGTTTAATATATTTGTACACTCAGTTACTTATTTTATGTGTATTTTGTTTAAAGGCATAGTTCTCATTCTTATAAACAACGTAGCACTCATTTGCTTCATGCTTCATTTTCCTGTTATTTCATTTATCTCATACAAAATTCTTTACAACACTGATTTAAAAGATTTAAGCTCCAAGATTTAATGCGCAGGAGAACAGGGCTTTCATTTCCACATTACGTTCAGGAAATGAGAGGGAAAATCACAGATGTGACCCTTGTGCTCCAACATCACGCCGGCTAAATGATTCCCTGAAACTGAACTAAATGCGATTTATATATATATTTTTTTTTTCAAGCAGAATCCATTAGATATATTTTACTTAACCGCAGCTTTAAGACTAATGGCTCTTTGAACGGCAAGAGGGATGGAGAGTTTCTGCTCATGTTTGATTTGCTGTTATGTGACGGCATAAGCAGGCTGTCTCTAATTCATAGCCCTGGATATAGAGGTGTCCGGTAAAGCAAATACCCTTACAGCATAAAAAACTAAAACAAACACACATAGAATAGGGATGAATGAAGTGATATCACCTTCTTAAAATAGAAAGGGACAGCAGCCTATGACTGAATCCAACACACTGCGTTTCCATTCTCAGAGGGCTTGAGTCATAAAGTTTGCAAAGGCCACATGACCTCAAAAAGCTTTCAGGCCCAGCTAGATGATCCTTCCACACCCCATAATGAAACCATGAAAATTTATACCATCAGCACAAACGCATTATGTCAACGGAAAGCAGCATTGTCTTGCAGAGTGAGGTCTTTCAGCTTAGCGTTAAAATTTTTACAAGCTGTACAAAAATGACTGCAAGTTCCCAATGGCATGAGGTGAACAGCCTGCCTTCTGCTGTCTACTGGTCCCTGACCTCAGTCACACAAGGACAGGTTTACAGAGTTCAGTGTTGACAGCTCTAAAGACCGTCTGCAGCACATACTCAAGCTAGCGAAAGACAAACGGAGGGATTGAGGAGGGAAAACAGAAGAAATAGCTGGCAGACTAACACTCATCTCACTGGTCGGCTGCTGGCTCACTCGGCAGTAATCTTCTTGAAGCCTTGAACTGCCTTTTCCTCAGGTCTTTCCAGAAACATCCCAAACGCTCATGTTATTTTTTTTTCTGGCTCTCCCAATCCATTTACTGTCTCTTTCACAGACTGCTTGTTCCGCAAGGGTGCTGAAGGCTGGTTTTGTGTCGAGGGACGGTTGTGCCTTCAGACTTTCCTGTCACTTGGAACAGTTTCACTTCATCACCCTCTGCCACCACCACTGTAGGGCTATTGTATAACCCATGTGCTGGACAGGATCACCCATGAGGGCTTTAACCCATACTGTACACACACAATAGTTTGACAAACAGATAGAGAGCTTCATGCTGACATGACCAGCAGGGCAGTAACTAACTAAAAGTAGTGACACTACTAATTTAACTACATCTTTAAGTAGCTTGAAGATACTTCAGCTGTTCATAATAGTGTATCTTGTCCACTAACAATCCTTCACTTCTATGAAGCATTTAGAATGATTCATTTTAGCAATTCAGTCATTTAAGTGAATCAGTTAAATGAACTGATTCAAACAAATGCCTCACTGACTTCCTGCAAAGATGCCAGCCTAAATAAAGAAAAAAAATTATTATTTATTTTTTTTTTTTTACAAAATATATCTAGTTAAATGCTGCTGTTTATCAATGTTTTCTTTATTTATTAAAAAAAAATGTTTTTAGTCATTTGTAATAAATGTTTGTAACATATGAATAAATGAAATGGACAAATAAATAAATAGTGTGTATGACAGGGATAAAAATAAATCGAATAAATAAAAGTTTAAAATGTTATAGCGTCATATTAAAATGCATAAAATATAACAAATTTTGTGTTTTATAAAGTTTTCTGCTTCAGTTGTTGTGGTATTGAATCACATTGTTTTTAGATTAATGTACAGAGTGATCAGATGAATTTTAAATAATTGCAAAAATTGTCATTGGCCAAAAAAAAAAAAAAAAAAAAAAAAAGAACTGTATTACAAAAAAACAAATTTCACTGTTTTGGGCCTTGGCACTAAATGAACAGCTAACATAATTTCATTAGCAAATGGGAAAGTGTGAACAAGTACTAGTCAGGTCAAATCGCTATATCATTCTGACTGGATTATAAGAGCAGACTGATCGCTATAAAAGGAGGGAAGATGTGCTTCCAATCATTATGTTCTTGTGATAGCAAAGGTTCCCTCCAAAGAAAGATATGCAGCCATCATTGCTTTGCATCAATAGGCTCTGCATGTGATTAAATTGCAGCAAATGATTGCACCTGAAGGAACCATTTACCGGATCAGAGAACTTCAAGGAGAGAGGTTCAACTGCAGTAAAGAAGGAGTCTCCAGCAAGCGCTAGGACCATCTCCTAAGATAAGCTGCTGAATCGTATCACCACTAGCGCAGAGCTTGCTTAATATTGGCAGCAGGTGGGTGCGAGTGCATCTGCACACACAGTGAGGCCAACACTTTTGGACAATGGCCTGGTGTCAAGAAGGGCACCAAAGAAGCCACTTCTCTCAGAAAAACGTCAAAGACAGACTGAAATTCTGCAGGAAGCACAAGGATTGGACAACAGAAGACCGGTGCTAAATTATTTCCTCTGAAGAAGCGATTCCGACTGATCATAAAATCGATTGTCTGTAGAAGAAAAGGTGAACGCTATCATGAGTCCTGTGACATGCCAAAAGTGAAACATCCTGAGACTATCCATCTGTGGGGTTCCTTTTCATTCAAGGCAATAGGTTCTCAAAATATCCTGCCCAAAAACGCAACCCAGTCTCATTAGAAAAACGTACCCGTGGGAACATTTTCGCGAGTCGCAAAATACATACCAATACGTACACATCACATCAATGTGAAATGTCCACTGAGTGGCGCTAAAAGTGTGTTCATTTTTTTTTGCCGGAACAGATAAACATGAATATGGTATGTTTTTATGACGTTGATTTTTATACAAGTCACCGCAGTTCTGATTTGACATTTGCACTCCATTGCGTTTTAAAATAATGTACCACCAACACTACACCTAAACCTACCCAATAGTGTTAAACAAACACAAATGTGACATAAAAAGCATCTGTAATCGTGCCGTTTTAGCTTGTTTTGATCTCTCATCTTTGAGCTCTTTTACCGTGACTCGCTTTTCACAGGATTCATACCCAGGGCTTCCTTGTCTTAAGAACAACTCCGTATCAGCTGAGCTACTGAGCAAGCTTGTTATGTCTGAAAAGCGAAATATATGGAGCTAAGCGATGCAAAGTCCAAAATATATTTGTTTACAAATCATGCACTCTGGTAAAAAAAAAAAACGTTTTGAAGTCATAATATTGTGCAAGGAGACGTAAAAATGAGTCTTTATTAATCCATAATCTGACCCCGTAATCGTAACTGTGCATGAAAACGATTAAAAGCGCTTGCCGTTTTACTGCCTGTAGCATTCATTTCTGTTGGAAACTGCAGTGATATGTACGCATTGGTACATATTTTGGCGACTCACGAAAACGTTCCAACAGGTACGTCTTTCCTATGAGACCAGGTTGCAACAACAATTCCATGAATAAAGAATGGTATCAAAATGTCCTGCAAGAGCAATTTCTCTCAGTGATCCAGGAGCAATTTGGTGATGATCAGTGCTTTTTCCATCATGATAGACGACCATGTCATAAAGCAAGAGTGATAATGAAGTGGCTCAAGATCATTGCATTTAAATTTTTAGATCTGTGGCCAATTTGTGGATCTTAATCCAATAGAGAACCTGTGGTCAATCCACAAAAGGCAAGTGGACAAGCTATAGTTGACAAATTGTGATCAACTCCAAGCACCAATAAGGCAACAGTGGATCACCATCAGTCAGGATTTAGCCCAGAAGCTGATATCCAGCATGCCAGAGTAAATTGCAGAGGTTATAAAGAAGGGTCTACACTGTAAATATTGACTCTTTGCCTATACTGAATGTCTTTGCCAATAAAAGCCTTTAAAACATACAAAATCCTTATCATTGTTTCCCAGTATACCATAGAAACATGCAAAAAATATTCTACAAAATGAAGCAGCAAACTTTGTAAAGCACAAAATTGATGTCATTGCCAATACTTTGGCCACAGCTGTAAGGTATAAAGCAATAGAAACCAATACGAACTATATAATCAAAATTATCCAAAATATCAATTCTAAATATCTTAAACCCGTCTGCACTTTACTTAATATTTTCTTTAACAAATCTTGGTCAGCCAATTTCACCACACTGACCATATTGGTTTGGCTGGTGAACTGCATGAGCTAGCCAGCATAAACAAGCCATAACAAGTATACATTCATGCAGGCATAAAATTATCTTTTTAGCAAGGAGAACAGCAGTGTATTTTGATCTCGCTCTCTAAGCCAAGAGTACTTTAAACATCCTTGATCTCCTTCAAAAGTAAGAACAGTGCAAAACACACATTACTGTTCATTATCAAAACACCACAGTCTCCACAGGGAAGTTCTTAAACACCTCTCTGATGCTTTTCTTAAGAGACAAGATAGAACAGAACTAATGAAAAGGCTTGAAGCCCAGAAATGAACTAGCCTATTGTTGTTCCAGTATACCTTCTCTACATGCTGTTGTGTGTGTGACTACTAAATCCCACCTCACATTTCAAAACGAAGAACACTCTCTCACACCTTACGGCCTTTGCCTCTTTCTATCTCTCTTAAGGAACTCTTCAGACTGGCCTCGAAGGAACACCCTGCTGCAAATCATGAGCCGAGAACTCCCCTATCACACATCTACTGGGCTGGTCCCTAAAGAATGGCGGACAAGGAAAGACTACTAACTGCACGAGAAGAGCAAGAAAGCTTTAGCAGAAACCCAGGACATTTAACAAAGCAAGGATGAAAAAGCTCTGCAGCTATCTGAAATAAGCTGATAAGCTTGAGGGAAGATAGAAATTAGATGAAACTAAATGGCCATTACTTGAGGAGCCACAGGCCTCATTCTCCTGAAAAGTACTGGGTTCAGAGATTTATAATTATAAGACCACCTAAACAGATTAAATGCACGCTGCACCAAAATCCCTATGAGTAAGGTTCAAGTACCCCTTCATTGACCAGAAACATGTTCATTTTAATTCATACTGGATATCATTTAGCACTTTCATTAATATTACTCAAGTGGCCATTATGATGATGATTCACTTTTAAACCTTATGTTTGCTTATCATTGTTTCAAAAAAACAAAATAATACAATAAATGTTTAAATAATAATAATAATACAATAAAAGAAATGGACAAGTACATAATAAAATAAAATAAAATAAAATAAAATAAAATAAAATAAAATAAAATAAAATAAAATAAAATAAAATAAAATAAAATAAAATAAACACAGACTCGCCAAGTAGCTCAGATGCTCGTGCTTGTTTATCACAAGTTTGGACAGTTCTGAGAACAATAATCTTTCCCAGAAAAAGACCTAACGGCAAATCATTCATAAAAATCTAGATAACAGAGTTCAGAGTCAATTGCGAGCTTTGTGTGATGAAATTTAATTACTAGGCATGAAATATCATCCACAGGTCATATGACAAAATGACCTATTCACTTTCTTTCCTTAAACACACACACAAAATATTTAAACCTATTGATACCATATCTCATCATTTTTAGGTGTAACACAGCAAAAGTGAAACCCCTGGAACATCCTAAAATACAGCACTCTCTTGGGTATATGTTGGGAATAAGCTGTTAGATGCTTGGTTAAACCAGGAATGAGATGTGACAGAATTCCCCATGCTCTGGCACAGTATATAAACTATTTATGAGTGAATGATATATGAAAGATGGCATCTTAGTAAATTTACCTAATGGCTCTTAACCGTTGCTTTCCATCTCCCACATTGTGACTTGCAAATAGGATGTAAAGGAAATGCAATTTCAACTCCCACCCCAAGAACTGATCTGTATTCTAGCAGAACTTTATAAAGCTGGCTCTTTAGAAGCCATTGTTGAGCAGCTTAGAGAAGATCAAATTCTATCCAGCATTGCCTGCATGTTTCTCAGAGGCAGGTCTATTTTGGGCAGAGAATCAAACATCTAATCCTCCTTACAGTCTGAGAGGATAAAGAAGCCACATTTTAACTAGCTATGTCCAAACTACACTGAACGATATGCACCTTTTTCCTTCTGATTCTGTCTTGCCATCTATCCCTGCTCTTGATACTGACATTTTTCAGAGTCAGTCCGACAGACTGAAGGTGCAGTTGGAAAGGAAGAGTCCAGTACTGTTCTGTTGTGTGTATTACGACAAAGCATTTCTAGGAAATAATAACCAGACTTAGTCACAAGTCTTTTATCGCTGCCACACAGAGTTCAATAGCTCAATCCATGTTTGCAAAAGCCAGGTCAGTATGCTAGATATTTTATTTATAAAAATGGATTAAATTTACACTAAACAGTGAAACTTAGCAGAGGCTCTGAAATGCAATGAAAACATTGTTTGAAAGTTACAGTAAAAACATTTATAATGTTACAAAAGTCTTTCATCAAAGAATCCTGAAAAATTATTGTGGTTTCAACATTGATAATAAGAAAGGTTTCCAAACCAAATGATTTCTGAAGGATCACGTGACACTGAAAACTGGAGTAATGATGCTGAAAATTCAACATCGTCATCACTGGAATAAATTACATTTTAAAATATATTCAAATAATAATTTCAAAATATTACTGTTTTGCTCTATTTTAATCAAATAAATGCGGCCTTGGTGAGCAGAAGAGACTTCGTTCAAAAACATTAAAAAATCTCACCCTAAATGTATAAGTTTGCTCTGTGGCTGCAAATGATTAGAATGTTGCAAACAATAGAATTGGAATGGTGATATAAACAGTGAAATGTTCCAGTGCAGTTACATCATCACTTTAGGAACTCTTGGAACACCTCTTGTCCAATAAAATTAGTGGACTGAAACTAACCGTTGTACAAAATCTTAAGGACAAACCCTGCCACTAAGATAGTTAGTGATAGCTACTTCCGGTAGCATGCAAACACCTATGGCTTTGGGTCTTAAAATACCCTAATTATTCAAATATTCAATAAATTTCGACATAGAACATCGCAATGAATCAAGGGGCAGGGATGGAAACCAGGGTGTGACAAAAGAAAATCCCAGGTCGCCAAGATAAGATTGAAAGTGGAGAAGAAATGGGAGAAATGGAGCCGACCACTCTCTGGCATGCTATTGCTGCGGGGGAAATTAGCCTGGGGAAAATACTCGAAGAGCTGAGAGAATTCAGGAAGAAAAATAATGAAAAAATAGCAGACATTAAGCAGGATTTGAACAGTACAAACAAGAGGATTGAGGAAGCTGAGGGTCGTATCGTGGAGGCCAAGGAACAAATACAACAGTTGGGAGAGGCACTGCTAAAACTTCTGGCTCAGCTCGAGGCTAAGCTGACAGATCAAGAGGACAGGATTATATACATGTGAATATATAGAGTTCCAGAGGGCAGCGAAAATGGCTCATTGACCATCAAGTTAATTAAAAAATTACTTAAGGATGGGACTTGACTCATCGATGGACACACATATTCAGAGGGGTCATAGAGCTTTGGCACCAAAACCTACGAAAAAAGAGATTTTGGGACAGGTGTGGAGAAAAGGTGGCCAGAAATGGAACAATGGTCGTAATACATGTAATCATGACTACCCCCCTGCTAGGACCCTCCTAAAGGAATATGCGCAGGCAAAAACAGCACTGAAGGAAAAGAAGATCAGGTTCTAGACTCCATGTCCGGCAAATGTCTGGATATTCTGTGAAGGTGAAACAGTGCTCTACAATCAATTCTGTGGAGGAGGCAACAAATGATATGAAGGACAGGGGACTTCAGGTAGATGTCATCTGACCACAACAGACTCCACTAGAATGCCTTCAACGCCAAGCTTGGACAACGAAAATGGGGGTGAGGCAGTCCAGTTGAAACTAACACAACACCGGAATTTATAGAGCAACTGAAAAGTTTCAGACGAAAATAAAAGGCAACTGAACTTGCGTACTGATCGGTTGAACTGATGCATATGACAGCAGTGTAATCCCTTTTTTGAATTCCAAATTTTTGAATTTTATATCTATTTCAGACACTTCCAGTTCTCAGAAGAACAATTTAAAGATTGGGACAAATGGATTATAAGGTTTATCTAGCAAGGCAAAAAAAATTCAGAATTCATTTTAAACCACTCCAGATACTTAAAGAAATGGGTGTTATGGCCCTCCCTCTCTTAAAGGCTATTATATAGTTGCCCAATTAAGACCCATAGTTTGCTGGTGCAATCCAAGTTATACAGCTACAGTACATGGAAATAAATTGAACTTTCACTTTTCTCTGAAGTACTGATTCAAGCAGTAGTTGCTGATGATAACCTAATAATTCAAATAAGTAAAGAATACTCATAGATTACTACTACTTTAGAAATATGAGCCACAGTAATTAAAAAATTGTGAATAAAAAGGCACTCTAAAATAGTAAGGTTGTGTGCATGATACAGACTTTACCCCTAAACTTTTAAGAAAAGGATTAAGAAAGGAGTTACATCATAGTATTCAGACACAGACAACAATATTTTTGACCTTTCAAGAATTTAAGAAGTGTTTTGGGTCAGGAAATCACAACTTGTATCACCACTTCCACTCAACAGTGAACAAGAAGGGGAATTGGGTAAAAAATGACTGTGTGAAGATTTTCTTGTCTCCATATAAGGCTACTACAGTTAGCAAGGTAATTTCTAAACTTTATCACTGTCCTCAAAATCATAAATCAGAATCGACCTCCAATGTCAGAATTAAATGGAAGAAGGAAGGAAACATGATCATATCAGAAGAGGCTTGTTAAAAACATGTAAATCTGAATGGGAAACTAAAGGCTCCCACCAGTGGAGGTTATTAGCTTGAAAAAATAGAATTAGATTTTTTATTTCCCTGGCTCAAATGTGCCATAGAGAAATAGGGTCAGGGTGTTGGAGACACTGTCATTCAAAAGTAGCAAATCCTCATAAAATATTCTGAGCATGTCCAGTTATTCTCCTATTTTGGAAAGATGTACATAGGACAATAGAGGCTATATTTCATTTGCATGAAACCAATTTTACATACTGTACCTATGGAGAATATTCCTGGTTGCAGCTAAAAAGGCTGTTACTTGTATAATGGCCTCAACCTACTTCACCCACACTTTAGAAGACTGGAAAGCAATTGTCACTGAAATATACAAAATGGAAATCCTAACCTTTTCTTCAAAATTCAAAAAAGCAAAAGGGGGCTTTTTTATGGGGAAAAAATGGAAGGAATTTGTGGACTTGGAGAAATAATAATTATATAATAGACTTCAGAGATTATTGTTGTCAATTAAACATTGTAACCTTGCAAAATTGCTATTACACTGTACTGTATCTTGTTTGTTTGCTTTTTTGTAATTCATTTAGTTTCTGTAAGCATTACACATTTATAGTGAAATTTGTAGGAAGTCATTTAGAATAAGTGTATCCTTTCTACACATACTGTACATTTTTGTACATTTGGATAGACTCTGAAACATACAATAAATATCATCATATTGACAGCATCTAAACACAAAACTTTTTCAAATGAACAACTCTGGAGACAAGATTATTACATTTTTGGAATTAATGTGCTGATTTTATTGCATTTGCAAAAAAAAGAAGTTTTTTTTTTTTTTTTTTAAATTCACCATTATTTTCTGATAAATGAGAGTCCTGCTATACAATTATTAAACTCACCGGTTTCTGTAATTTCTGTCTCGGCTAGTCGTTAGGCCCGGAGCACGGTATGACGGAAGGACTAGATCAATTTCCATCCCAATGCAATATTAAAATTACTTATGATAAAGCATTTCATTTGTGAATGAAAAGATATTTCAGTGCTGAGTTTTAAGAGAACACACATATTATGCAAAACCATCTCAGTCTGACTCAGTTCATCTGAATTTCTGGCCCTGGAGATTCTGTTCTCATAACAGTAAGGACAACAACCGTAAGCAGTGTGTTGACCCTGTTTTGCCATTGTCTGAAATTAGATATTATAGTTTGCGCTGTAAGAAATGACAATAACTGCCTCGACCCAGATTCCACTCCAAGATAGGTGTTAGAACAAGCTCATTCCCCAAAATGGGGAAAGTCAATAGTTTTGTTGTTCTGCACCACTTGGGGTGATCACATTGTAAGCAAATGGTCATCAATTGTAGAATGGGAGCAGGTGAGGGACTTCATTAACATACAGACCACAGATGTTACAACAGGAGCAACTTCATTTACATTAGGGGTGGTAAACTGTCAAGGGATCAAATGTTTTGGATGCTAGGGTTCATTCAGACTCTATTGAACCCAAGGTGCTTGTGTACTTTGTCAACTTCTTCATTGAGATCTTCAACTTCCTCATCATTTTTTCTTACAGTGGTCAGTTCTCTGAGGTCGTCTGAGGAGACTGGCAGCGGTTCTCTGGCAGCAGCAGTGGTAATGTGTAATCCTGTTCTAACAATAGCCTTTAACACACAAGAACACCGTGCACACGCACATGTAGTGGTGTGTTCCACACGCTTCTCCTCTGTCCACTGGCCTAGCCTGCGCTGGGACTTGGCTTGATTGGCTGGAGCCAGCCGCTGTGTTGTCTAAAGCAGTGTGCTGTTCGAGCATAAACCCCAAATCCCTTCCATAAAAAAACTCTATAACGGGCTGCCGAGCCACAGGCGCTGGAGATCGCCGGCCAGCAAAGGAAGGATGATCTTGGGATACAAAGGCTAGAAATCGTGGGGATTGATGCCAGCCTGCTGGTTGAAAGCGTAAAGCTAGTGTGATCCCACAGCTCCATCTGACAATTTCAGTCTTTGGGGATTTAAATCTGAAAGCCAGAGGTACTATAAAGTCAGTTTATTAAATGTTCTGTGGGTTAATAGAACTGCGTGTAGCTTTTGTCACTGATCACTGATTTCACTGCACTCTTACATCTTACTTTCAAACAACAGTAAAGAATAAAATGTTGTGTGTATGAAAGGGATAAAAAAATAAAATAAAACTAACATTGAAATAATAAATGGCTGAACTTGACATATGCAGTCAACTTTATGCTGTGATAAATTATAAATTAATGAATAAATAAATATACAAACAATATAATAAATATAAACATTTATAATAAATAAACAAACAGAATGAACAATCTAAATAAATAAACTGACTGAATGAAATTAGTCCAAAGATTCCGACAAAATAAAAAATAAAAAATATTTATAAACAACCAAATCTAAATAAAACTAAACTTAAATTGAAAATAAAAATGCAAAATAAATGCAAAAAAAAAAAAAAAAATAATAATAATAACCCTTAAACCCTTATTATAAAATATTACAAAGATTTACTAAATTCACTTTTAAGTTAACTGATCGATTAATTAATTAAAGGTTAAACTTTTTACTATGGACAGAATTTGGATAAAAGAGTTGAACAGCTGCCAGATATATTAAACAGACATCACCTTTCACAACGTGCATCACAGTTGCTGTGATATACTGTTTTCTGTACAGATAAATGCAGTCACAGCCTGACAAACAAGTCTTAAAGGGCTAGTTCACCCAAAAATGAAATTTCTGTCATTACTCATCCTCATGTTGTTCCACACCCGTAAGACCTTCGTTCATCTTCTGAACACAAATTAAGATATTTTTGATTTTTTTTTTTTTTTTTATCCTCCATTGAAAGCAACGAAATTACCACATTCAGTGTCCAGAAAAGTAGTAAAGACATCATTAAAATAGTCAACGTGACTACAGAGGTCGAACCTTAATGTTATGAAGTGACAAGAATACTGTTTGTGCACAAAAACAAAACAAAAATAATGACTTTATTCAACAAATTCGTCTCTCCCCTGTCATTCTGCTATGCTATTTTCATTGCAAATTCCTTATGACTCTTCCAGGTCCGAACGGCGGCTCAGTATTGGCCTGTTCACGTGAGCAGCACAAGGCATGCATGTGATGCTGACGCAGGAGCCGGCCAATAATGAGCTGGCGTTCGGATGTAAACACGAAAACGAGGCACTGTGGCACTGTGTAACAGACTGACAGGGAAGAGGAAAAATTGTTGTTCCGAAGATGAACGAAGGTCTTACGGGTGTGGAACGACATGAGGGTGAGTAATTAATGACAGAATTTTCATTTTTTGGTGAATTAACCCTTTAAAATACAATCTAGCATTTACCAACAGTAACATTCTACAGAATAAAGTGGGTTTATGTGGCAATTTAAACTAATAGGTGAATTGTGGTCCATTTCTCTTGTATCCAATTTCAGCAATAAACCAAACTGAGAAGACTGACTCTACTCACTACAAAATAAACTCAAAAGCAATTGACTTGTATGGTTCCACTGCACAAATTACTTTTTTTTTTTTTCTGGATTTGATCAGCTTTCAGCTTCTCCTCCATCTAAACCTAAAGAGGCTGGCAGAAGAGATGTCTGTCAATGCATTGTCTCTCTGTGACTTTAGACTTCTAAATCCAACACAGTGCTATTCACCTGTTCCTGACTTAGTGCCAAGCCACAGACCACCACGACCATATGGCTTGGTATGTGATGCCAAAGCAGGAGAAAGAGAATGAAAGAAAAGAAAATAAAGGGAAAAAAAACTCAAACCAAATAATTTTAATGATATTTGTTTACATTAACGCGTTTTAAGTGTCTGCATTCATCTGCCAAGGCGGGTGGAACACTGTACTACAATATCAGTCTCAGACTCAGACTGCATGCCTACAGACAGCCCACAGTTCATTCAATGCCATACATGGTGCACAAAAAACAAAGTACTTTCTCAATCTGGCAAACTCTAATCTGCTTGGATGACTTTACACAACTTTGATAAAGTTTTAAGAATAAAATAAGAAAAAAAATTAACTAAATATCCATAAACAGAACTGTCAAAAAGAAGAAACAAGCAGCATAAAAGTATCATAAAAATATGCATTTTATTCATATAGTCATGCAATAGTGTTGTGCAACGGACAGACTAAAACTGAAGTGTTTATTCGCTGATAATCACAATTAAAGTCCTTAATCACTTGAGTCAATGAGTTGAACTTGAGAACTGAATCAATCCATGAAGTGATTTATTGAAAAAGTCTGAATCAAAAGAATGATTTGTTCACAAATCATATCCGTTCAAAAGTTTGGGGTCGGCAGAATTTTTAAAAAGATCAGTCTCTTATGCTCACCATTTATTTGATTAAAAACATTAAAACAGTAATATTGTGAAACATTATTGCAATTTAAAATAACTGTTTTCTATGTTAATGTATTTTAAAATGTAAATTATTCATGATGGCAAAGATCCTACAGAAATCATTCTAATATGATTTGGTGCTTAAGAAGCATTTGTATTATTATTAATGTTCAAAACAGTTAAGCAGCTTGCTTAATATTTGTGTAGAGAGTGTGATATGTTTTTCAGGATTCTTTGATGTATAGAATATTCAAAAGAATAGCATTTATTTGAAATAGGAATTTCAGTAATTCTTTGTGTAAAATAATGTAAAAGTCTTTTAATTTAAGGGATTCTTGCTAAAAACAAAAAGTATTAATGTCTTTTGAGCGGTAGAGTATATCACTACTTTTTTTTTTTTTTACCTTAACAAGAGCAAAGGTTGATGTCAATATAGTAAATAACTTCAAAAATGTAGTCTGTTCCTCACTCAAAGCTATCATATGACTTCATATGAGTGTACACGTCATATGAAACATTTCCATGACACTTTTATGGTGCCTTGTGTGTCATTTTGGAGCTTGACAGGAGAACGAATCGAGTATAAACACCTCTCAGAGCAGGTGTGTGTTCGCCTGCGGTGATTCACAAAGTGATTCGCCAGAGAGCATGAGTCAAAGATGGCTTAACTCACACACAGTCACATGAGACAGCTTCCTACAAACTGCTAATTCAAAAGGGATTTTTTAAAATTATTTTTAATTCCTATTACAAATATACATGACATAGAAACAACAGAAATATTAAATTCAATAAAAACTCTGGGTTACACTTTATTTTATGGTGGCATTGTATTTACTCAAATAAGTACTGAGTATTATTATTAACTACATGTACTTACTATAGAGTTAGGGTTTGGTTAAGGGTTAGTTACTTGTAATTATACATAATTTACCGTTATTTCTACAGTACGTACATGTAGTAACACGTACATACGTCACTTTAAAATAAAGTGTTACCAAACTTTGATCATTAGAATCACTGGTAGGGATTCACTAGTAACTTTAGCATCTATACCCAGATAGAAACACCTTATTAGAGCAATTCCTCTCAACCAAAAAGTTAACACAGAATGATTGTTCCTTACAGCCATACGCGCTTTTAGCCGGGATCAGTGCTGTTCCTCACGAGGACATCCTGTGACGATATTCTGCTCGCCTAGTTAAAGAAGTGCGTCATCACTACTTAGAGACATGCAATCCCCTACACTTAAAAAGCTCAACCCATCCTTCCAATCTACTGTTCTGAAACCAGCGGGTGACTCATGGGTGCTAATTTGGAAAGGGTGCAAGAAAACAGCTCTCCCCATCTATCTTGGGCTGGCTTAAATGGCCAGGAAGATGGACGGGGGAGGGTGTCACTTTTTTTTTCACACAGTGATGATGATGCATCTTTATCTGCCCACAGAAAGCACGCTCCTGTCTCTTCATCTGCTTTAATGACTGGTCTGCCTGCCGAGGATGGCTCATATGCACATGCCGTCGTGTATATGCGATTAGCTCGAATGTGTGCGAGTATGTGTTTGATTAGTTGCGTGCATAATTAGCATGCAGAAGCTTTGTCGTGGGCGATAATAAATAGTGCAAATATGCGCGTGTGTGAGCATGCAATTTAGTTTTTAACCTCGGCTGCGTGTCTATTGATTGGCTGCCTGATTGAACGTCTTCCTCTGCGACGTGATTGGTGGAAGGAGAGAGTGTTTCTCAGTTTAATTAAATTGACATTAATTAATGAGCTCTGTGACCCAAAACTATGAAGATCATAAATTACTTGCTAGGCAAAAATGAGCACTGTGAAGATGACCTCAATGACTACCAGTCAGCGCCAATAATCATTAGTGTTTTGGGATTGCTTTATTAAAATGTATTGTTTGAAACTCTCTGAGGAGCCTTAAAGTGTCCGTCTCTCTTGTCTAGTGTTCTTCCTGGTGGTTTTTAAATGCTAATAGACATTGCATGCATTGCCTTTTCAACATATATCTGTTGAAACCTTCAAGCACTTTTATTTTTTTTAATTACACGCTCATGTTGATTACAAGCGATAAGTAGAACTTTGAAATATGCTCTTTGGGGAGCATAAAAATCTGTTCAGGTTACAAGAACAATAACCACCATTAACACCAGGAACAATCATTAAAGCTGTTTATAAAATAAAAAGAGATTGTGATAATTAGCCCTGATTATATGAAGTATTAATAATCTAGCACTACATGAAAGAGTCATTTTGATTCTGTGAATGAGTGCTTGAAGCTCAGCTTGTCAGGTGGATTTACAGCTAATTCATGCCCAGCTGGTAATGGATATAGCAAATTATGAATCTTGCATCAAGGCCATCATCATGGGACCGGACTGATGGCAGATGAAAGAGAACTTCATTATACCCAGCTAACACCAGAGGAACTCTGGAACTCTGTTGGTGTTCGTATTGGAAACTATTTGTGGAATAACATGGCAGTGATCACTGTTTCCTACAGGATTTAGTCTTGGCATTATCAATGCCCTTGGGGTGTCAGTGCCCTTCCAATTGAGCCAAACAAACTAAGAAACAATACTACTTTTAATCAACAATAATTTATTTCCTCATAAAGACTGTCAGATTGTGCATTAATTAGGGCCCTGTCTGTTTTATTTTTTCCTAAAAAATACATTTTAATGTTTCTGGATTCTGTTTTAATGGTTTAATTAAATTTGAATAATCAAAAAGGATGTCTAATCAACAGAATTCATAACACTTCAACAATTTTATAATTTATTACAAATTTAACAATATTGTGGTCTATTAAATAAATGGGCCAAGCCCAAAATGGCCAGACATTAAGCTTTTAATTGTCTTAACCACAAATTATTGGTCAGAAAATTAGCTAAATTTAAGCAAATGCATTATTTAAAAGCCATTGTTGTCTCAGAAAAACATCAAAGACAGAATGAAGTTTTTGGCAGAACATGGGAAGTTGTGTGTGGAGTGATGAATCACAATGAAACACGAGTTGAATGGTGATGCTCCAGAGCGGTGTCTTTGAAAATCTGTTGACAAATATAATAATAAACGCATCTCTACCACAGTGAAGCATGGAGGAAGAGCTGTCATTGTGTGGGGAATCTTTTTAGCTGCTGGTGTTGGTGAGTTACAGTACTTCATTGTGAAAAGTCATTTAATGCTTTGGAGTAGAGGAGAATATTGCAGAATGGCTTGCTGCCCACAAATGAAAAGTTGTTATGTAAAGAGGAATGATCAGAGGTTATTTTTCAACACGGCAATGCTCCTGCCCAAATTGCAATGACAACCAAAAAGTGGCTTGACAACAAGTCCATTAGGCTCATGTTTTGGCCTGGTTATAGTCCAGATTTGAACCCTATAGTGAATATTTGGTCTCACATTAGAGAATTAAACATGCAAATTGCAATTTAATATTCACAGAATCTAGTCCATATCACAATTTGATTAAGTGATTAAGTGTAGAGACCCACTTTTGATTTATTCAGCCAAAATTCGCCAAATTCTGTGACATTCCATGTTTTACTGTAAATTCCATTTTTATGACTAGATTCTGCAATTCCATCCGCATTTTTTGAATTGTGGAAATCATAGGGCCCTGTTACATTGTTACACCAGTAGGTGGCGACAAATCATTTAAAAAAAAAAAAAACTGATTCATTCAGGAACTAAATAAGTGGACGAATGCATCCTGATATGCATACTTCCCTTCTAAACAGAAAATAAAAACAGTATGTGAAAGAGTGCTATGTCTGAATGGTACCTACTCAGAGAGTATGCAATTTTGGATGCAGCCATACAGTAGGTTTTATGAGGGAATCATTGAATCATTTAGTCTTCTGATTCATTCAAAAACGTTTATGAATTAGTCACTGAATCATTCACTCAATTCATTCAATAACACTGACTCTCTCAGAAACGCCATTTCCGTGTGTTGCTGGAGACAAAAAATTTTATGACCCGAAGGTAAATAACAAAATGACAGAATTTTCTTTTTACTGCAAAGTCCCATACAAATAATTAGTCAGAAATTACACTAATGTAGGTTTCACTTACCAAAAAATTAGCATTTTTAATATTTATTCTCAATTAAAAAAAAAAATTTCACAGCACCCTGCTCATCAGTTACAATTTATAAGCTCACGACTTATTTTGTTATGGCACGGCAGATCCGGTAGCTTCGCAAGATGAAGTAAACAGATTTGCATTGCAGAATACTTTTGGGCTATATTTGGACATCAAATGTCTGTGTAAGATTTCTCAGTTCTGCTCGCATGAGGTCTAGATGATGGTGGGCTTGATTTGAGTCATCATGCACTGTGGCATATTCTCCGCAACATCACACCCAAACTCATCCAGCTTAATGAATGATCACTGAATGATAAGAAATTAAGCAGCTGGAACATTAAGTAGATTAAAGGATCAAAGACATTGCGCTCTAGAAACATAGCTCGCTTCTACACAGACACCAATGCATGTTGGGAATCCACACGATCATAAATATGACCATAAATTTTAATAGGCTGTCAGAAGCTAAAGTAAGGCAAAAAGTACCAATTTGGCTCCAAATCCAAATGTGTTTTGTATCAGTCTCAGTGCTGAAATTCTACTTTCGGACTTCAAAGACGAGTCTATCAAGAACTGAATGGGAATATATTGATGCTTATGAAAGCAGGATAAAAATAGCCATTCATCCCCTGTGTGTCTGGGTGTCTACTCACTGGCATCAATAAAGGATAAGAAGGATAAATGTGTGCACATGTGTTTGTGTGAGCTAGTGCACATGCATTCAAGCACAAATACTAAAACATCCATTATTACTAGTATTAATTACTTCCCAATAGGGATGTGCTTGAAGCCAAATACCATGTTCGGAAAGGAAATGACACATAATATGGAGCCCATAAAAGGAACATGGTGATGGAAAAAAAGATAGGAGGAATCACCTGTACTCTGTGTATAGGTAGCAGTGGTACAGACCACACATTAAGATATTTGTCAGTGATGCTCAGGATCTGTTGTGCACAAAATCCTCCGCCATCATCCTGTCAGTCATCTCTCCTTACTCTCTTCACATGATAAGTGAAATGTACTGTAATGTAACCGACTACCACAACAAGCCTAGGCATGTCCCTTTAGGGGCTCCGTAGAGTGCGTTATTTCTTTTCCATGCCTTTCCGAATTCAGAATTAGGCTTCAGACACATAAATATATAACACAAATCAGTGTTGGTTAATAAAGTGATGTAGCCTTTGTCTCATATTGTCTCTTCGTCTTTTTCAATTGGAATAATTCATACTCTTAATAAATAATAATCAAAACTCTTATATATTAATAATAACAACAATAATGTTGGCACATCCTGTAAACATCAAGCTAAGATTACATAAAATTGGGAAATGTACATGCAAAAACAAACTTTTACATTCTTTTGAATGTGTTAACCATAGACAACAAGAAAACCCCAGTCTTAAGTCTGTAGAAAAGCCAATTTCTTCTTCATCTACTTTCTTCTCTTCAGATGAGGTCCATTACACTTGAAAACTAAGGCTGCCAAAAATCCACTCTATTCTAAATTAAAATGGTTTAAAGGTAAGATCTGGAATTTGGAACAACTCTATTTGCACCTGAGGTAGTTTTGCATTATGTTTGGACATGTTACTGAAGCTGCCATTGAATATGGAGACACATAACATTAGAGTTAAGCCTGCTGTAGGCCATATTTTTTTGGACTGCCACACATAAAGGCCGGAACACACCAAGCCGACGCTGACGAACTAGTGGCGATGAAAGCAGGCTGCGGGGTTGGCTCACGTCGGCAGCGTCTGGGTTCAAAGTTGCCCTGACACACCAACCCGACGCTCGACACCCGACGGCCAAGTAGCATGTCCGTTCTGCGCCTGCGTAAGAAGAAATGCCTTTCCGTACCAGCAGGTGGCAGTAGCTGAAAAGCCAATCAGAATCATCAGATGGCCCGACTGACCGACGCCGATTCAACATGTCGAATCAGCTGAAAAAAAGCCTGACAGATATTACTGAAATCTGTGTTCTCAGACATCACACAACTCTGTGACAGCCCTGGGCTCTGTAAACAGCAAATAAATGAATTAATAAAAAAAAAAAGGTCTGGGGAGTGGCCAACATTGTTTTAGCCTATCAGAAAATGAATAATTTTGCCTTGTTTCAGGGTGGTTGACATTGGATTGGACGACATGTCTTTGGAGAAAGAGTGTGATGTTGAAGTAATAAATAAATAATTCACAGCACCTTTAAAGAAAAATGCTCTCATTTGTCACCCTCAATCAATTCTCTCTGAATGGTGACCATGAGCTGTAAAACTGCAAGAAAGACAAATAAATCATCATTAAAATATCTCATGCTTTATATTCTGAGTCCTCTGAACCCACCTAATAGCTCTGATATTAATGATGCAAACATCTGCTTCTTGTGTTTCGCAATCGATGCACAGCCAGGTTAAATATGTGCATATTCAAATCATTGTAATGTAATTCGAGAGCTACAGCACAGGGAAAGCTTTTCAGTAAATAATGACTGTGGAATATTATTCTGTTCCTCAAGGAAGAGTGGATTAGTCACTTTAATTTTTGCTTTTATGCTTTTTTAAATTTTATTTATTTATTCTTTGATAGCACGTGATTTGCAATTCATCGTCAGTCCTACCTACAATTTTCTTTAGTGGTCGAAATAAAGAAAGTAGAGGTTTGGAACGCTATGAGAGTGAGCAAATGGTGACAATTTTCATTGTGTGGTGAACCTTCCCTTTAATATAAGAATGATTGCTTTTATAGTGTCATAGCCTAGCAGAAGCAATAATTTCAGGATAAGAGCTCTCTGTTCATCCTCTGGCTCGCAATTTCTCTTTTCTCTGTGTATTATGTTGGTCCATTACACTGAGAATATGGCAACAACAAGAGAATGCTTTCAATTGTCACATGTCTTTCTGGCAGGGGTGGACAGCTTCAGGCACAGTCTCTGAGGGCTATTTATCTGTGAATGCAGGAGGACAACTGAAGGATGCTTGGAGACTGTGAGCCACTAACCTCTCCTAAAATCAGTTCAGTAAGGTCCCACGGTATTCCTGCCTGGATTCAGATGGTTTGTTTCATGTAATTCCACTTGTTAAAACATCTGGCTTTGAACAAAGATGATAAACAAGACATCTGAGCAAGAGATTTCTATTATTATGTACTTACAGAACATTTCAATAAATGATAATCCCTGTTGTCTGGACCGTCTTACTCAGAATTTCTTTCATTCAGATAATACGTTCTTGTAATAAGAAGTCAAAAGTACCGGTAAATTGGTTTATACTAAAAAAAATACAGGCCTTTATTCATTTATATGATTTATATGATTGTTGCTTGTCAGACTGTATATATCCCAGCTAAGCCATGTCACACTGTCGGATCTCAGTTGTCATTAATGTGAGACTGTAAGACAGTCAAGACTCATTGAAAATGGATGTACACAAGAAGGACTCATCCGAGTTTTACATCATCCATCCGTGACCTTTCGGTGACTGTGAAATGCATTACATGCGGGATTGAAATGGTGGCTAACAAACAAAAACCATCTCTAGTGTTCATTTTGATCATGGCTTGTCTTGAAAAGAAAAAGGTGGGAAAAAAACAGAAGATGATGTGTGTGGAGCAAGTGGTGATTGTTGTCGCACTAATTGCATCAGGTTCTGAGCTCCTATTGGTTTTTATTTGACGGTTGTCGTAGAAGTCACACTCCAGTGCCCGGTTGCATGAAGCACCTTAAGTGTAATTTTCCCTTAAGATCGCCCTTATGTTTCCCTTAAGGGTGTTGCAGAAAATAACCGTTAAGTGTTACTTAAGGGTTTCTTTAGGTGAAACGTCATACACCCTAAGAATTTCCCTAAAATATATACATTTTTTACTTAAGTAATCCCTTAAAAAACGGTAAGTGTTGTATAAAGCCCCTTAACTGTCATTTCCCTAAGAATAACATAAGGTTCAGAAAACTTCACCTTAAGTGTTACACAGAGTGAGCAGGTTCAATCCGAGTCTTCTAACGAGACACGATCGACCGCTTTATATTATAAACAAATTGTAATTCAGGCGTTTATTCACATAAACATTGATGAAATTACATATGTAGCACATGTCTTATATAGTCAACGGAAGCGCAAATGTGCGAGCATCACGCGCAAGAACAAACCTCATTGGTTCTTGTGCTTGCGCGCACGTTTGAACTTCCGAAACAGCCTTATTCATATGGATGTCTTTCAATGAATGGACATAAATGATAAGAGAATATTAAAAATATCTTTATATGTTATCCAAAGATGAATGAAAGTCTAATGGGTTTGGAACGACATGAAGGTGAGTGAATGACGGCTATCAATTTGAGTTTCTCGTCTGGCCTTTTTCTTTCATATTTGGTTTTCTTTTTTGTTTTCCTTATCCATCTTATGTTGTTTTCTGTGAAAATTTACCGCGATCTGTATTAACAAATAACGTGTCCATGGCAACAGTAGAATTTTATAACGGCAAAACCTGGGTTGCTGTCGTGAAACACTTAACGGTTTCCCTTACCTAAGAGAACAGTTTAAGGAATTATATGCAACACCCTTAAGTCATTCCCTTAGTTAAGGGGAAATCACGCCTTAAGTGTCATACTTAAGGGAAAAACTTAAGGTGCTTTATGCAACCAGGCACAGGACTGTGCGTCAAATCTTCTGACACTGGCAGAATTTTATCGGAGGTAAAATTTGATTGCAATAATCATTAATCGGTTGTCAGCGAACTGTCAAACTAGCAATCAAAGAGTACAGATTTTAGCCTAGGATCAGAGGAATTTTTTAGGAATCGCAAAATTATGAATATTTTAGGAATCGCAAATCATGGCCAAAATCCAAGAGTGCACCTGGCTTAATATGCTGATTTGCTGCTCAAGTAACATTTTTTTTTTTTTTTTTACTATTATCAATGCGGAAAATCCATCCATCCATCCATCCATCAAAAAGTTTACTTAATTGAAAAGTATTTGCAGGCAAAACACCATTGTTTGAATTTATTTTAACAATATTAGTATTAGTACTTAACTTTTTAAATAAAGGAGTGCTTTCAAAAACATTCATTATTTTAATTACCAGTGTTGGCATTTCATCAGCACAGCGGAAAAAAAAATAAAAATGAGTATGGGAAAAAAAACTAAACTCTACAGCCAGCTGTGTAAACAGTTTTGAACATATCTTAGCAGAAATAATTTAATGGCCTAAAAGAGGTGAAGGAATTAGCGATTAAAATTTACAGCTTAACTCCATCTTGGGTTATAATTCTGAGAAGGCCAACAAGGAGACAAAATTATAACTGCTATTAAATTGTCACAGTGGAGGTCAAAGAGGGTGTTGAAAGTGTTAAACACATCTGTGGTTTAAGCACCATTCTTATGAAAACCAAACTACTAACCTCAGGGGTTAAAACACATGCCACTCTGCCAGAAAGCAACTTCATGCTTGCAAACCACAAGAAGTTTAGGGGGAGCTCAAAAGTCTGACATTCCTCTGAGAGTCTTTGCCATGAAACAAAGTTTTAAAAAATAAAACAGTTCTCATAATTCAAGAACAAACTAAAATGATGAGGATATGGCTGCTGTGGCCATAAAGTTCAGGACAGCTCAGTGAACTGTGATTAAAATTGACTCTGAGAGTCCAAGGTCTGTGGAGTGAGGGATGAGATTCTATATTAGTTTTGCCTTTTCTTCTCCTGGCATGACACAAACAATATATTAAGAGCTGAAGAGAAAGACCAAACTAGTTTAGCAGAGAAAGAAACAGAAATGCACGAGTATAGGTATTTGTGATGACATTGATGAATTGCTGAGGTAGTACCTTCACAACAACACATAAGTTCTGGGGCCTTCAAACACTTCAAACGCCTGCGCCCTCCCGAAAGCTCAGAGGTACAAGGGAGGGAACTGCAAAGAACAGTGAGCGACTCCGAGAGTTTCAGAGAGCGTGCTGTGAATCCATCTGGTTCGTGTGAGCGCTCCTGCTGATTGCTTTTGCAGGCGGAATGCAATAGGAACCGAATCTTTCAATATGTAGGTCAGCTTGTTGCAAAGCCCTAAAACTGATCCATGGAATCACCACCGCCTCTTACTTGTGGGAGAACCTGATAGTGAGCGATGAAAATTGAATCCTACCCCTTTTTTTGCACTCAACACAGGTCCATGGGGGTTCAGCGGAGAGGAAGAAGCGATCCTCACAGGTGGTCAGGGTTAGATTAGCTCTTCTCCGATCACACGGCTCAGTCACTCTCTGAGAAAATGATCCTCCCCCTTAAATCTGCAGTTAAGACACACTCCACCAGTGATGCTGTTGAACAGTTGCCCAGTCACTAGGCATCATGGATGCCATGGAAACTGAGATGACAGGGGGAGGGGTTTGGCTCGGACGCTCAATGAAACTACAGCCATTAATTAAACAGAGAAAAATGGCAAGCGTGGGGAAGAATCGCGTTCAATTTTTTTTTTCTTTTTTTTTTTTCCTTTCCATGGATCAGTTATAGGGCTTTGCAACAAGCTTCCTATACAATGTTCTGTCTGCTACTGTATGTTTTTTTTTTTTTATCTCTCCTTTCTTTTATGTCATGTTTTTATGTCTTATGATGTACTGTAAAGCACATTAGTTAGCTGCTTCTGAATAAATGGTGTTATAAATAAACTTTGACTTTTCACAAAGAGGGTGCAAAATTGGGTTTGAAACCTTTTTTTTTTTTTGTCCAACAAATGGTCGCTGCTTAACATTCATAAAATGTTAACTGACAAATTAACAAGATCAAACTAAATATTACATGAACTGTTTTAGTTCCTATTAATTTATTATGAGGCCATTTTTGCAACCCTGTTAACAAGATTTCGGACATATACTTGGTTTTAAAGGCACAATATATAAGATTTTTGGATTAAAATATCCAAGAACCACTGAAACAATGTTATATATTATGTTGACTTGTGCACTTTATCCCAAATGTTTCCAATAATGTTTAAATTCAGGGAAATAAGCAATTTTAACCACCGTCATTGTGTTACCTGTCAGTGACGTCATATCCGTGTTACCCTCAATTTGCAGTTTTACTTCTAAAGAAACCATGGAAACACCAAAGACGCTCTAATATATTATGTGTTTTATTAGACAGGCGAGCAACTGTTTGGATAACTTTATTGGCTTAGTATTATTGTTTGAATTGTGTTTTCTTCATTTATCATGCGTAACATGTTTGTACCATTCCTCAGCGACAACACTATTTTGTCAAGTAGCTAACATGGCATAATCAGAAAGAGCTTTATTTGTAGTAACAGTAATACAGCATTTTCTCCACCATACAATATATTTTAAAATTAACTGCATTCCATTTAGCAACACAAGGTATCCAGCTTTTATTAAAGGTGCCCCAGAATTGACATTTTACAAGATGTATTATAAGTCTAAGGTGTCCCCAGAATGTGTCTGTGAAGTTTCAGCTCAAAATACCCCATAGATTTTTTATTATTTTAACTGCCTATCTTGGGGTGGAATTAAAAATGCTCTGATTTGGGGTGTGTACACCTTTAAATGCTCATGCTCCCCGCCCCCAAGCTCGCGACTCCATTAAACATTGCATAAACAATACTGAAGTTCACAATATAAAATTCTGTATTCTCGTCGCTTTATAACATTAAGGTTGAACCACTGCAGTCACATTGACTATTTTAACAATATTTTTAGTACTTTTCTGGACATTGAATGTGGTAATTTCATTGCTTTCAATGGAGGATAGAAAAACCTCCCAGATTTCATCAAAATATCTTAATTTGTGTTTCAAAGATAAACGAAGGTATTACAGCTGTGGAACGGCATGAGGGTAAATAATAAACGACAGAAATTTCATTTTTGGGTGAACTAACCCTTTAACGACACTTAACATAAATTTGTTCTAAATACAGTTTACATTTTCTTATATTTTTATATTAAAAATATTGTTTTTATTTATTTGTATTTATTTATTATTTTTAATAAATAAAATTGCAAATTTAGCCTAAATAAAGCTGCCACATAGTAGGTTTGAACTAATTGGACCAAATGTTGGTTTATAATTACTTGATAAACTTATATTTCAAATAAATAAGTAAAAAAAAAATTCTCTGAAAATAACTGAAAATAAATGGCAGAGCTTGAAAAATGCAGTCAATAATATGCTATGATAAACTTCCTTTAATGCCTTAGGAGGGAAAAGTAAAAAAAAAAGTGAATAAATAAAAATTCTACAAATAAATAAACAAATGAACAAACACATAACTAAACAAATAAATTAAGTCATGGGCAACCCCATATTCATTGAAAGTGTGTTCTATTCCTGCATTTGCTTGTGTCCAGTTTGTTTGTTTAAAATGTGTCTGCTGTTCTCTGTCTGTATGAAGGAGCCTGTTTATGACTATAATAGTATTTACACAGGCTGCCCTCTATTACCCTATTGCTTATTTACCCCCATAATAATCTGAGTCCTGTGTGTGTGCGTATGTTTACTCAGGAGGCAGCCCTTTCAGAGGACATGGGTGCTATGCAAGTTCATGTGTATGCGTGTGTGTGTGTGTGCTGTGAATCTATGCTAGAGTACATGGACAAAAGTGACGTAACTATCTGTGTGTGTGTGTGTGTGTGTGTGTGTGTGTGTGTGTGTGTGTGTGTGTCTGTGTGTCTGCTGGCAGACTTAGGATGCTTCGCGCTCATGTGGGACGCAGATGAATGACTAACCATGTGTGGCATTTGGACTGAGTGTACGGAGTGTGTTATAGTTCATATTTGTGTATGTGTGTATGCATGGATGTCTACAGATACAAGTTGGAGACTAATCGTGACAGAAGCGTAAAATCATTTGTGGACTGCTCTAACATGACAGCTGGTCTGAGCATGACAAGCAACTAATAGTACAAAAATGCCTTTCACATCAACTTAGCAAGCTTCCATTGGGCAAATCTTGCTTGTTTTTGACCAAAACTAGTCTCAAATTACAGACTTCTAACTTCAGTCCTGAATGCAACACAATGACTCTGTATGAAAACACTCAAGATCTATATTATACATATATATTTCTCCTTCACTAAATTTAGAACAACTAGAACAAGGTTTTTTATGGCTGGAATGTGTGTATTCTAGATCCTAACCTCATCCTAACCTGACCTCGACCCTGTTCCAAAAATAAACCCAACCAAATCCTAAACTTACCCCCAGTCTAACCCAGTGCCTCAAAGTTCAACTTAGTTAGCAAAGGCTTCAGCTCAGCTTTGAAGCTGTCGCTTTATGCAGCCAGCTATATTTTCTTAGCGTTGTGGAAAAGCAAAAATCTTAAATATCCCGTTAAATCAAAATTCAGTTAATTTCTATGAGCTTTAAAGCCATCTATTTGCTAATATACTGCTTAAAGCTTACAAAATTATATACATTAGATATACATAATTTCAAATGTTCATGCTTTCTCTTCTCTAAAAACACTAGATTGTGTTTTGGACCGCAGGAGACAAAGTTATAGTACTTGATATTTTGATCCTTTTTAAAAATAAATCTGCCCATTGATAATATAAATATGTGATACCAGAAATGAAATAAAATTAAATCAAATTTTATGCTCGAGGTCCTTTCCTGGTCCAATTCCTGGTCTTTCCTCCTACTGTCCTATTTAAATAAAGGAAAAAAGCCCAAAAATATAACTTTAATAATAATAATAATAATAATAACTTACACTAAAAATAAAATAAAATAAAATAAAATAAAATAAAAAATCTAAAGCTTGTTTGCATGCTCCTACACAGAGATAATGTTATATACTGTACCCCTGACCTTGAGGCTGCACTGCTTGGCTGTACTTGCTGTGGGGCTGTTAATTGTGATAAATGGAGATGACACAGGCTGCAGTGTTAGCGCAAGGAGTCAATATCTTTTATGCCAGTGTTCCACACAAGCATAGCAGGGTAATTAATGAAAGATGCTTGGATGCAGTGCCCCTCCACCTGCCTGCACACTTCATTCAATAATACCGTGATAGTGAGAGAGAGATGGTATATACAGTAAGTGGGTTACATTTGTCAATTTGTGCAGGCATAAATATGGGTGTTTTCTATTTCCCCAACACAATGCGCAAAGTCTATGTGAATGCATGTGAATACGACCGTTACTAACACGCAAGCGTTTTTAAACACAGGAAACATGCTCACACAAATAAACACACTGCTCAAGTATGCTTGGAAGAGAGGATGTTGTCATAGACTGTATTCCATTGGGACACACAGTGGAGCCCAAAAGACCACATTGAAAATTTTGGGATTCAAAATCCATTTTAAACCAGCAAACAAACACAAGGTTTAAGGATCTTGAGAAGTTTAAAACAAAGAAAAGCTATGGCATAAACTGAAGACTTGATAAAGATTCCACACTTCCTAGTTACTGGTGTTTTTTTGGACCACAAACCACTGTTATATATATATTTTTTCTGCTTAATTCTGAAGGGTCTGAAACATCATGTTCATTTTTATGATAACAGATGTTATCATGATTTTGAAGGTCGCCTATGAATTCCATAAACACTGGTCCATATTTGTAAAGTACATTTCTGTTTGTGTCAGTGTCAACCATGCATAGGGGATGTGGTGCATCATCAGCATAAACGTTTTTTAAAAGGCTGTGTAAAAACTTATATGAAAATGCACTACCTTGCTTGTTCAAAATGCACAAAGACACAAATGGAGAAAGTTGATACCTAAAATACCCGTCTATTAGACAAACACAAGGAGCATTAGATACTCGGCACACTTAGTCTTCGCCTGCTTCGATGCATTATTGCTTACTTTACTTTTAATTAAGGCTGTCAATTTAACATGTTAATTTAGTGCAATTAATATAACAAAAAATAACATGCTAAAATGAACTAATTAATCATAGCAACAACAAAAAAAAAAAAAACTCAAAGGAAAGAAATCAAAACACGAAGCACAAGATGCTAAAACAACATGACAAAACTACTTTTAAATAAAGCAATAAGCCCCAAGAAGCTGTGGTTTACAGTGAATTTATAACAGCTAAGGGGCGTTGTTTAAAACCCCCTTAGCTGTTATAAATTCACTGTAAACCACGGCTTCACGGAGCTTATTGCTTTTATAAAACGGTTACCACACAATACAAATATTAAAGCCAAAAAATATGTATCACTGCAACTTTCTTGAAGTAAAAGCATTAAAAGCCTTCCTTCCGATGGAAAAATAGTCCCTGACCGTGAACAACAACAGAAGTTACATTTATTATGCCACTAGATGGCGGCATGGAGTCACTCAGTCGCAAAGACTTTTATATTGAAACTTGTTGTGAACACGGAACAACAAATGCTTTGACTAGCGCTGTCAGTGTCAGCAGGTCACGGGAAACCCATTAAATGAGGACAAGATCGCAGCGGACATTCAAACGGATTTTTTATTATGAACATAGGACTGACCTGAAGGAAAATGCTAAATCTGAATGCAGGTAATACACTCAGTCACTCGATATCTCTCTCACAATACTCTTCCACATAATGCAGTAAGCTTAAACAAAGACTCTTTGGCTTCAATGAACAAAATCAATTGAGAACAAACATGTTTACGTCGCTAAGAGCAGTTGCTAAGACAGACGCAGCAACATACACACTCAGTGGCGCATTGATGCTTATGTAATGCGGTATGCGGTAAGCTGTATGTTTTCGGGAATTTTACAATGGCTTCGAACACGGCTCAACCAATCAGAATCAAGGGCCGGAACTATCCATTTTATAAGAATCTTTTTGTAACTCTATTAAGTGTTTAACGCACCTGACACAATAATTTGCTTTTCTCAGCAAATACTGATATATGCGATAAATAGTGATTCAGCCAATTAATCCGTATATCATATAATTCATTTGAATTTTATAATTTATATTTTTTTCTATAAATTAATAAATAATTATATAACTTAGTTATAATAATATTAATTCAATATTTAAAATTGATTGACAGCATGACTGTTAATCATTCTTATTTTATTATTTCAACATTATTTCATGTTATTTTTCACTGTTCTTTGTTGCGCATTGCTAAACCGATGTGCGTTACGTGTCATTAGCTTCATTCTTACCAATAAAACTGAAAATTGAAAACGGAATGAGAGGAAATAGATGCAGCAATAAACACAGGGGAAGAGGGGGAAAGTTTTGATGAAAGGCTTTGCTAATATTGTACTTTTTCATGATCAAATCTTGGATTTGACACAGTTAAACAGATCATATTTATATCTCTTCAAACAGAAATTATATTCACAGAATAGGAAGAACAAAAGAATGCAAAAGCCAAATATGCTTTCAACAGAGATCTAATTTAGTCTTCTCAAAACAACGGCTTTTGCTAATTTGCATGTCTAATCTGCTGTGAGAATACATTTCCCACCAAAAAAGCAAAAAATAGAAGCAAACAAGAACATCAGTCCCTTTCCTAATGGTACAGCATTGCGATCAACCAAGGAAGAAATGCCTTTTGGGAACCCGTTGCAAGCCCCTCTGATGTAAATGTGTTCCGTTTTAAGTGGGACGCAAGTTGTGAAAAATGCTGGATGGAAAAGGAAAATCAATTGGAAAGGGATGAATGAGGTTTTGTCTCTACTTTTGCAACAGCTGTCAGGTACCAGCTGCATGTAAAGAGCCACTGACAGACTAATTGAGCTAATTCACTCATTTAATTTAAAAAGGATGAGGATCTAGGACAAAGCAGGCATATAGTAATCACTGACTCAGCGAACGGAATATCTTTCTTACTCAAGCTGTGAGAGAATCCCACCATACTCTGTTCCACAAAACAACATGTGTTGCATGACCACACAGAACGGCAAGCCCATCAAAAATGAGGAGGCATGTGTGGCAGAAAACGGCCATTCTAATTTAAGGCTGCGGTCTGAAAGTATTGCCTCTTTGTCGCCATCTCTGTTTGAAACCTGCAATTTCAGTTATTTGCGGAATTATCATCTTTACGTGGGTTGTGCATCAGCACGACTTCTCAGCGCGGATGAATCTAATGCTTTAAGGAGAATGTGTGGCTGTCAGTCACCGCACTGGTGAATACTGTACAGGTACGTCTTGGAAGTATGACCAAAATAAGAATTTTCACCAGAGAATGTCATCTGAACAAGTAAGTAACATATCTGCCACTTTTGTTCTGACGAAACCGAGAAAAAAAAAGCATTACAATAAATCGTGCTACCAATGGTGATTAAATCTAACGATCGCTTAGCTCATATAACGTCAAACCATGCAAATTATTATTATTGTTATACTTTGTTCTCAAATTGTTAATGTTAACAACATCAGCATTGCGTGACTATGTGTATTTAGTGTGTATTAGCGTTACCTGTAGATCTCTGTACAGTCTAATCTCTAATTGTCCATTTGTCATATCATACAATCCGCCATCCAAATGATAAGTGTAATTATTGCAGCTGCTGTGAGAAAAGGCTATAAATTATCCGCCCCCTGCAGCATCCTCCACATGCCATTTGCCTACTAGCTGGGACTCGTTCTTTATGTAAACAGACTTGACGCAATGACGCAAAGACGAACGGCTGCATGCTCGAATTTCCCGCAGAAACCTACCAGTACCACCCGAATTAGAAAACATTATTACAAGCTTACCGTTGTGAATCGGGCTAAGGTAAGGAGATAGTTTTGAACACTGGCTGGTTATGTACTTGATAAAAAATTGATTTTGGATCATTTTTAACCAAAAAAAGATACGGACAGCAGCTTTAAACATGTCACTGAAACCAAGTCCCAATGAAAATGCATGTCAAGTTCAGATGCAATTTTAATGGTTAATATTATAAACAGTCATTTTTCACTTCATACCAATGTTTCATTTTTTTGCTTTGAATGGCTAAAACTAATTAAATTAAGTGTTTCATAATTACTAATGGGAAATCAAGGATGAAACAATGCATTCAAGTCATGAAATCCTCCAGACTTGGCAATAATACCTTGCACCTTATCATATTTCTGAACGATCACCTTCATACATCAGCTAATATTTAATTTTAAATTGTCCAACATTTCTCCAAAATGTTTCTGCATTCCAGACTATGTCACTCAAGAAGGTTTGGACTTGGATCTCTTTTTTAGTCACAATGCGACAGGTGAAAAATCTCTTACAAAATCTGAATAACTTAATGATTATATACATAATGAAATATGCTCGAATTCTTCTTTTTTTGTCATTTTGCACAGTACTGCATTTGGTTAAGAACATGGTAAGGAAAGAATGCTACATTTAGTGTATTTGAGATCTGATGTATTTCTGTCAGTTTCTGGTCAATTGTTTTTAAGGACTCCCAGGTGGCCGGCTCCATCTTAAAATTAAACATACTCCTTATTTGCTTTAAACAGAAACATTTTAAGTGATTTATCCAAAATCTATACTGCACCTTCAGCCCTTGCCATTCAGCCTTTAACAAAAGTGTTCCCTCATCAAAAGCCCATCTCTGTAATCACGCACCGACCCCTCCATTGTAGAAGTATGTTCACAATCGCGTATTTCTGCATTTGCACAAGCCTTGGCACTCTTTAGACATACTTTCATTCTCACTTTTTCCTTTGCCAGCTATCTCTACTTCAAACAGACCAACTGTTCTCCATGCCTAGACTAATTAAGGGAGTTTAAAGAACAAATGCATTTTGTGCAAGCCGTCCAGCTTTTAAAATGTCCAGAAGCTTCCAAAGCTTTCCTAATTACCTTATTAGTTAAAGCACAATATTAATATAAGTGATTTATGATAACCGTCAATATGCTTTTAAAATTGACTACGACAGTCTAGGGGTGATAAAACCAAGTCTTTAAGTGAGGTTTAATATGCCAGGGCTCAACGATTTCGGTGGAAAAAAAAATTAAAAATACAATGAAGTCATTGCTCTCCCAATGTTAAACTGTTTAAACCATTTGGTAACACTTTAGTATCTGGAACACATTTTCACTATTAACCATGACTTTTGCATCAATAAACTCCCAATTTACTGCTTATTAATAGTAAGGTATAGATGTTGTAGCATTTAAGTTTATGTATTGGGTAGGAATAATGTATGTAGAATATCCAGAATAAAGCTTTAATATGTGCTTTATAAGTACTAATAAACAGCCAATTTTATAGTAATATGCAAGCTTCTTCAAAAATATGCAATTTCTTCAAAAGTGATTAAAAGTAAGTTTCATCCTGACTTATTCCATTTTTCTTCTGTTTTATAGATTCAAAAGCAGCAGAATCAAAATCTTTCCAAGTACCCCCTGGAAACTGTTTAAATACACCATGGGATTGGGAATTTCTGACTTAAACTGTGGCCTGTTCTGGTAATGAGAAAATGACAAAATACAATTAATGCAGTTTGCACTGATGAAAGCTATGTGAACAATTGCTTCTAATCTCTGTTTTCATAACATTAATTTCATCCTTTCTCCAAATCTCTCCCAAGACACCCAGAGCAGAGAACCAAGAAAAATTTAAACAGCCAATTCAAGACCAATATGATCTGAAGCGGTTCAATTCTAAATGACAGAGGAGCATAAGGTCACATATAAAAACTATCCCTTTAATGGCAACGATCTGGAAGGCTTGAGATCCTGCAATTCTCGGCAGTAAGCTCATTTTCAGAGTCTGAGAATTGCACAGGGGATTTGAAAGGACACGTTCAAAAAAGGAACTCCCAAACAGCTTAACGTCATTATTATGAGCTACATTTCCAGGAGATGCGGCAGAGGAGCAATCACTAAAAAGAGCTCGCAAAAGAGACACAGCACTGCTACAAAATACCTAGCAGCAGGGTTTCAGCACTAAATAAGCTACCATTTACATTGCACTACTAAAAAACAACAACAACAACAACAAAGCATCGACTGGACTGGTTAATAGAAAGTGAGACTGTCGTCAAAAAGAACAACGCAAAGTTCACTTCTGGGTCTCACTAAGAAGAAAATATGCTTTGGGAATCATCATCTGTGTTTATACTCAGTACATGTTAGATTAGTCACACAAATACACTGTGGTGCATGGAGCATGTAAATCATACGATATTGACCTCTGGGATATTGAAACTAAAAAATAATGGGCACTACCTGCCGTTGCTAAGACACAGTGAGTGTTGAATGCATTTGCAAGAGCTTGAAACCCCTAAACCTCGACTCTTCCCTCAAAACGGCTGTCTATGTTTCTCAAAAGACAACAATCACGTATGATAAAGTCTTTCTTCTTCAAAACAGAACACTGTTCTGATTGTAATAAAATATGTACACTATTCAAATCCACTGTGTAGAGAAGCCACCACATCTACAACAAATCAAGACGACAAATAGCTCAAAAAAGATTGTGGATCTTCTGCTTCTTCTGACATTTAAATTCTTGAGGAGAAACTGATAAGCCCCCTGCATGCTAAAACCTTTAGCTCGAAGCTGTTGGGTCTGTGGAGAGCGAGAAGCCTTTCTGCTGCTTACATCTGATGAGTTAATTAGACCTGTGTGCTTATTGAACTGCACTGGGTTGACTGTAATTTGACAAAAGCTTCCTGTGCGTAACCTGGCCGAAGGAGTCGTGTGTACAGGTGAAATTATTCTTCCTGTGGAGCGATATAAAAACACAAACAAACACGTCTCGCGGGGCAAATGACCTTAAAGACTCTTGTTTTCTTTTAGGAAGTCTGATCTAAACTCACAGAAGAGTCGAAAAGGATGCCTTCTGAGCTCCTGTCAGGTGTAACAAGGTGTAAAAGAAGCGCAAACAAATGACTTTTAAACAACCAGCAGCATTGTGATGGAAATATGCTATCAAAAAAAGCTACGTAGAGGAAGAAAAACTTAGTGATAACAATTTCATTAGTATCTGAAGAGGGCAAGATTACACATTCATAAGCTTTTCTTCCACACAGATGGCTCTGTTTTCTTCTGGCCTCAATTTTATCATAATCGTCAGCACAAGTAGACAATCACCTCAGATCTGACTTTCCAACCTCTCTAGCTGCATGCAAAAAGTTAGTCGGTCTTTAAATGCTATAGGAATGAATGTGCATGGGTATTGGATTATTTGAATACCCTGCAAGATCACAGCAATGACACTGATTTGCTGAGGCAATGAAAAGAGTCAAATAAGTCGATTAGCAGTTGTACTGAATTGCTTTTTTTGCACCTTTGCTAGCCACATGGGACATTTCATAACATTGGCAAAAGCTGCACAGCGAAAATCACAGTACCATGTCTTCGCTCAGTAAGTATTTCACAACACACATACGATCAGTCATCGCTCACATCATTTTCAGAGCAAAATACTCTCCGCAGATCTAGCTGTCCACAGCACTGGAAGTGATACAACGCATATTAATGGTAGCTGAAAGCCTGTATGTTTTGACTGTCAGAGTTTCAGCCCATTACTTCGTAATAGTGCCAAACTGGGCCGCGGTCCAGAGCGGAGACTGATAAACTTGCTGCATCCTTTTTAAGGCTAAAAATAAAGTCTCTTTTCTTCTTTACCTTTCAGTGATGTCTTTTTATATCATTTAGAATCTATGATATGCTTGTGAGGCAGTGCCAAGCGTCTATTATAAGCTAGAATTGACATTCTTTTCAAATGTCTTGCGGCTCAGCTGAGGACTGGCAGGGGATTGTGTCCTGTCCCTGCTTGTATTTACTGTCTACAGAATTCAATAGCACACCCACACACTGCTGAGTCACATTGGCAATGATCCCCTCCATCGAAGGATAGTCATTAATTACCTCCACGGTTTCCCTTAAAATCTCAGTGTCAAATGATAGTTTAATGACACTCTTTAAGTGTTATTCTATGTAGACATTTAAAACTAAACAAAACAGAACAAAAAATAGAACAAAAAAAAAATGTCTTTTTAAATCCTGTAACAAGCAACATCAATTTAAGAAAGCAATTACAATAAGCTTCTGGTGATACAAACCAATGCAACTAGTTTTGAAATGGCTAAAATGTGCAATATAAAATATATTTTGTTACGGGGTACTGGCAGCTCTGGTATCCGGAAGTTTACAGTAAAAATGTGATGGCATTTTCTATAACTATATATGTAAATTATGTAAGTATTATGTAAATATACTGATCTACTTGAGCCATGACAATCTATTTTTTTACTCTACAAGGTACTGACACTAATACAAGTGATACAATGGAAAGCAACCTGTATAGTAACTGTTACCATTTCCAACAAACTGACACAATCAGGTTAATACACACACTACTAAAATAATGCTACTAATATGAACGAAGCAACATAAAGTGCAAAATAAAATAATCTAATCTAATATAATGCACATTACTATTAACACAAATAAGAAGCATTTAATTTTCTAAATGACATCTAAACAAACGTGATTGTTTGTGAGGGGGTTCTGGGAATCCCCAATAAAGATTATTTTAACAATATTTTACCATACACATACGTATTGCCATTTTTTTTTTTTTTTTTAGCAAATTAGGAGGTAATATATACGCTGTCCTTATAAAAACCTTTTTCTTTTTTGCATTTACAATACGATTGCATGTGTACTATTTTCTTCTACATTTTATTCAACGTATAAGAAGGTAACTTACATTTAACCATTTAAAAGGTATTTACTGCATTGTAGCATTTTTACATTCTTTTCTCTGTTAAATTGACTAACATTTAGCTACTATACGCTTTCATGGGGTAATAGTCGTACCTGTGTGTGGAGGATGCGACTCATTGCTCCAGTGTTTGTCTGCAGAAACCTTCAAACAGCACAGCGCTCCTTTGCTCCAGATGCAGCTGTCCGGATGCTCCGCTCCGGGGTGACAGACCTCTGTTTGAAAAACAATGGATATTCACCCCTAGATTGGTCGGTGTTGCACTTACAACTGGAAATAAACTGGTGAATTTTGCACGCGTTTGAATCGCTGCCTCATTTTCACCCAGTTGCAGATTAGTTATTATTATAGGCAATATATCCGTATAATTTGGGGGTTCCGATGGACACTTAATCCTCAGTAAATAATCTTCTGTCGAGTTTGAGATTTTAAGGTCCTCGGAGTCAGGTGTAAATGGTTTATTCAGACGCGATACCAGTCACGCGCAACACTCAGTCAGTGTTCCCTGTTAGATATGATAAGCGTTTCGACCTGCTCCCCTGCGGCTGGAACTGAACTTTTTCAAGAGTACTGCCACAATTCGCTCTCTTTTCCAAAATTATTCGATCCTTGTAAACACGGTGGACACTCTGCACGTTGCCTCCTCACATCGAGTGACCCTCTGTTTGTGTCCCATCGGTCAACAGTAATGCGTTCACATGAAGCCCTACATGACAGCAAGGAGGCGTCACTGCGCGCGGATAAAAGGAATGGACGTTTAGATTTTGCGCGCGTGCGGCTAAATGTTGTCCAGCGAGCAATATGTGACGACAATTGTAAGAAGTCTTGTTGTGCGCGAGCGGAGTTGGCTGTTGCAAACTAATCCGTGCAGTTCCCACGCGGGCTATGCGTCTTCATCCTAACCGGTCTCTCGCGTGCGCTCAGCAGCAGACTTAGCGCTGAACAGCCTTCATAATGAGTGAATTCCATCCGAAAGTGAGCATCACTATACCATGTTCACTCCGAAGGGGGAGAGCGCTTGAAGTGAGTACTCTGAAGGGAACAGAGGGCATTTACTGTCTAATTTGGAACACCCTACACGCAAATATACATACGTCAGTATAGCACTTGGTTTTCCATCAGAAAGTTATGCTGAATTGACACGTTGAAAATAGCATCGCGATACCGCCGATTGATTAAAAAAATATTTGCGTCGAATACAGATAGCTATTTGTCCTTCTTTTAAATATAGCTATTTCAAATCGTGTAGGCTACTGTCATGTGCCCCTAAAAACATTAAAAACAAACAAGTGATTATAAATAGCCTAGCCTATATGTAGGCTTCAGCAATATAATGGATGTTTCTCATGATAATCCCAATCCCGCTTTATATTCTCAAATAATTTATTTTGTCTTAAAAAGGAATCGCAGGGACCCGCCAACAACGATAACATGAAACGGCAAAATTACGTAAAAACGAAAAATATTTATCTTTATTCGCTTTTCACACTGCTCATACTATAACCGGGATTAACAGTTATTGGGTATTCATAACCTACCGTTTCACACTGCACATTCCTCAGTATCACTGATTGGACAAATGCAGCACGTGACCTGTTTATATAAAGGCTCTAGCATTGCGCATCCTCATATTACACATTGCTGACTGTAATATCTAGTTTTTGTTGTTGTTTTGTTTTGTTTTTCGAACTATAAAGGTAAGAATGACGGTCTCTTCTTCACTCCAATTGTCGCGTTTTCCATCACAGTTTGACATTTTTTCCTATCATACACAGAAACGACTGTTTATACATCGCACAGTGATTCCGTAACTGCCCAAAGCAGATGCTTAGCAACCGACAACCGACCGCGTGCCTTATATTCACACGATTGGTTGTCGGTTGCTAAGCATCTATTTGTAACATTCTAACACTGCATCGTTTCACACTCTACAAGTTTGGCGCCGTATTGAGGAGTTAACACCGCAAAGGCGGTGCTAACCCTGCTCCAGAGCAGGGTTTCATAACCCCGGGTAAAAAGCAGTGCTAACCCCGCATCTAAATTACAAGTGTGAAACGCTCCTTTTTAAAAGCGGTGTTTAGGATGACGATAACCCGGGGTTAAGCGCAGTGTGAAAAGCCCTAATTAGATTTAGTGTTTTGTTTAATATATTTTGAGTTTGTCTTATTGTGCTGATCAGGCCAAGGAACAATTTGGGTTGTGTGAGACGCAGATTAAGACCTGAAAAAAAGTCTTTATAAAAATGCCTTTATGCCACACAAAGTCAGTTTACATAATTAGAGGAGTTACATAATACCTCATTCTGTGCACCTTGATCGAATGAATAGTGTTTTGATGAAAATTAATAGCAAATCTTTGATATGCAGTCTCAAAAGTTTTTTTTTTCTTCTAAATTGGAATGAAGTTCTCTATACAGGAATGTCCTGATTTGATATGCAGCCTTATCTTACCTTATCTTATCTGAATAAGCAAAACTAAAAATCAATGAATGAATCCATTTATAATCTATATACAATCAATTTATAATGTCAAACAGTACAATTTATAATGAATGCATCCATAAAATCATAAATAAAATGTTTTAAAGTTCTATTTAAATTTATTATTAGTTCAGCATTCTAAAATTTTAATTTCTTAAACTCTCCTAGTACCTCAGTTATCCAAGATCTTGCACAATTTATAACTTGTACTTTAAAGCAGAGAAAATCAGCAAATGAATACTAATATATGTCATTTTGTTGTTTGTTGTTTATTTATATAGCACAATTTAATACAGCGTTGGTTGTCCAAAGTGCTTCACAATCCCCCCAAAAAAACTAAAGAAAAAATAAATAAATAAAACAATATAAACAAACATATAACCTTAAAGAAAACATACACACAATAAAAATCAAACTCCAACATTAAAACTTACAGTCAGAGTTGAGCAAATGTGATTTTAACATGGCTTTGAACACAGATAAAGATTAGGCAGATCTAATCCAAATTTTCAGCTTTTGAGTTCAGTGTTGTTTGTGATACTGACCACTCTTGTTTAAAGGTGACAGCACAGCAAAATCCTTCTCACGTATTTCCAGACACTGTCCTCTTTCTACATTTAAATGTGTTCTCAGGGTCAGGAGTCACAGGAGCACCCAAGTCCTACACAGAGGTGTCGAAAAGAACAACCTGCTATATTCAGTCATTCTTCATATTGCATTAATGCAGTTGCACACTCCAGTTGCTTTTTATAAAAAGAAATTGGAAATGTTTCATTAGGCTCAGTAGGGTCCTTTGCTATGTTTCACCCATTTAACTTGAAACAGGCCTCACAACAGAAGGAGCCTATGCTTGCACTCGAAAAATGACCCACGCCATCACGCCGCGTACACACCAGGGTCAGAAATGATTGGGGCTTGGGGCAAAAATGTCACCAAAATTAATAAAAAGGCTCCCAAAATTCAAGATATAGGTCAAAAAATGTCCCTGTAAGTTCGGGCTTTTAATCTTTATAATAGCCTATATTTAGGCCTATATGTTTATAACTCAGGATATAGAGTGCTGTTTATACAGCAGAACTACAGTGCAGAACTAAAAACATATGGCATCTGAAAGTTGTGTGTAAATGCAACTTTTTGACCAACTTTTTTCAACTTTTGATGTTATTTCTAACAAGAAATTACTAAACAGTCCTCTGAATTGCAGTTGCCAGCCTGGCTTGACCATCCAGAAGCTTATCTAAGGACATCTGTTGATATCTGATGATTAAACTCGTTTTGCATTATTAAAAGTGTTGACAGGAATGTCTACTGTTCATATAAAAAGCTGTATTACAAGTTCGCTTTTTAAAACTTAAATCGAGAGTTCACAAAAATGAAAAATCTGTTACCATTTACACACCCTCATGTAGTTTCCAAACCTATGACTTTCTTTCCTTTGCGGAACATGAAAGCAGATATTTTGAAGAATGTTTTAACTGTTTTTGTCCATACAATGAAAGTCAATAAGACCTAAACAACATTGGACCCTATCTTCATTTGTGTTCCACAAATGCATTGTACCCATACTGTAGGTGTAATTTACGGGTAATTTACGACATGTCCCCACCACTTTTTGTCAACGTCAATATTGTCCCCACCACTTTTTGAAACATCTCGCAGCACGGATGTGTACCTAATACAAAAGAAACATCTCCATTTTATTAGAAATGTGTTGGTTTGTGTTAAATAAGAGGTGTTCGGGCACTGGAATGTGTTGTTTTTGAAATCATGCTGAGTGCTTCTTGTCGCTGTTATCAGTGGCGAAAGGCAACAGTTTTCTCAAGGCGCTCTCGCACAGTCTCCACACAATCTAACGCTTAAGGCTGTTGCGGAGACTCTCTATTCATTCCGGTGAAATCACAAAACAAAAATGCACACAAACATGTCCCTGCTCTTGATATACAATCACTGATGAACATCTTTAGTTTTAATGATCTACGTATTTATTCACTAATGTAAATACTCTCAAGACTAACATAGAAGATGTACAACATGAGGGTGAGTTTTTGGGTGAGCTATCCCTTTAAACTCAGCTACAACAGAATTTAGTGCCTTAAAATAGACAGATTATACATAAGAAATTATACCAAAGAAATGACCGGCAAAAATAATTGAATATAATAATATATTATAACTGCCACACATACATACATCTCGTCATGATGTGAGAATTTTTTTTTCTTTTTCTCTTCCACAATTTCCAAGATAACCATTCATGACGAAGCCATTCATTATCACAACACCTGCTGTGACATACGTCTCATTTTACTTTATGGTATGCTGTCAGCTCGCC
Source organism: Ctenopharyngodon idella (assembly GCF_019924925.1). Taxonomy (NCBI): domain Eukaryota; kingdom Metazoa; phylum Chordata; class Actinopteri; order Cypriniformes; family Xenocyprididae; genus Ctenopharyngodon; species Ctenopharyngodon idella. Next base: position 23,436,063 of record NC_067222.1, read on the forward strand.
AGTGACATATTGACATCCGTTTTGATGGCACACGGTGCACTTTTCTACATGCCGTACATGACTCATTCATACTGTATTCTCATTAATCGTCACTGGGGCATTTTTTTTTTTTTTTTTTCAAATGGTAAGGGTGATCTTGTTTACCCAAAAGGAATTGCATTTTTAGGTGGACTGAATTTAAGAGCAAGCTCTAAAAGCATGCGGGACATTAATAAAGTATGCACTTCTGCACCTGACAAGATCAGATTTTGTTTTCCTTATATGCTCGGGAATGGAAATGCGAGCTCTTCTCATTTTTAATAGACTAGGGAGTGATTCTCTTTATATGTATTCCAGTTGCCATTTATTTAGGAAATGATTCGACCCACGCACAGGTAATTGGTTGAGTACAGTGTAGATATGTCATGTTAAAAGCAAACCTCCCCTTGTTTAAATGGAATAGGGCACCTCAATGGTTCATTTCAGTCTAAAGCAAGGCATTTTTATGGTTACAGGGGCTGTTCCGTTTAATTTGTTTTGGTCTTCACTGCTAATTTAAGTGAAAGAGGATGACATCATGAACGGTCTTCCTAAAAGTCATAGGTCAAGTGCATGAAAGTGCATAATACTCTGATGTCCTCAGACTTCCGGCAAAAAGTTTGAGTCATTCTGGCTACGCACACACTTTTTCACAAAACATTTTTAATTACTCACTGTTCCCTTCTGCTTAGTACTACCTAAAGGGATAAATTGTCATTTCAAACTTGTATCTTGTGAAATTTACATCATTAATTAATTTTAAATTAGTTTTACTGTGTTTAAGAAACAGTAACAGTAATGGTGTCCACTGCAATGGACTGATGCATTTTCACTTATGGAAAGTAAACTACAAAAAATACATTAAAATATCTGAAATTAAAAGGTAGACATACTTGTTGCTTTAGCACTTTCACCAGTCTTGTTGAATTTATGTCATCATAAATGAAAAACACAATGACAAAAAAAAGGGCAGCCATAAAAATTATTTGATAGGGTCAAAGATCCATGGTGGTTTGAATGTAACATCACGCTCCAAATATTTAAAATGGCTTTTAAATGTTAAACATGCATCAAATATGAAGATAACAGTCTTGCATACTCTTATCCAGGCAGAGCGCCAAACCTTGCTTGCCACCTTAAAATAAATCCAGGCATAGCGTAATGCAATGTGAAATATACGTATAGATATCCGGCAATGAATGTGATTGTGACAAGTGGCACGTCCGTTGAAAAAAAGAAAAAACAAGGTCAACTTATCTGCTAACCCTTCTGAGGCCAAACCACATTTTTATGCCTCCTAGAGAAAATAATGATTGCACTGCAAGACAAAGATCAGATAATTTTAGTTTGCAGAAACAAACCAGCAAAGCATAGATTGTGAGATCACAAGTCTCTAATCTTTATCTGAGATGAGAATATAGTTCAAATTATGACTTTTGCCATCTTCAGAAACCTGTTCTACAAAGTTTCAGAAATGGAAATAATGCACTGCCTGTGACTCATATGTCATGCGGATATGCTATGTCCCAGTTTTTCAGACTGAGAATGATATCTGTAGTTCCCCAAGTTGAGCTATAATGACGCCTCTCCAGAGGAGTTAATGACCAGAATGTTGTCTAACTTGCTTCCCTCGTTCTACATAGGCCTTTGACAGCAGCTCAGACCACAGCCTGTTCTCTCTAAACTATAAACAAAGCTAGTAAAGGCTTGTTTTGTGACCAATTTCAGCAGTATAAAAATTGAAATGAAATGAAAAAATCAGAACCTATCCTGGACTCTGTTGAAGTCAACTATTGGATTAAGAAGATTTACAAACAAGGCATGGTCAACTCTGACAGCACAATAAATACTAAGTCTGACAAAATACAGCTTAAGGGTGAGTTTCTCAGATTCAGAACATGCTAGACCTGAACTATACGTGCTGCTTTTTATAATTCTCTGTTTTCTCGCTATCCTTTCCTTGAGATTTCACCCATTGGGAATTTATTGGATTTTGACAGTGGCTGTTGCGTACCAAAATGGAGCAAGATGGTTTGAGGAAATTAGCATTTTGTGACACCCAGAAATGTTAATAGTTACAAAGGCATCACAAAGACAATTAATATTGCACAATAAGACTAGGAATGTAAATAGTGTCACCTTTCATGTTGATACTTTTGATATCTGCAGTAGGGCATTAATGAAAAAGTGTGAAAGATGATTAAACAGTTCTTTTCAAATGGTTAATCCACTGAATTGTGCTTTATTGTACTATTTTTCATGCACTGACATTAAGCGTGTCTTCAGGATATCATGCATCAAATGCATCAAATCATAATGTTCATTTCAGACTGAAAGAGGAAACAGAGAATGTTTACACAATAAACTCTGCTATGAATAATTGCCTCACACACACAGTTTAGTCTCCCGTTTCTGCTGATTTATTCAGTGTTGTGTGATTCGATTACTATGGTTTTATCCACCGTAGCGTAACCTGAGAGGTCTACAGAAATGCTCTCACACAACAAACCCTTGACCCAGATCCCAGCCCCCAGAGATTATTGACAATCAGAGTGACCTGTCCTGACCGTCATACAGCAAGCCTGGAAAATAAAGTGACCGTGTTTGGTTTGGAGCCAGAAATAAAAGCATAAACAGCAGTCATTTTTAGCCATCAACAATAGAATGAAATGCTGTCCTCTGTGATCAAGTGAAACTGGTTTTCCTCAAAGCTTTATACTTAATGCAGGCATCCAAAAGCTAATACTAAAAAGGTTTTGGACAGTTTTGTGCAGGTTTTAATAGTAAAGACAGCAACAAACCCAATGCAAATGCATCACACCTGACATGAAGTGCTGAGCTCTACAACACACGAGTCAAGGTTACAGCTGATGCAGATGGAGACCAGATGCACCATTACTGTTATACCAACCTGATCTCAAGGCAGTTTGTACGTATTTTACGAGGTGGCTAATTCGTGCAAATTCATACGACCTCACTTGTAGGAATTCATATGCTTTTTGGTAAATCTTACGTATTTTACGAGTTGACAAATTCATATGAATTCATACAAATGACCTACCCCAAACCCCTCCAATAGGGTCCCTTCTCAACCCTGCCCCTAAACCTACCCGTCACTGGAGTTTAGACAAATCATACAAATTCGTACGAGTGAGGTCGTACGAATTCATACAAATTAGCCACCTCGTAAAATACATACGAAAAAATTCACAAAATTCTAACCTTTCATCACATTATGAAAATAGGGTCCAAAACACGTTGGCCACAATTATTGGCACCCCTAGAAATTCTTATGAGTAAAATATCTCTGAAGTATATTCCCATTCATATTTACATTTATTTAGCACACCAGGGTGATCATGAACATGAAATTGTCCAGCCACGACTTCCTGTTCCACAGGAGTATAAACATGAGGAAACACAAAGGCCAAATTCCCTTAATCATTCATCACAATGGGTAAAATCAAAGAATATAGTTCTGATGTGCAGCAAAAGATTGTTGAGCTTCACAAAATAGAAAATGGCTATAAGAAAAAAGCTAACACATTGGAAATCCCCATTTCCACCATCAGGGCAATAATTAAGAATTTCCAATTAACTAAAGATGTCACGAATCTGGACGTGTGTCTAAATCGTACTAATGCGCGGTGGGGAGGAAAGTTTGAGTGGCCAAAGACTCTCCAAGGATCACAGCTGGAGAATTGCAGAGATTATTTGAGTCTTAAGTCTCAGAAAGCCTAAAAAAAATTATCAAACAGCACCTACATCCCCACAAGTTGTTTGGGAGGGTTTCAAGAAAAATCCTCTGCTCTCATCCAGAAACAACCTCCAGCATATTCAGTTGTCAGACACAACTGGAAAATAAACATCAAAACCAACACAAAAATGTGTCACTGAGCACAAAATGAACCTTCTGCCATGGTCGTCCCAGTCCCCTGACCTGAACCCTAAAGAAAATGAGTGGAGTGAACTGAAGAAAAGATGCACCAACATGGAGCTGAAATCTGAAGGATCTGTAGAGATTCTGCCTAAAGGAATGATCTCTGATCTCTTGTCAAGTGTTCTCCAAACTCATCAGGCATTATAGAAGAAGACTCAGAGCTGTTATCTTGGCAAACGGACGTTGCAATAATTGGGTGCCAATAATTGTGGCCAAGGTGAACTAGAGAAAAACATTTATTTCATAATGAGCTGAAATGAAAGGTTAGAATTTTGTGAATTTTTTTATTGAAAGATCAAAAGGATAAACAATGCAGATTTATTTTCACAGCCATCTTTGCTCATATTTACCAAGGGTGCCAATATTTGTGGAGGGCACTGTATGCCCTAATATCTTGGATTAAAAACTCACAATTTAAATATAAAAATGATTTTAGTTAGTTTTCTTTTATTACAACAATAACAATTAAGTCAATATAAGAGTGTATTTTAAATAATTGTACTTTAGTTTAAAGGGTTAGTTCACCCAAAAATGAAATTTCTGTCATCAATTCACCCTCATGTCATCCCAAATGACATGAAGTGCTGAACGACATCTTCGGAACACAAATGAAGATCTTTTTGATGAAATCTGAGAGCTTTCTGTCCCTCCATAGACAATAAACTTTTTGAAGCATCAAAGTGTCAGTTGTGTAGCTGTCTACGGAGGGACAGAAAGCTCTCAGATTTCATCAAAAAGATCTTCATTTGTGTTCTGAAGATGAACGAAGGTCTTACGGGTGTGGAACGACATGAGGGTGAGTAATAAATGACAGAATTTTCATTTTTGGGTGAACTAACCCTTTAAACTCCAACGAGCATTCACTAGAGCACCATGACGGATGGGTGTTGTGTTGACATGAGAGCAGGTGAACGCATGTTGGAGTATAATATTTTGTAAATATAAAAAATGATGTTTGTTTGCACAAGCAAAGCATTTGCGTCGCTTTATAAAATTGAGGTTAAACAACTGGAGTCACACGGATTACTTTAATAATGCCTTTACTAACTTTCTTGACCTTGAAAGTGGTAGTCATGTAGGCTGTCTATGGAGGGACAGAAATCTCTCAGATTTCATTAAAAAGATCTTCATTTGTGTTCTGAAGATGAACGAATGTCTTACAGGTTTAGCACGACATGAGGGTGAGTAAATAAGACAGAACTGTCTATGTTGCTGTTTTGTCACGTTTCTGAGTGCTGCCCATGTTTTAGGAAAATTCCAGATTTGCATTCATTTAATCCTTTCTCTAATCAAAATATATCAAACAAAATGATTGTATTCCTGTGTCCTCAATATCATTTTCCACCTCTTTAACTAACAAAAGCCAGTTCCTTAATGATATTATCCTCCAGAAAGTGGCATTATTTTGGTGGGAAAACAGCACAAACATCAGTCATCAGTAAGTTTTACAGTATTGGATTAATTACGCAGTATAAAAATTACAGAAAATTGTTGAAATTTATAAAGACAAACCGACTGATACCACAAAACATCACAGAACGCATCTGTATACATATAAATTTTTTTTTTTTTTAAGTTTTCAGAAAAAATAAAAACCAATCCCTCACTTAGCAATAGCTAAATTTCTCTCTTAATTTCCATCCTGCTAATTGTCTTGCAATTATGTAAGTAATCATACGTAATAAAATGTACATGCCTGACCAGAGCATATTTCTAAAACTCCGGTATAGCTTTTTATAGAATTACTTACAAATTAGGCATATTTATTTTTCAAATGTTACAAAGCTCAAATAGTATTTCATAACCAGAATAAACCAGCTCATTCCAGCAGAGATGCATTTGAAATGGATTCAGCTGTACTGTAATGACTAGTTTTGTGAACGATCTAACAATGTGTCTTCTTGCTGTCTTCCTTTATGTCCTGGGAATATGAAAATCTTATAGCCGCTAGTATTTCCTGTCTATTAATTATTCACCGTCACCTGAGGACCAGCCACAACAGAGCGCTCAAGTCAGTTATGTTATCTCTCAAATTCTGAATGCCACGGTACAATGCAACCTTTTCAGACAGACCAGAAAGGAATCCACTATTTTTAGGTCCTTGTCACTGGATACCTCTGAGTGCTTGGTAATGAGGTGATCTGCGTGTATTCTTCATGCAGTCGTCTCCGCTGTCCCCAATGGTTGGCCTGCAGTAACTCAATTGCACTCCCTGATGGTTATGCTGCGGCCCATCGTCATGTTCTATATTATTTAATATGATGTATTTAGTTTGTACCAATTGTTCTTCCAGTGTTGTGCTTGAGATTGATCGTTGTGTTTTGCTTTGGTGCATGCATGTTCTTATTGTGCCCAATGATTTTACTGTCAGCCAAACAAATCAGCTCTTGCTAAAATCCTGAAGCCTGCAAGCCGGGTGGACACAGACTGGAGGTGATGCGACTCACATGCTCTCATTTCACACTGAAATGAGCCTGTTATCCGCACAACAAAACATACTCTGGTATGGCTTCAGTTGATTTCAATTGCTCAAGGTCAGCACTAATTGAGCATAGCGCCTCTCAGACAAGAAAGATCTGACCTGGTTACAGTGACATAAATATGCAAACATCAATGGTGGCTTCTGAAATGACGAGGCAAAGTCTCCTCTCCAAGTTTTTTTTTTAGTTCAATCTAATATAATTTCCAGTTTAAATGCTTATGAAATATCATTTACTTTACCTTAGACTTACAACCAGTGTTATTTTAGTATCATTGAGATATTAATATAGCTTTCATTAATATTTTGAGTTAGATTTTATGTTTATACTTTCCATTTTCATTTCAGTTAAAGTTTCAGTTATTTTGTTGTTTTTGTCATTTTATAAAGTAAAATTCTCATCAAGTTTATGGCTTTTTAAAAAACATTTTTAACATTGCTTCAAATATAATCATATCATATAAAATAATCTTTTGTTTCAAATCAGTGTTTCGGAGCACGTATCAAAGTTACGTGAACTATTGAAATTTCGAAACACTTATGACGTAACGAAGCCTCGTTTACTGAAATCACGTGACTTTGGCAGTTTGATACGCGCTCCGAACCACTGATTCAAAACAAAAGATTCGTAAAACTTCGAAGCTTCATGAAGCAGTGTTTTGAAATCGCCCATAACTAGATATTGTTGAATAAAGTCGTTATTTTGTTTTTTTGGCGCACAAAAAGTATTCTCGTCACTTCATAACATTAAGATTGAACCACTGTAGTCACATGAACTGTTTTAAATATGTTTTTAGCACCTTTCTGGGCATTGAAAAAGGAAATGATTTTGCAAAAATATCTTAATTTGTGTTCCAAAGATGAACGAAGGTCTTACAGGTGTGGAACGACATGAGGGTGCAATAAAAGACATCATTAGTCAATAATTTCTTGTTTCAACACACACCAAAAAAAAAAAAAAAAAAAAAAACTCTGGCTCACCTATTTGTGGTAAAGGTACACACCTTTGTCCTTGTTCCTGGTTATACCACAACTGTTCGCCAAATCGATATGTCAAGGCTTGATTTTGCAGTTCATCTATCAAGGCTTATCACAGTCTATTCAAAGAAGCTATCAATTTTAAATCATGGATGAAGCCACTGAGAATGGAAGGGTCACAAAACATGAACAAATAGTTGTTGTGTAAAAATATGATAGTTTAAGAGTTGCGATATATAGGTCATAATACATTGTCCACAGAGCAGTACAAGAACTGAAAAGTACATAAATATTTAAAACTCTGAGAAGGAGCGAGTGCATTCTATGTCACATAAGGTTAATTTATTAGCACAGATATGAATTTTAAATCTGCCCCGTGGAAACCCTTTAGGGCTTTGCTCCTGGAAACACTGACACTATATATTCCCTTTTCAAATCTGAGCATAATAAGTTATGACACTTTTGATATTCCAACTAGAATGCACCTTCTGTTATTTGATGGCTAGTGGGAATTCTTGTGCTTTCATTCAAAGTACAATGTCTAAACCTGAGCTTGAGTTTTTATTTGACATGAACTAGTATTAGGGAAGCTACTTGTCAGACTGCAAGTTACTCATAATGTATAGTTCAACTACGGCCAAGCTACACTTTTAAATAAAGTAGCTAGTTTCACTACACTAACAAAAAGTAGTTACATATAAGGAAACAATTTTAGGAAAATAACTTTGATATTAATTAGGGTGACAGCATCAAACCTAATGCACACTAAACACAACAATGCAGGCTCATTGGGAACAAGAAGCATTAATTGCAGAATTATTTGAATAATTCAATTGAAATAAAAAACATTTTTTAAGTTAAACTAAAACCATTCATTCAAGTTAAATGAACACCATTGATTCTAGTTAGTTGTGCATGGTTGATTTTATTGGGTTTTATTTGTTTCAATCATGTGGAACTACTGTCCATGATTGAATCATGTTCATAAAGAGCTATTTGGTTTTCAGATTAAGTTTTGCTTTCTTTTTTTTTTTCTTCTTCTTCTTTCTTTCTTACATTAATGGCCCAGATTATGGTTACAGAATGTAGGTTGGAAATTTTGATGCTAGTGGCAGAGACATGCTTTTACCTCGAGAGAAATCTGTTTGTTCAATCAACCTCCCTGTCAGTCCTTATCAGCTAGATGCCCTCAATACATGGTCACATGACTGTCTGGCATTTGAGGACTCTTATAAGGACTGACTACACTAGGGATGACATAGGCCTATTTTTTGAGGGGGCACCAGTGGCAGTTCAGGATCACTTGCTGCCCCCGACATGACCGAATTAAAAAAATAATAAAATAAAATCGTAGCACTTTTTTGGCCTCCTTTACTTAATGCCTAACTCAAAAATGTAACATGTCATTCTGATATATTTTTTTAGATAAATAAAAGCTTCTCTTAGGGGTTAACACTATGCTAACTTGTAGGCAAAGTTGTTAGCTTGCTATCCAATGACTAACTGAAAACAGTTTTCTGTCTTTTATGCTCACCAGACTGAATTTCATTAAAAATACAGCAAAAACAGTAGTATTGTTATTATAATAATATTATAATAGTATTATTATACATATTATACATTATATATTATATTTTATTATATATATTATATTTCAAAAATATTTCAAAATAACTGTTATCTATACTTAAAAGGAATAAAATGTAATTTACTCCTGTGATGGTAAAGTTGAATTTCAGCATCATTACTCCAGTCTTCAGTGTCCCATGATCCTTCAGAAAGTATTCTGAAATGATGATTTGCTCCTCGAGAAACATTGAGAAATCTTTTGTAAGATTATAAATGTCTTTGTTGCCACTATTGAAAAATTTAACGGATCCTTGCTGAGAAAAAAAAGCAACATTTTCGTGATAACGAATATACCGTAAAGTGATTTTTGTAGAATTTCTAATCAGGCACAGAATAGGGTATCTACTTACCCATCATCCCTTGCTTTATGTCCCACCATGGAAGCATGAGTTCTTTTGCATTACATGTCAGTCACACAGTCATGACATAGAGATTAAGGGTCAGCATTGACCGTGAGTTGTGGGACGGCAGGACTTAACAAGGTCACGGTGGAGTTGGTGGTAAACTTCTGGCAAACATTGTCTATTTTCCTGTTTGATCTTTTTATGGCAACCAGACACCCGGTATATGCCATTCTCCTTCGAACCTACTTTCCTGGAATGACAGCTGTGGGTCATAAAGCAGATGAGGGCTGAGGCACTGTAAACGCCTTTCATTTACTGGGCATTCTTGTTGCCAAATTCTTGGCTTGTCTAAATAGAGAATGGAGGGACAGCAGGGCTAAACTTCCATGCCAACTGTTTCCATGATGATAAGAAAGAACAGCACAGTTTGGGCTTATTAAGAAAACATAATCACTACATGTGGTTAAGTGCAGTTTTTGTTAATTAGAAAACATTCACTACTAGGCTTAAAGGAATAGTTCACTTTCAAATAAAAATTTCCTGAGAATTTACTCACCCCCATGTCATCCAAGATGTCCATGTCCTTCTTTCTTCAGTCGAAAAGAAATTAAGGTTTTTGATGAAAACATTCCAGAATTATTCTCCTTATAGTGGACTTCAATGGTCTCCAAATGGTTGAAGGTCAAAATTACAGTTTCAGTGCAGCTTCAAAGGGCTTTAAACGATACCAGACGAGGAATAAGGATCTTATCTAGTGAAACGATTGGTCATTTTCTAAAAAAAAAAAAAAACTGTATATGCTTTATAGGCACAAATGATCGCACCACAAGTGCTTCCACCAGAATGCGATTCCGTATTCTTCAAAAAGCTTACGCTAAATGTCCCACGCCTTCCCTATTCAACTTACGGAAAACGGAACTGGCGCCACGTTCGTTCCATAAGTTGAATAGGGAAGGCGAAGGCCATTCAGCGTAAGCTTTTTGAAGAATACGGAATCGCGTTCTGGTGGAAGCACTTGTGATGCGATCATTTGTGCCTATAAAGCATATACATTGAACGATCGTATCGCTAGATAAGACCCTTATTCCTCGTCTGGTATCGTTTAAAGCCCTTTGAAGCTGCACTGAAACTGTCATTTTGACCTTCAACCGTTTGAAGTCCACTATAAGGAGAAAAATCCTGGAATGTTTTCGTCAAAAACCTTAATTTCTTTTCGACTGAAGAAAGAAGGACATGGACATCTTGTATGACATGGGGGTGAGTAAATTATCAGAAAATTTTTATTTGAAAGTGGACTAATCCTTTAAGAGATATAACAAGTTTAGATGGAAAGGATCTCAAGCTGACTAGCTGAAAACGTTACTGTGTAGCTTTACCCATTAATAGACATGGTAATTCCTTGAAAATAAATTCCAACACAATGCTACAACAACCATAATGAAATGACCCTTCACAATAGATAATGCTTTACATTGAACTCTGTTAGAGAGCTACAAATGGAAATTTATCTATTCTATAAACTACCTTACTAAACATTTATATTGGATCTATCATATTGAATCATGGTAAGACAAAATCATGCTATGGAAGAAGGACTGATGATGTATTATTTAAATTTTGTTCATTTTATACAGACTAAAGTTACATGGTGTACCTTTAATGATTTTGTTCAAGGCAATTAAATCAGCAGTTCCCTTTCTGTCATTCACTATGACATGTGTCGTAACGGCAGTATTAGGGATCGTCCTTGAGAAACCCAATTATCAGAAAAGCTGCTCATCTCATATGAGAAACAAGTGAAGAAGCAGTGTTTGTGGGTGGATCATGCTCTCACTGCGAGAGCATGTCCATTGGAAAGTTGTGGTCGCGGCTCTCATATCTCGTCTCGAAGAAGAGACTGAGAGCATCCTCAGGAGCTCACGAAGACGTAGAAGGCGCCGCTCTCAGCCCGGACACGCCTCGCTGGCTCCTTCTTCCTCACTACCCTCGATGGTGGGGGGCGTGGGGTTTCGTGGACATTCCTTAGGTGGAGCGAGCTGTTGCGGTACACACTGAAAGTTTGCATCAAGACCTCGGTGGACGCGGCTCTTTCGCCTCCCCACGCCCTGATGCCCTGGGCCCACACTCTGGTAAGTGTCTTACACAACTCTTCTGCCATTCTGGGCCCCCGGACCAAGGTCAGTGCTCAAGTGCACCATACGTCACAGGTTTTTTTTTGGGACGCAGAGCCTCCCAACGTGACAGACCTTGCTCCGCCTTGCCACGGGCTGCCCCCCACAGATACCCCGGATATCGTTCCTTTAGTACCACTCCACTCGTGCAGTGCTTGGGTGCGTGGCTACCACTCCCCAACCTTTCGCACTGGTTGGTCAGGACAATCTGGCTTGGTTATGCGATTCAGTTCACCAGGTGTCCGCTCGGGTTCAGGGGTGTTGTCCTTACCTCAGTTTGAGGGGAGAACAATATCCAGGGTACCTGTGGTACTGCGGCAGGAGATTGTGAATCTTCTGTTGAAGGATGCAGTAGAGCCTGTTACCCCAGCCAAGATGACAGCACAGCTCTCTCAAGACCGTGCACAGTCAATTCTGAATTGCTTGAATTTTTTGACAGCACAGTCATGCCGTTCAGATTGTTACATATGAGACTGCTACAGCATTGGCTTCAGACTCGAGTCCCGAAATGGGCATGGCGCTGCAGCACACATTGCGTGGCTGTCACTCTGATCTGTTGCCGCCTTTTCAGCCCTTTGTCGTACCTTGCATTTCTACGGTCAGGGGTTCCCCTAGGGCAAGTGTCCAGGTATGTTGATGGCTGTGCTTTTGGCCCTGAGGAGGCTTCGGCCATTGATTCAGGGCAAGCATGTTTTGGTCCGGTTGGACAACACAGTGACCGTAGCATACATCAACCGTCAAGGTGGTCTATGCTCCCATCGTGTGTTCCGTCTCCCGTCTTTGGAGTCAGCAGTGGCTGAAGTCGTTGTGTGCCATTCTTATCCCAGGCGACATCAATCGTGCAGCCGACGCACTTTCACGACAGGTAACTCTCCGGGGAGAATGGAGACTCCATCCCCAGATGGTCCAGCTGATTTGGAGCCGATTCGGGGAAGCACAGGTGGACCTGTTTGCCTCTCACGTATCCGCCCATTGTGCTCTGTGGTATTCTCTGACCGAGGGTCCCCTCAGCACAGATGCACTAGCACACAGCTGGCCCAGGGGCCTACGCAAATATGCGTTTCTCCCAGTGAGCCTCATCACACAGACCTTGTGCAAGGTCAGGAAGGATAAAGAACAAGTCCTAATGGTTGCCCTGTACTGGCCCAACCAGACTTGGTTCACAGAGCTCACACTCATGGCATCAGCCCCTCCCTGGCGAATTCCCCTGAGGAAGGACCTTCTTTCTCAGAGGCAGGGCACAATCTGGCACTCGCGCCCAGACCTCTGAAACCTCCACCTGGCTGACTTTACCATTTGGTGACATGACATGGTTGGATTTTAATATCATTTATTAAATTAAGTGTACACCTTAGAGATAACCACCATATTTTTAATGAAACAATCATATTTAAAAAATATAAAGTTGAATATTTCATTATAAAGTTTTTTTCACTAAACTGACCAATTTGTTTGGAGGGCTCTTAAAATGTGAAATGGCATTACATTTTTACCAGTCTGCTGCCTTTAATGTCACAAGTCAGTTAAACAACATTTGTCTGTGTGTCATTAACCAACATTTTCATGACATTTTCCAGCAGTTAAAGATCATTGGTAACATGGTATTTACAGCTCAGCTTATTAGAGCAAAACATTTCAGATCTTGTAATTCCAGGGAATCCTGTGCTACCTGAACAACTGCCATTGAGTTTATAGACCTGGTATAGACCTCTTTTCAAAATGACAAATTCACACCACTCTGAACACTACAGCACAATGTTCTTAAGAACAACTGCTAGTCCACAATCAACATATTCTGAAGAGGAATACAATGAACTACATAAAGCCCATGGTCAAATGCTGAAGAACATGTATTTTTCATCATACCTCGTTAATGGAGGCAACCTTGCTGTGGTGTGTTTTTCTCTTTGTTTTTAATGATCACTTAACCTTCTGCTGCATGGGAGGACTACATCTATATTTGTTCAGAGATGTACATTTGACAGTGTTGTCAGTGGCACTAGAAAATGAGACATGGACATGTAGCTGCAGTAGCCTGCAATTAAGTTGATAATAGGAAATACACAAATCCCCCCTATAGATGCCATTCAATACCTTTCATTCAATTGTTCCTCATGCACAGTAGCTCAGAAAACAAGAAGGGAATTTTGACAAGGCCTGAAACATGACTCACATGCCCTTTAAAAGATGCTTAATGTGCCTGCCACTGCAACGTGTTTAAATGCTCGTTTCTGCGTAACATTATAATCAGCTTAGGAAATTCAACAAATTACCCTATATTGTGTGTGTATGGACCAACTAACACATGTTAGATACCCCTTCTTGTTGGCCTTATAATTCTCAGTTGCTATCTATAATTAGACGTTAAACACTATTCCCAAGACACTGAATCTTAAAGGGATAGTTCATCAAAAGTTAAAATTCGGGGTAACACTTCATTTTAGGGTCTTTTAACTAGTTGCTTATTAGCATGCATATTATTAGAATATTGGCTGTTCATTAGTACATATTAAGCGCATATTAATGCCTTATTCTGCATGACCTTATTCTACATTCTTAATCCTACCCAATACTAAACTTAACAACTATCTTACTAATTATTAATAAGAAGTAAATTAGGAGTTTATTGAGGGAAAAGTCATAGTTAAGAATATGTGTTTCCTATACTAAAGTGTTACCAAATTCGGTCATCATTTACTTAACTTTTTTTTTTTTCTCCATAAAATAAGAGTCGATGCGGTTGTTTTGGGCTAACATATTTCATTATTTGGACACAAATAATTGAACAACTAGAAAGAAAAAAAAAAAAAACATCCTTTGTGTTCTGTAGAGTCACGCAGGTTCGGAATGAATGAAGGTGGGTAAATAATGAATTTTTATTTTACGTGAATTATCCCTTTACAGTAAATCTCTCCAAACACATAAAAGGTTTTTGCAGGAAGACAGACAAGGAAAATTGCATATCTACACAGGACATTATAGCCTGTTATGTCAAAGTAAAAGTTAAACTTAAACTGGACACCTTTCTAGATGGATGAGATGTAAGAAGTGATGCTGGACATGTTCTAATTATTTATGAGATAAAATCTCATACTTCCACTTTATGTTAAAGGGGGGAAAATGTGCACTTAATATGTGCTTTTGTGTGATAAAGATGTGATAAGGATGAAGGACTGTTCCTGATGTTTGGATGTGATATTGATGCTCTGACAGACAGAATAAAAACACTGTCAACATGTTTTCTCAGCTAACTCGTATCATCCTGTTTCTTCTGAGGACAAGGAGGCTCTCTAAAGAACCCTTCTCAAAATATACACTACCATTCAAAAAGTTTAACTTTTTTTTTTTTTTTTTTGGTAAAGAAATGAATACTTTTATACAGCAAGGACACATCAAATTGGTAAATTTTCACAGTAAAATATTTATAATGTTAAAAAAAACATTGCAATTTTAAATAAATGTTTTGTTTTTTTTTACTTTTTATTTTGAAAATTCCTAAAAAAAAACATCACAATTTACGCAAAAATATTAAGCAGTACAACTATTTTCAACATTGATAATACTAAGAAATGTTTCTGAGCAGGAAAAAGGCTTATTTGAATCATATATCTATGTAATTTGAAAATGAGTAGGGAGTCACAGTGGACAAGACTGAAAGGAATAAAAAAAAAAAAAAAAAAATCAAATAAAAATCAAACCGAACATGCTATTTACTTTTAGAAGTAAAAGTAAACAGAGCGCAAGCTGAATAAGAATAAGCCTTAGGTTCAGTGAACCAAGTCCTGCCACACGAACACTCAACATTCAATCAGTCTGACAAGTCATAGGGTGTATAGCTCAATAATAATGAAAAGGGCTCTCCGAAATGGTGTTGAATTCCAACAGAGAGTCACCTTCAGCTCGAAATCTGCCTCATTTCTCCCACAGAAAGCTTTTCCTTAATCTGACATGTGAGAAATCGGGGTGAGAGATATGACCACTCCACTCCATTCAATTGGGTGGCCATGATTCTCTTTTCATCCATCATCCATCGCTGTATGTTATTCAGTCTATATCTAGTTAAGGCCAAAGGCATTACATGGATGCTCATAAATGTCAACAATGTCATTTGGTACATTGTGAGTGGGTGTACAGATAGTTCTGATTTACTTGCTTTCTAAGAAAAAGCAACTGCGAAAGATCTGACATTTACCCAGAAGGTGTATTTGTGTATTTAAAAGTAAGTAAGAGATCTTTCTGAAGCCTGACTTATAGATTTATAAGCTTCCTAACATTGTTTTCTTTGACATTTTGTCACTACGAGGTCCACAAAGGCTAAATGCTCTAAAAACACACATTTTCCGGCCTTCCCATGGCCATTTACCTTTAACAGACTCATGTAATCCTCTGGGTGTTTTAAAGCCATTTCCTGTAATAGTCATTTCATATGCCAGATCCAAATGTGTGTACTGTTAGAGAAAACAGGGACTTAAAGCAACAGCTTCAGCTAGGACAGTCAAAAAATGAAATAATCACTAAGCATTAAGCAACAATACAGAGGACAGCAAAACGGACCAGCCATCTAAAAATGTAATTTAAAACTACAAGAGAAAATAATATACACTAGTGTTCAAAAGTTTAGAGTAGGTAAGATTATTGTTAAAATGTTTTTGAAAGAAGTCTTCGAGTCTGCATTTATTTGATCAAAAATACAGTCATTTTGTAAATTATTATAATTTAAAATAAACATTTCTTTTTTTAATATGTTTTAATTTATTCCTGAGATGGTAAAGTTGAATTTTCAGCATTATTATTCCAGTCTTCGGTGTCACATGATCCTTCAGAAACCATTCCAATATGCTGATTTTCTGCTCAAGAAACATTTTTTATTATTAACAATGTTGAAAACAGTTTTGCTGCTCAATATTAATAAACAATAAATCAATAAACTTTTTTTAATGCATCCTTGCTGTACTTGCGCAACTGTTACCTCTAACTGTGCTAAGTGAACTGACTTCCCTTTAAGGGATTTTGGTATCATTTCAAAGATGTTCTTTTCCCTACATCATTTTGTGCTTTCAATGAAAACAAATTGAATGCTCAAAGGAATTATTTTTATTTATTAAATGTCAAAACATGTTGTTTAGTTGAAGAGGTACTGATAAGTGCTGCCTTTTGCACCATGGTGAGACTTCCCAGAATCAACTTTAGTGAACATCAAAAGTCTCAGTATTGCCAACATAAAATTCAGGGAATATAGCTTTTTATGTATGGAATGCAAATGTTGAAATTCTTGGTGAAGAGAGACTGACTGTCAAATATAAGGCAGATGTCTGAGCAGGAGTATCCGTTAAAGAATTCTATATTAAATCTCATTCCATGGAGACTTTAACTGGAAAGAAAATGAATAGATAGTAACCATCAAATTATCAGGAGAAAGATGTTGAGTCAAGTTGGTGGTGGAAATGCTACATTCACATTGTGACTATATTGCTCTGATTGAGGAGTTTGATGGGCTAAACTACGTTAGCTTTTTTTTTTTTTTTTTTTTTTTAACTACTGCACAAAAAAATTGAGGAAAAACTAAATCCATACCATTGTGAGGAAATATTTGCATTTTGATTGCATTCTTTTATCATCTCTGAATGAAGCAGTGCATTTGCATAATTTTTACTCTATGCAACACGTTTTGGCCAGGGGAAATAATTTTTCTAATTAGATTTAATTTCTAATAAGACCTGAAGAGAGCAGAATCTCATCTCTCGGTGTTGTAGGCATGAACACAAAGATGAGATGGCATTCATTTCCCTTAGAGTGAGAACTGAGATCCTTGCACAATATTAAACATCAAAATCACGCTCAGACACCTGTTGCTTTTATGTGGAAAAAGATTGGCTTATGGATGACTTTAGAAAGGTGACTTTTAAACAGACTTTTAAAATAATTGGATTTTTACTGTAAAATACTCCAGCAGTATTACTACACCTTCTTCTCAGGGATGTTGCTAAAAGTCACAGGACATGCAACAAGATTTTTGAGTGGACAAAATTATGTAATTTCTTCTAACAATTACATTGTCATGTATGCAGGTAGCACTCACGAAGATGATTCAAATAACAAGCTTTATATCCAAACACACAACAGACCACACATTAACAAGAACCGACAGAGAACTGAACAGAACCAGGGGTATAAATACACAGGAGGTAACGAGAACTCAATTAGATATAGGTGGCGATAATCAGTAACTAAGGAACCTAAGTAAACGCAGGCAAACAAGAACAGACCAGGGTGAAAAACAAAGCCAAAACAGAACAGGCACGTTACATTCATTTAAACTTTACAAGTATAAAATTATTCATTATGTTCTAATATACTACTGTTCAAAATTTTTGGGTCAGTAACAGTTTTTTTTTTTTTTTTTAATTAATACATTTAATCAGCAAGGATGCATTAGACTGATCAAAATCTCACAATATTAATATCTCACAATATTATTGTCTTTACAGTATTTTTGATCAAATGGAGAGCATAAAAGACTGCTTTCAAAAACATCTTACCTATATATATATATGTATATATATATATATATATATATATATATATATATATGGGTAATTTTTTTGTCCAAAGGCCTTAATAATAATAAAAACAAAGATATGGCATCCAAAGTATGTAAGGTAGTACAACTAGATCTCTTTTATTGAATCCAAAAGGCTTTAATTATATTTTGCTACATATAAAGGTATTTTAAAGATTTTGAAGTGTCAAAAAGTCATTCGGTTTAACCATCTAAAGGCCAATACAGCCATTTCATTTATGATTAAAATATCTAAAAATGTAATAGATGTACATATTTTTTATTCTGGCAAAATTTTTACATCATATATCAACATAGTGCAAAATGGTATTAAAATTATGTGTAGAAGTCGTTGCTTTGTTATGAGAAAGAATGTCCGGAAAAATGAATTTCATTGATGTCATTCGGAGTAACCAATATAAAGGCACCATTTTGGATCAAGTTATGCGGTCAATATCATGTGACAGGATGTGGCATCATTCAGACACCTGCAAAGGACCACATGGTCATGAAGCAAAGTAACTAACTCTCTTTTAACTGTCTGAAAAATTCATGTTTTCAGTTGATCATATGCATGTCCCAAAACATCAGGTCATTCGGTACAACCGCTATAAAACATAGAAAATTTTGTAAAATTTTAAAAGCTTGTACTAAATATAAAATGTTTGATTGTCCTTTTGCTAAGATATCAGCTTGTTAGCATCATTTGAAAATATCGTCATTCGGTATAACCAAAAGTGTCATTCTGTATAACCGTAATTTTGGTTAAACTGAATGACTTTTTTGGTGACAAATTTTGTCCATCTTGTAAAAAATGACAAACACAGTTTTAATTGGTTATAAAAACCACATAATCTCATTGTTAACACTTAATAAAACAAAATTAATTATATCTCCATTATGTTTATATATATATATATACATACATATATATATACATACATATATATATATATATATATATATATATATATATATATATATTAGTGCTGTCAATCGATTACAAAAATTAACTAATTAATCACACATTTTTTTAATCTTGATTAATCGCACCAAACATTAAAGTATTTTGTTTTTCATATATTTTTATATTGTAATTTACATTAAATCTCCAAAATAATGTATAAACAACAAAGTATATTTTAAATATTTGTTTCTTATGGCATCTTTTTACTAAGCACTGCGAGTGAAGGCCTGTATCGCTGATACCACAACTATGTAATTCGTCCTTGTGAAAAGAAATCACATCAGTCACCACAACATCATCTTTGGCCTAAAGCAGAATGTTTATATTGTTACCTTCACTAAAACTGAACAGTCTATAAACAGCTATATTGAAACGTCAAGCAACCATAAAACCAGCTGCTTTTAGTTTAAAGCCTTAAAGCCCTGTACTTTACCTCTGATTTCTAAGGCATGTAAAGCACAGAAGATTTTGGTCAATTATGAAAGAGCTTGTGTTTTCATAAACTCTTGGGGGAAATAGAAGGAAACACAAGTCCTTTACATAACAAAGATGAATGCACATATTTGTATGTGCTAATGTCAGGCAGATTAGGCAGGTGTTGTTCAGGCCTCTTGTGAGTCGGATTACTCTGCTGCAGTGAGCTGAGAGGGAGCTGTAGTAATATTGATGATCTCCTCTCTGCATGCATGTTATGGATTATACATATTAGGGATTAATGCGTACACAGTAGTAGCAATGGGTTATTATTATTATTACTATCATCATCATCA
Source organism: Ctenopharyngodon idella (assembly GCF_019924925.1). Classification (NCBI taxonomy): domain Eukaryota; kingdom Metazoa; phylum Chordata; class Actinopteri; order Cypriniformes; family Xenocyprididae; genus Ctenopharyngodon; species Ctenopharyngodon idella. The sequence continues at coordinate 23,455,918 of NC_067222.1, forward strand.
TCATCATCATACATATACTGTAGAAAAATAAATACTATTTGTTTGTGTGTGTGCATTTTAAAATCTAAACAAAACTAAAAATCAAATTTTTAAGGGTCAGATCAGGTAGTTTTTAAGGTAATATTAGGCTATATAAAGCTTTTTAAGGTTTCCACTTTTTCAGCGTGCATATGATGCAAGAAAAATATTAAACATACGTCAGTAGAGCAACAATATGTTATCCGACTGTATAATGCATGTATGGACACTGACAGTACTCCACCAGATAACCCTTCTGCTGCATGCGACTTTCCCTGGTTCCCCTGGTTACTGGAAATGTCTGGGTTAACCACCTCAGCATATGAAGCTGAACGATTGCATAACAGAGGAGCAGTTTGTTCTTACAGGGGAAGATCTGGGGTTCATGTCATAAAGGTCTTAGCTAGAGACAGGTTATATCTTCATCAAACAGCCATTATATTGCTTCTGCTCTCTTAAATACAAGTCAACAAATCCTGTTTGCTGTCTCACTGTACATTATTTCTCACAAACAAATGTTTTCATTTTCTGCATGTGTTACTGAAGTATCCATGATAAATTAATGCAAATGGGATTGACAATCATATATGATTATGCAGATATGATACTTTGTTTTGTTTTTGTTGTTTTTTTTTTATAACAAACACAGCAAAATAATGGCACTTTGAAATGAGTTTCTGTGATTTTCTGTCGGAGCTGTTGCACAAAGAGTAGTGCATTGTTCTCATATAAAGAGCTGTTGTGCTGATGGGAACATGGATTTGAGTTCTGCCAGGGTTATATGCCCGTCCTGTTCTCCGTCACTCTCCCTGAACTTTCCAAAATAATAATAATATATAAATGTTTTTTTTAAAAATAGTTATCAATGAGCATAGCTGTTTTATGCCTGTGAAATAATCAGCATTGTTTGCTTTTGAATAGGGTTGTGCAAAATTGAGAATTGAAAAAAAAAAAAAAAAAAAAAAAAATGGCTCCCTTTCAATTCATGAGATGGAATTTGAATTAGCCACATCCCACAGGAAGTTGAAATTTTAAATGGAATGACAGGAAGGAAATTTTCTGAATTGTAAATCAAAGAAATTCAACACAGCATGCCTTCTATCAATCATGTATTTCCTCTATTTATCAATCATAGATAAAAGGCTTTTTCAAGACAGTATTTAAAGTCTGTCTTGAAAAACCACACTTTTGTAGTAAATGTCTTAGGTTGCATATGTAACCTGGTTCCCTGAGAAGGGGAACAAGACGCTGCGTCTTGGTGTTGAGGTTATGGGGAATGCCCTCGAAGTGACAGGTGTCTGAGCACTAAACACATGCCGATCTATTGGCAGATGACAGTCCACTGCATCAAACACAGTGCCCATGCATATAAAAGGGCACCTAAGGCCTGAGAAAGACTAGACAATTTTCAGACCTCAACCGATTTTAAAACTGTGGGAGAGCACAGACATAAAGACAGTTTCAACCGATTTTTAACATTATAGTTCTCCGTACACACACTAGACGATTCGGCCATACCGCGAGACCACACACCTGCCGATTGTAGTAACAACAAAACCGCTTAAAGGTAAGCCTGCAAGGCTAGTAAAAAACGTAAACAAAAACATAAAAATGTTAAAAAAAAAAAAAAAAAAAAAGTAATACTCCGGTACGCAAGTATTAATGGATGTCAATGGAGGAGAAGCTTCAGTACACTTGATAAACTGCTTTTGTGGGAAAACAGCTTATCATTTAATTAATCGACAGCCTATCGGCTAATCTTCAACATGTTTCCGATTAACTCGTTCCCCACCATTGACATAATTTTCCATCATTTATTCGACAACGCTTCCCACCATTGACGGAATTTCCAGGCTTTCCATGTTTTCAATGTTATACAGTAGGGGCCGCTATTACTTATCTTCCGAAAAAGTAGAGAATCTCGGGATTAAAACGCAGACAAAAAAGGAGCAAACTTACCCACATTCAATTGTTGATACAAATAAATAAATAAATAAATAATAATAATACATGAAGCTAGAATAAAATATATATCATTCATTTCTATGGTATCAGCAAACAGTGATCGACATGATCCAAGTTGTTGTTTCACTTTCTCCAATGGTAGAGCCATTGACCCTGTTATCCCAATAATAAGACTCTGTTAACGATTTTATAGTGGCAATTCCACAGACACAAGATCTCACAGAAACTCATGTGATCAAATGTGACTTTAGAAGAAAAACAAATATGGAGGACGATCAACGTTGTCCACTGGCTGTCCTGCCGTGCGTTTTGCTGAGAAAAACAAAAAAGGATAAAAAGATTATGGGTGAAATCTTGGCTGAGAAGACTCTATAGAGTATAGATAATGTTCTTTCTCAATACTTCACTTTTATTTTTTTATTTTTATTTATTTATTTTTTTTTTTTTTGTAGCTGCCATGTTTCAGCTATAAAAGCACGAAACATCCTGTTGGTAAAGCTTGCTCGCTCTCATTGGCTATTGCAGGTATCTCACTGGAGGCAGTCTGATCAAGAGTGCTGGAATTGAGTCAGAGCTTCCCCGATCCCAAAGTGTAAATATCAAACATGTTTGATATGAGATCGGGGAGGCTCCGACTCAATCGGAAGCAGTAAAATAATCATATTGACACACAACTAAGGATTTTTTGGACAAAAAGTTGGTAGCAACAAGCCTCGAATTGGGTGATGAAAAAGCATTTGTCCAACACAACCCCCATTCACTTTTCAGGAGGTGACTCGAACCTTAAAGGGATGTACTTCCTGAAGGCAGCTGACTGTGCTCTCGCCTCCCTGAATCTCCCCACCACTGCCTCAACAGAGGTCCCAAAGTGTCCAGAGGCTGAGATTGGGGCATCAAGGAGAAAAGTTCTCTCCTTCTCCTTGATTCTCGTCATGTTAAGCCACAGGTGGCTCTCCGTGACCACCATCACCACCACTGAATGCCCAATGGCAGCAACCATCTGCTTTGTAGCCTGGAGAGCAAGTCTGTGGTCTGGTGCAGGTCAACAACCACCTCTGGTGACAATCCCTGCCCCTGGTCCAAGTCCCTAAGCAGGTCGGCTTGGTATGCCTGCAACACCGCCATAGTGTGCAGAGCACCGCCAGCCTGACCCACCACCACATATGCATTACCCTACAAGTCGCAAGATGGTCTGACACGATGGTAAGACCGGAGCTCTCAATGAGGATACCTCATTCTGTGAGAGATAGCTAGTCAGCGTCTCTTCCAAAGGGGGCATCATCACATACCCCTCACATAATCTGAATAATGTGAATGTTGGAAGGGAAAAATGCACACCTATATGGTTTCTTCCAAGAATTCTCCACCTCAGTGTGAAGGTCCAGAAGGAACGGAAGGCTCATGGGGGAGAAGCGACCGTGGTCCACCAGGAAGCGCTCGTCCAATCAGCCGCAAGTGACTTCCCGCTTCTCAGAAGCCCAAGTCTAAGCCTCAGCAGCAGTAGGACCCAAATCACAGGGTGCAGATGCTTGTTCCTCTTCCCTCAAGAAAAGGGACAAGCATGGGAAGAGCTTTTTGCAGTGAGCGAATTCAGCTCCCTCAACTCACAAGCTCAGCTCCAAGGCAGATAACACAGAGTTGTACGTGTCCTCTGGTGTCATAAAGCAAAGACACAGAGGAACACACTTCCTGAAACTCTTGTTCTCCATTGCCAGACGCTACAAACAAATGCCTCATGAAGACAAAGCTGATGACGTGTAAATTAAGCACCCTTTTATGTGCACTAGTGCTCTGCATGTGACGTCTGGCAATAGATTGCCATGTGTTTACATGTGCTTAGACACCGGTCACTCTGAGGGCGAATTCAAATTGCAATTCTGTTACCTGTTTCATACTATATATACATTTAAATTTAACCCTGCTTTTGGACAGAAAGAAAATCTGATACCAAAGTTTATCCACTTTTTTTTTTGTAAGCATTTATGGATTAGGACCCCTAAAACAAAACCAACCATCATTTGTTACTTTCCATGTCAGTCAAACAGTCTCTTCCTGTCTAAGTGAACAGTTCTTGGTCAGAATAAGCGGCAATGTGAACTAGACTTTATATCCTCAATCAAAGACTAGTTAAGCAGATTAATTGACCACTACATTTACTAACACAGCAGGAGAACTCATTCCAGATGCATTGAGCTAGACCGCATATAACATTTCAGCAGGAAGAGCAATCAAGCAATGGGGGAGTGAATATAATAATAGCATGTATATCACTAGCAAGATTTAATGTGCACATAAGGTCAGCACTTCTCATATTGGGGTTCATGATTCACTCTCATGCGCTCATTCAAAACCACTCAGACCTCTGGCTGGGCGAATGTAAATATGATACTTTCATTTGGATTATGCAGAGGTAATTTACCCCGGTGTGATCAAATTGTAATGAAAACTAAATGAACTGCAACAGGTCTGCTAGAAGTATTTGTTCCCTGCTTCATTATGTGAGTAAACAGCATTACAAGTTATATTTTCAAGCCTAAACACAATTATAAGGTACAACAAGCTTTTTTTTTTTTTTTTTTCTTTGGTTCCTTGTCCACAAAGCTTAACATTAGTTTCTGATCATGCCTATGATATTGTATTTGCTCCTACCTTTATTGTTTGTGGTTAGAAGCACTTAAAATGCAAATTAATTTCTTGTGTTCTAAAACTGAGCGGAGGAGAGGTAATTTCCATCTCATTTTTTTATGTGCGGGGCTCCATCCCCTTTAAATGTCTTTTTATCGCCATCTCAAATGGCATGCATTGATCTCATACAAAAACAATTTGGATTTGATTAGCATTTTAAAGATGCTTTGCTTACGCAGTGCTCTAGAACTGTGCTTTTGTTTGATGGTACTACAAGTTCAGCCCTCTGGCCATGGGTGGTTCAACTCAATCTCAGCATTCACAATCTAATAGGATTATGAATGATGGTTTTGTCATTTTCTGATCCATGCTACTTCACATCCCAGTTCACAACATGCCTAGTTAGTACACAGTGTAAATGCTGTTGGTCAGTTAAAATAGTAAAATCACATCTAATTAACCCTGCCATTCACCTAACCACATTTCCAAGAGTCAATGATATGCTTTAGGATGTTTCATTGTGTAGGACACAAAGACTACACTTTTAAACCCATGTGCATACTCATAATTAAATTTCCACACAGTTCAAACAGAGTAAGACATAACTCACGCTAGGAGGACGGTGTGATTACGTTTCTGCTGTCAGCCTCATAGTATTTATAACAAAACCACCTCTCTCAGGGTCAACACCAGCTGTAAATAAACCGAGTTTGGTGGGCAAGTGAACAGTTGTGTGTTCTTTTGTCCAAATTACCTGGGGCTTTGAGGGGGATCTGACCCTTTAATCCCACTAAAGCATGTCAAAACAAATTGTTGGGCATCTTACAAAGTACAAAAGAAAGAAAGGAAAACAGTTTAATTCTACGTACATAGAGCATAAGGAATGTTGTTCAAACAACTTTTCAGTCATCCAAAATCACATTCTCACCTGCCGCCAAATAGATTTTTGCAAGCCGAAATCACGTTCACCCGAGAAGGTAACCATAGCAACACATACAGCACGCCACTCAAACAATTTCTGTTAAGATCAGATTCAAACGGTACATCAGCAAAACATAAGTACTCATTTTTAAGACATCAAGGTACCCAGTCACATCCTCTTTATAGCACGGTGAGTCATTCTTTACTAAAATTTTCCCCATCCAAAGAAGCTGAATGTCAAAACATTGATTTCAAATATGGCTCCAATTTGGTGTACATTATGCAGCAAACACCTGCTCTGCTCGAGAAATCAATACAAATTCAATTCAAATCAATACTAAATATAAAACGACCATTTTCTTAATATCATATAAAATTGTTCTCTTTCTTATTCATTATGCTTCAAAGTGATGAATAAAAGCTAACTGCAAAATACTGTTTATATTATGCAATCCTTAAATACAACACAAACTATACCAAAACTAAGCATTCCAATGTGAACTCATATTTTGAACCCAGAAAACTTTATCAATATCGTTGCATATCAGCAAGGCAGATGCTACAAGTGAAGCTGGCAACACAACAGCATCAGCTTTCTTTCTTTAGCAAGCGCTCTTTGTGACCGTCAGCCTTATTTCGTGTTGTCTTTCCCTTCTATCTATCTATCTATCTATCTATCTATACAGTGTGTGTGTGTGTATATATATATATATATATATATATATATATATATATATGGTGAGCTCTAAGCAGTTCAGACTGTGCGTGCATCCCTGCCCTCATTACTTCACGGGTGGGAACACATACAATCTGTGTGTTATCTGCTTGGGAGTGGAGCATGCACGGTCAGCTCTTGAGGGGGCTGGCTGCGCACATTGTGAGGAACTTCCTCTGAGAACGCTCGACTCCTACATGGCCATGTTTGAAGAGAGCGGCCAGGTTCGTGCTCCCTGTGGATTGGGTCCCGCAACTTCTGAGGAGCGCGGTGGCTTCATTTGTGGGCTTCGCAAATAGAACTAGTGGAGAAGTTTGAAATGGCTTCGGCCCTTTCTCAGCTCTCATCTGCTAGTTCCACTGCTCAAACCCGCTCTGCGGCTTCTTCCACCCAGAGTGAGAGTTTGATGTTGGTATTGTCTAGCTCTGAGGAGTTAGACATCCTTAGCATTGAAGTGTTCAATATTGGTGACTCGCCAGCCATATCCCTGCAGTACAAGGAGCTTATGGAGGTTGTGCCTCAATCTGTTTCTAAATTAAACATTGATTGGCTGGCCAAGAAGCGGGAAGCGCAGAGGAAAAGTAAGCTGGGCGAGCACTTTCTGCAGTCACAGCCACAGCTTCCACATCGGGGCTTACCACTCTTCTTAGATCTCCACACTAAGGTCTCAAGATTGTGGAAAAAGCCATTCTCCTCACGTCTAACAAGTCCCATGGTCCATCATTATTCATCAATCGTGGGGCTCAAGGAGAATGGCTATGGGACCATGCCCAGGGTGGAAGAGACATTGGCTGCATATCTCTCCCCTGACGCTCATCCCTCAAAGCCCCGACGCTGCCCACACAGCCATGTTATACAACATCTTCGCTGGTGGGTGAGGCATATATGGCGACAGGTCAGGAGAATAGCTTGTTTACACACTATGTCCATCTTACAAGCATACCAGGTCGACCTGCTTAGAAACTTGGATGCTTGGATGCTATTAAAGAGCTGTGTCGGGCCACTGATCTATATGCTATTCCATGGCAGCTATGGTGGCCATGGAGAGACACCTATGGCTGAACCTCTCAGGCCGTCACCTCGTGGCCTTTTCGGCAACACTTGAAGCACTGTCGACGAGAGGTTTCAGGAGGCAAAGAAACAAAAGGGAGCATTTCAGAAGTTCATCCCTCGCCATCATCAGTCCCGTGGGGCTGCTGCTAAGGGGTAGCCCCAGACATCTGCGCCTAGCTCCTCGTATAGGCAGCAACAAAAAGAAAGTGTTGCAGAGCACATTCCACACAGAGTATTGCATCCTCCAGAGCGTTATTGTCGGAGGCATCCCTCCAAGAAGTTTGTAATGCTTTGTAAAGGTTTTGTAGTCTGGACCTTCCGGTCAAATCGGGGTCACAAATTCTTTTGTCCTGAGATGTGCCGAGACAGCTTCACACCAGGACAGGCATTTGTCAGCATTGCAAAGTGGCTATTTCGTTCCCCAAAGTGTCATCATTGGATGCAGCATGAGTTCCCTTGAAAGGGAATGTCTCGGGTTAAACATGTAACCATGGTTCCCTCAGAGGGGAATGAGATGCTGGATCCCCTTGCCATACTTCAGCCTATCAGAAGCTGATGCTGTTGTGTTGCTGACTTTCCTTTGTAGCTTCCGCCTTACGCCATCACACATCACGAGGTGGCACTAGTTACACATATGCTTCAGACACAGTCATGCTGGAGGCGTTCCCCAAAGCGTCATCATTGGATGCAGCGTCTCAGCATTACAAGTGTAACCTGAGATGTTTTCATTGTCAACTAACTCTCATTAGAGTATTAGTAGACTGTCTGCTTAATATCTTGTAACGTTTTACTGTGATGGCCAATAGACATTCTACTGACTATAAGTAACTTTGCAAGTACATGTCAACTTATTCTAAACCTAATCCTACCAGTCTACTAATACTCTACCAATACTCTAATGCAAAGTTATGTATAGTCAACAGAATGTGGTAAAGGGACCATCAAAATAAAGTGAAACCTAAATTAATATATTAAAAAAGCGTATACTAAATTGCAATAGCAATATTAAAGAAATGTAAACAAATAAAAAAAAATCTGTCATCATTTACTCACCCTCATGTCATGTCAAACCCTTATGATATTTTTTCATCTGCTGAACATGGATGAGCGATCCATTATTTATGATATGCATTGTGTTAAAGCACTTCTAGAAGTCAATCTAAGCACTACAAAAGCACAGCTGAGCACTCTCTGAAAGCACCCTTTGAGAAGAGGTACTGCATGTCCAAGGCTGCAGCAAGAAATACAATATTATTAGTCAAATCTTACAGAGCATTTCTCCTGTCGCCTGCAACCATGTTCTTTCAATCAGATTTAAAATCCCTATGCCTATGAACTCATACGTTTTGAAAACGAATCCTTCCACAGGGGATCATTCTTATCTAAAACCCACGATTCCCCAAAACGTAATCCTAAACATTTAACCTTAAACGTAGACTATGACTCACTTCATGTCTAATACGACCATTAATAATAACACAGCCATTCTCTAAATGGACATAAAAACTATGGCATGAAGGTTAACATCTCTCCTGTGTCTCCTCACAACAGCTATTTAATACTCAGTACATTCTCAATGTTAATATCATAATGCTTATGATGTATACCGTTAATGTGACTTTAATTCAGTGTACATGCCATTAAATGACCCCTTCAAAGTGCACAGTACAGTAATTGAAGGGTCAATCCCCTGTGACATCCTGGGATAAAGTGCGTTGCTCAAGGGTACATGTGACATGGCTCTCTGTAACCTTGTATGACCTTGAGAGTTGCTTTCTTAGTATGTGAGGATGAAGTATAGTACAGACTAAAAGGTGATGTACTTCATTTTTTTCATTGCTAAAATACTCCCTCACAACTCTACTGTGCCGACACAACTATAACAAACCTGTAAATGTTAATGCTAATACAGGTCTATAATACTTATGCAGTTGCTCAGCTAGCACAAGACAAAGTGTAATATAATGAATTTCTATACTATTTATTTAATATAATGTTAAATGTCTATAATAACTCATTTTATTCTCAAATTGAAATAAAGCAACTTAATAGAGCTTTCAATTTTAGGCACAATATATAAGATTTTAATCCAAAAATGTAACTCTTAATTTGTGTCACATCAATGATTTTAACGTCTATAGCACCTTGACCTTGAAATCTTGAAAGTGTTGGTTATATTGATGTCTATGGACAATACATATACCTCTAGGAGGTGGACATTAAACATAAATTTAATCATAAAAAGCAACAAACTGAAAGGAGCAGCAGCGGCCGACTGTGGCATATAAGCATATTAAACACAGCAATGTAAAATGTCCCAGGCTCTCTGCCCCGCCCTGCTTCATACCACAGTAACATTAATAAAACTTTAATACATTAGCTCATCCATGAACATGATTTTTGTCTGAGTCCCGTCGGATTACTTTCCATCAGCTGTGGAGGTGACAACTCCCATGATTCAATGCTCATTCACATTGTCTTCAAGCTACGCCTTTGTTATTGTTTTAAACAAGTGACCTCTAGTGGCGAAATTTACATACTGTGCCTTTAACGATACAGGCCCTGGTAAAAAAAATAAAAAATAAATGAAAATAAAAAAAGTATTATGGTTTCCACAAAAATCCACAACTGTTTTCAACATAGTCAGTAGTTGATTACTTCATTCTCAGGTTTTATCTAATGCATCATACAGAGCATGATTGCTATCTTAGATGGATTAGCTTATCATAATGCATTATGGGATTTTCTCTGTGAAGGATGGGATGCTGCCTTAGTATTCGGCTAAAAGAAAGCATCTTATAAGGCAGCATAATCACAACACCTCACTCGGATGAGTGATTCTTATTTCACAACTCAAAAGTTTTGGATCCATCAAAAAGGCATATGGGGAAAAAAAAATAAAGGCATATGGCCAAGAGCTATTTTCATGAAACAGCCTTTGATTAGCTGCCATATTTCTGCAGCGATCAGTAAAGTGGAACTGATCCTGACTGGGACCTGACTGACATTTGCTGACCACACAGTGGTCCTGAACCTTTTCTAACTCATCTCTCTGGTGATGAGAAGCTCATGTCCTCGGGGTGGCCACTATTTAGCAGGCGAGTAATCACAGAGCGCTATCGATTGGGCTTCACAATTGCTCTCGTCTCTTCAGGGTTGACTGCTTCATGCTTCACAAGACTCGTTCTCCCCTCTCCTTCCTCTTGCCATATTGGCTTAAACCCTCATTTCTTCACATGGCCACAGCGTGTATCATTAACGGAATTTGTCATCAGCTAATTCAGACTGTGGCCTCTTGCCAAGTGGCCGTGAAGGCCATTAACTCTCGAGTAAGACATCTGGCCTCTTTGCTAACTTCTTAAGAAGAACGTGTGTGTGCATGATGTTTCGGTAATGAAAAGACCATCGCACCAAATACAAAATACTTCACTCAAAAAGGAGAAATTCTGTCATAATGCATAATGCACTGTCATGTCATTCCAAACCCCATATGACTTACTTTCTTCCATGGTGCAAAAAAGACAACAGCACTTTTCCAAGCAATTATAATAAATGTGGACTGAAGCTTTCAAACTTTCAAAAAGCACCATAAAAGTATTACAAAAAGTACATTATAGCAGTCCATATGACTCTTGCTCTATATTCCAGCCATATGATAGCTATAACATAGCAGTTTTTATTTAATCAAAATGTGAAAAAATACAAAATAAACAAAGACCTGGCTTGAAAAACTAAATTTGAACATGAACATTAAACATAAAACTCACTAACAGAGGTTACAGGGAACAAAGCTAGACAAGAGACAATGGAAACATGAGGGCTATATTTACACAAAGACTAATAACTTAACAAGACACACCTGAGCAATGAACAAAATGAAGCAATAGGCTTGTTCGACTTCATGCGGCACCGCAAAGATCGGCTGCCGCCTGACAAAAGCAATGCATTCTGGTTAGAAAATTTGTCCGACTTTGATTGGTGCTGCAGCCGCCTTACGATCACATGTGCCATCAAAGTACCGCGAGAGCAAAACGAGACCAGCTGCCTTCCTCAGGCGCTGCAGTTGCTCAAAATCAGCTGCGAAAGCTTTGATGACCACACACTTTATTCTCATTGGTCAGATTCTGTGATGACTAGAACGACGTGTGTTACGTGTTTTTTCTTAGACAATTTCCTGTATTTAACCAATCTTGGTATTGAATATCTGATATTCAAAATATGGGAATTTCAATCGCATCCACTTCGGCTACAATCACCGCAAAAATCGAGTGGTCTGTCATGAATGACGCTGGTTCAAGCACGAAGTGTCTGACCTGATGGCCGTTTCTGTACCCCTCCCCCACCTGCAACCATCAGATCTCGCCAGCCGGTGGCAGGCTGATGTAGTTCATCTTGAACAAGCCTATTAAAAACGCTACACATGAAACAAGGGAACCAATCAGAACACGACACATTAGACAAGGGAAGCAGGTTTGGTGGTATGGGTGGGTTAAGGTGTAAGGGAAGAGTCAACAGTGTAATTATGAATGTAATTACAGAAATTAATCACAGATGTAATTACATGCAGGTTTTTTTAAAAATATAAGTACAATGTAAAAACATGTATGTACATAATGAGTGCATTCCATCAAATGATTAATTTAAATGTAAGTACATAGTAGTTAAGGCCACCTAATATCAAGTGGGACCAAATCAGATGTGTGAATGGATCGTTCAGACCAGTTTTGTGATTCATTACAAATATAAATTCATGAATCTAATGAAATCTCATTCATTGTCAAAGAGAGCCAAGGTAGATGTCAAAATTTTATGTGAATAATGACTTTAAATAATGACTTGATGGTTTGTTTTTCCACACAAAGCAATTGTATGTCTTCAAAAGACATCAGATATATAGGACAAGTTGTATGGACCACATTTTTTCTGTCCGTTTTGAAGCTTTAACCTTTTCGTTGTAACTGCATGGAAAACATTCAAAATCTCTCTCTCTCTCTCTCTGTGGGTGTGTGTGTGTGTGTGTGTGTGTGTGTGTGTGTGTGTTCCCTGGAAGAAAGAAAACCATACAAATTGGGAAAGACATGAGGGTATAAATGCTGACAGACTTTTCATTTTTTCAGACTTTCAATACCTAACCAATCCCAGGATCACATCTAAATGTTAAATCTGAGTTTACTATTACTATTTTTCTTTATAACAGATACCCAAACTCATTTGCCCATAGATATATAGATTCTAGGTCATAATGACTTGCCTTGGCACATCACAGTAAGACAGTGAAAAAAAACACAGATAACACAGTAGAAAAAAAAAAAAAAAAAAAAAAACCTACCACACACCTACCTGTAGAGTCCTGTTATTTTCTGTTCAATAGCTAAGCAGAGTTTGAGACAATACCTGTCCTTGAAGTACATTTCTCCACACATTGCTGTACTGCCTGAGCATATGATGATTTCTAAGCAAACAAAACTGAAATAAAACCGCATGAAGTACTTAAAGATAGCAGTTCAATAGCACTCCTCTCATGTTGCTAAGCCAACAACATTAACTCTGATAAGCATACAAATACATACCACACACACATATTTGGTCAAAAGTTCAATCTTAGACTGAACTAGATTAATAGTTTGAGCTTAGTTTTGCTTTACTTTGTTCCCTACATAAGATGCAGTAAAACTATGCAGGTCAACATCACTCCATCAAAGATCTTCATTGGTTTTGCCTTGAGGGCACAGATATCCCATTTCTTTTGTTTCGTATCGATTTTATGATCCTCTTAGCCAGGAACCATTGAGGTTATGAAAGGTCAATGATCAGTCTTAATAATACATGACCACTCTACATCTGATGCACTGACAGCATTCATTCACCATGTCAAAGATCTCCAAATTCAATTGGCTGATTTTTTTTTTTTTTTTTCATTTTAAAGGTGAAGTGTGTAATTTTTCAGTGTTTAAATACTCATATCTAAGATTAATATACAGAGACAACTATAAGCCATTAAGCTGTAGACGTGTTGTTTATTGTTAATTCATGTTAATTTCAATATTCACAAATACATATTTAAAATCAAAGTTTTATCTGTTAATATTAGTTAAAACACTGTGAACTAACATGAATGAACAATTAACAGTTGCATTTTTATTAACATTGACATGCTATTGTTAGTTTATGTTAGCTTAAGCATTAACTAATGTTAACCACTAAGATATTATTGTAAAATTTGTTACTGTTTAAATTATAAATTATTTTTACCAAATCAAATGACTTATGGCAAAATCTGCACTAAAGCACACTAGAACAGTTATCACAAAACATGGTTATTACTGATGTGTGACAACTAATAATGATGTCTTGTTGGTTTAGAAGTTAGTAGTAGAGTTAAACAGCACACCAGCATCCAAGACACAACATATTCTGGTTGTTCAGCTGAGTCACGTAATTTATTATAGCCTACTACCAACTGCCGCACCTCATTCTAAAGAAAATTCTTCTCTTTTTTCCCTTTTTTTTTTCCTAATTTGAAGAAATTGTTTTCTGTTTGGTCATCATAAATAAAAATTACAGATGAATCTCTTATAAAAATGTCTAGCGGCTTGTAGCTCTAAAATTATCCCCCCTTGCGGCGTTCATTGAGAGGCAGGCTGGGTTAATTTACAACCTGCAGAATCGATTGCACATGCAGGAGAATCAGGCAGTAGGGCAATTTGCTTCTGTTAAGAAACTCCTCAGAACTTATGAAGGAGCATGAGTAAATTACAAATATATAACAATCCATCCACAGAACGACTCCCGTGACAAAAGATTGGCTCTCCGCCATTCTTACACTTTCTCCTTTGCTCCTTACCTCTCTCTCTCTCTGCATTCCTGATGTGGGCTAAATATAGCAGGCACTTTCTCCCTGTTCAGCAGTCTTTGAGACTGGGAAGCTGGCCCTAGATTTAGGGACGGTAGCTTTTATACTGAGCTGACAGATCAGAAAAATATAGTTTTGCAGGCCTGGATTCAATCAACAACTGCACGCTATAAATATACCTGCGACTTTCACGTTAATTAATATACAGCTCTGGTTCTCATTCAATACATATGATGTAATTTTTTTTAATCATTTCAATTATTGTAAAATTAGCATTTTAAACATTAATTTTTTTTTTCTGTCTGTAAGTTGTCTTTGTGCTCTGGTTCAAATTGACAAGCTACACACATACAGAACATTGTGGCTAAATCTGCAGTGTTCATGAATAAAATTGCCACTGATCAAATTTTAAATCGACCCCAAATTGTCACTTTTGTCACATGAAAATTAACAGTGGTGGCTCTAAATAGCAAAAACTGAATTATGTAAATTTGAGTTTTCTTATAGCAAGCCAGGGTATTAGTACAGAGAGAGCTTTGCTGTCTTTTTCCTCTTTTCATCTGGTCTTTAGGGGTTTCACATTTTCAAAATGTCTATTTCCACACTCCAATAATATTGACTAATCAATGGCACCTGCTGAGGTCCCTTTGGTTTGTGCTTTGATTTTGATGTTCCCTTCAATGAGTCTATTGCTCTCTACAATCCAGTGTACAGCTTTGAATCAATACATTTTGTTGTATTCAGGAGATTGTTTGATGTTCGATGGTTGTCTCTCAAAGAAACATTGATGTCACTGAGATGACATTTTCCCAAGGATCTGCAATCTTTATTTGAGGTTTATGTTCTGTTTGTTTGTGTTTTAGTTTTGGTTTTCCCTGTCTGTCTGCCTGTTTTCATGCACCTGTTTCAGTTTTTGTTGATTAGCTACCCTTTTATAGTCCTCATTTCTCACAGTTCATTGTTCTGTGTTGTTTTTATTGTGGTTGTGTTATATTTCCTGAGATTCTCGTGTTTCCTTTTGGATTTGTTCATTAAAGACTGTTTTGTTATTTATCTCCATCGTCGTGTGATTTATGCAACCACCTGTGACACTTCAGATATAATCAACTATTTAAATTATTCAAAATTCTAACACAATATGTTTGTTATAAAATAAACTAAAATATATAAATATAATGGTTACACTGATTTGAGCTCAAGCTCAAAATATTACATATAAAATATATATTATATTTTAATACTGCTCAAAAGGTTGGGGTCAGTAAGATTTTTTTAAAGAAATGAATAGTTTCATTATCAAGGAGGCATTACATAGAGTAAAAGTGAAGACTTTTACATTTGTAAAGAAATGTAAAGAAAAAAATCAAAGAATCCTAAAAAAAAAAAAAAAAAAAATCACGGTTTTACACTTTCCACAAAAATATTAAGCAGCACAACTGTTTTCAACATTGATAATAATAAAAAATGTTTCTTGAGCACCAAATCAGCATATTAAAATGATTTTTGGAGGATCATAGAAAATAGAAATTAGTTACTATATTCTTGATCAAATAAATGTCTCTTAAAAAAAGTATTATATAAAAGTCTATTAGATAAAAGTCACTATATTGAATTTTCCTCAGGAGAATGTGCAGAACTGAATCCCATATATTGTGTGATATTATATTTGTGTGCGGTGTTAAATATATTGACAAGGGTGGCCCATTTCTAAGCTTGAGTGATTTGGCTAGCATGCAACAAATCTATCCTAAAAATTAACATGGCATCTTTCATATAACGCTGCATTTAGTCCTTGGCCAGAGGAAAAATGCTCAGCAGTACCTTTTACATTAAGGCAGTCATTTCTAATAAGATTAAAATCATGTTCCAGCCTCTTTTTCCCATTACAGACTGACAGCAGTGGAAGAACACATAACAGGAGACAATAAAATGAAAGATATTGTCCCCCGAAGCCCTTTTAGCACATAGTGACAAAGTACTACTTTTTAAAATATGTGGAAAAAACAAAGTGTTCGCCTGCCAGTTGATCGTGGTCTTTAAATGGACTGAGGCGAGCTCTTCAGTAACCGCTGTCAAGAGCTGACGATAGTCATTAGCCAATTTTTCTTTCCATTAAGGAACAGGAAAAAGGACTGAGTATTAAAAAATGGAGTGTTTCCACTGCTTTTCTTTCTTTCTCTCTCTTTCTCTCTTTCTTTCTGTCTTTCTTTCTTTCTTTCTTTTTTGTTTCTTTCTTGCTAACTTTCTTTCTCAGACGTAATGAAAAAACAGTGTCCCACAGTGGAGATCCTGAGCTCCATTGTGATGTAATTTGACTGAGGCTTCAATAAGCCGAGGGCTTCAAAAACAGCACCACACAAAGGCTCCCATCTGCCCCGACACTAATAAAGGAGAGATTGTACGTGTGTTTAAGTTTACATTCAGTGTGATGAAATCTGATCATTACTTCATGGAAGAAGAGATTGCATATAATCAATCCCTCTCATGGTTAAACGTGTAACCTGGATTACAAGTGCAATCTTTCTAGAGTTCCTAGAGGGGAAAAGGAGGAGGATGATTATGGATATCTTTAGCATCTGAAGGAGAAATGCCTTCATCTGCAGTGATCTTAGAAAACTCATTTACATACTCTAAATGATGTGTAATTGTGGATTGGTGATTTTCAATTCTATTTTTTTTCATTCTGATCTTAGAGGTTTTTTTAACAATTGGCATTTTCTCAATACATTTATGTAACAAGTGTAGAATGCAAAATATGGACATTTTCAATACAATTTCTCATTTCTGATTTTAATTTAATAAGAGTTTAATGCATAGCATAGCATGTATGATAACCTTTTTCAAGCTGCATGCTGGTGCCACGGCACTGATCAGACATTAGTTTATTCTGTTATAAGATGGCATAACTGAATGTCATAAACTGAGGTGATAAATAAATAAATAAAAAATAATTGGTAGGTAGAACTCCAAGAACAGGATTGGGCACCCCTGATGTAGATGCTCGACTTCACGAAGACAAGCTGTTTCAGAAACTTTGGGTTCAGCATGGCATTGATTGACAACATAAACAGAGTGATCTAGCAGTTCCGTTCACTTCTAGAAATGCAGAAGATTTGTTATAGACTACACTGACCCAAAAAAAATAAATAAATAAATAAATAAATATACCGTGGGTACGGAAAGTATTCAGACCCCCTTAAATTTTTCACTCTTTGTTATATTGCAGCCATTTGCTAAAATCATTTAAGTTCATTTTTTTTTCCTCATTAATGTACACACAGCACCCCATATTGACAGAAAAACACAGAATTGTTGACATTTTTGCAGATTTATTAAAAAAGAAAAACTGAAATATCACATTGTCCTAAGTATTCAGACCCTTTGCTGTGACACTCATATATTTAACTCAGGTGCTGTCCATTTCTTCTGGTCATCCTTGAGATGGTTCTACACCTTCATTTGAGTCCAGCTGTGTTTGATTATACTGATTGAACTTGATTAGGAAAGCCACACACCTGTCTATATAAGACCTTACAGCTCGCAGTGCATGTCAGAGCAAATGAGAATCATGAGGTCAAAGGAACTGCCTGAAGAGCTCAGAGACAGAATTGTGGCAAGGCACAGATCTGGCCAAGGTTACAAAAAAAATTTCTGCTGCACTTAAGGTTCCTAAGAGCACAGTGGCCTCCATAATCCTTACATGGAAGACGTTTGGGACGACCAGAACCCTTCCTAGAGCTGGCCGTCCGGCCAAACTGAGCTATCGGGGGAGAAGAGCCTTGGTGAGAGAGGTAAAGAAGAACCCAAAGATCACTGTGGCTGAGCTCCAGAGATGCAGTCGGGAGATGGGAGAAAGTTGTAGAAAGTCAACCATCACTGCAGCCCTCAACCAGTCGGGGCTTTATGGCAGAGTGGCCCGACGGAAGCCTCTCCTCAGTGCAAGACACATGAAAGCCCGCATGGAGGACTCCAAGATGGTGAGAAATAAGATTCTCTGGTCTGATGAGACCAAGATAGAACATTTTGGCCTTAATTCTAAGCGGTATGTGTGGAGAAAACCAGGCACTGCTCATCACCTGTCCAATACAGTCCCAACAGTGAAGCATGGTGGTGGCAGCATCATGCTGTGGGGGTGTTTTTCAGCTGCAGGGACAGGACGACTGGTTGCAATCGAGGGAAAGATGAATGCGGCCAAGTACAGGGATTGCCCGAATGAAAACCTTCTCCAGAGTGCTCCAGAGTGCTCAGAAGGGCCGAAGGTTTACCTTCCAACAAGACAATGACCCTAAGCACACAGCTAAAATAACGAAGGAGTGGCTTCACAACTCCGTGACTGTTCTTGAATGGCCCAGCCAGAGCCCTGACTTAAACCCAATTGAGCATCTCTGGAGAGACCTAAAAATGGCTGTCCACCAACGTTTACCATCCAACCTGACAGAACTGGAGAAGATCTGCAAGGAGGAATGGCAGAGGATCCCCAAATCCAGGTGTGAAAAACTTGTTGCATCTTTCCCAAAAAGACTCATGGCTGTATTAGATCAAAAGGGTGCTTCTACTAAATACTGAGCAAAGGGTCTGAATACTTAGGACCATGTGATATTTCAGTTTTTCTTTTTTAATAAATCCGCAAAAATGTCAACAATTCTGTGTTTTTCTGTCAATATGGGGTGCTGTGTGTACATTAATGAGGAAAAAAAAATGAACTTAAATGATTTTAGCAAATGGCTGCAATATAACAAAGAGTGTGTGTGTGTGTGTGTGTGTATATATATATATATATATATATATATATATATATAAAAAGAATAATTAAAAAGAATCAGAATTGGGACCCAAATTGTTATGGTCCATATGATTCCATTTTTAGTAAAGGGCCAGTCAAAGGACTGATAAGAATCTTGCGGAACCATGATTTATCTGACATACAAAAATATTGATATGAATCAATATGTCACTGATACGTCCTTAATCTTGATTTCAAAATCTACTAAATTAGAGCAACATTGTTGTGATTAGGTGGTACGAGAATGTTCCGATTTTCTCAGATGTGTTACTTGGCTTGAGACCTTCGAGAGCCATTGATCTAAGTAGAGTTGCTACATAAATATAAATATTACACACCCACCAAAGAGAGAATCTGAATGGCCTGCAACAATCAAGTAAACGTTGCTCTTTTTGCTATCAAGGACATTGTTTGTTGCCAGGGTGCTTTAATTGTCACCCTAGTGTAAATCAATGGTTGTTTTATTCAAATGTTGTTGCGGACAACAACAACTTTGAAATAAAGGCATATGTATGATGGCAAAAAAACTGCTTTCATAAATCCACACAAGCAGTCGCACATAGATATAATATAATATAATATAATATAATATAATATCTAAACTAGATTTTTTTTAAAACATCCAGAAAGAAAAGTTGCCCTAATTGAAGAATCTCGACTAATGAGATCATGCTGAGCAAAAACGCGCCCACTAGAGATAGTCATGGAACAGAGAGAAAGGAATGCTATAAAAATACAAACAAGCACACACACACACACACACACACACACACAGTCTGACTATGAGACACACTGATGGAGAGGCAATCCAGTGACATTATAATCTCTATATGCACCCACACAAACACTAAATCTGGGACGCTAGTCATTCGTCTTGTATAGTCTCACAACACTTTCCCAAGCTTTTTTCACAGTAGCAAATTTTTAGAATTATATGCAATAAAATTAGTTATTTTAAGACACTGTGACAACAGGGTAAACAAACAAATCCCTTGACACCATAGCCGCAAATGGTTATTTTTCAATGCACATCTTGGCCTGTGTTGGAACATTGGTTTGTGTGGTCCCACTGGACTTCCTCAATCTTCTTCAACAGCTCCTGATGCTAAACAGACGTCCCAATAGAACACAAAACAGAACAAGAACAAGCCTAAACCTCCAAAAATACACATCATGAATGCTCAATTCGAATTTCATTTTTTTCAATCATACGTCTGAAATGTCAGGATGCTCAAACAGCAGCAGGTGGTCTGCGTGATTGTACAGAAAATCTTGTACATGACATCCTACTGATGGGGAAAAAAGTAACAGCAGGATATTACAATGTGCAGTTCCTGTTGTTTTTCACTACTTAAAGGTTACTTCACACAAAAATGAAATTTTCTATGCAACACAAAAGGAGAAAGTTTGGGTAATTGGCAAACAATTCTTATCCAAAAAGTATAACAAAAAATAATGTCAGAATTTTCATTTTTGAATGAATTACTTCTTTACAATTACAACATCCTGTCTTTGTCTTACTGCTTGTCTTAATCAGCAGGATGTCATTACATCTTTCTACATGCAGACCACCTATAGTCGTTGCCATTATGCTGATATTTCAAGAAAATGACTGAGAAAATAGGAAAAAAATAATGAAAAACTAAAGAAAAGTCACTGAAGCTTAAATGGTGAGAATTTAGTGCACAAAAAATGTTCCTGGAGTTCATATGGTGAGCAATTGACATTTATTGAAAACTGGTTGTAATTGTTCTTGTCTATCTATAACAGATGTTTAAGCATCTGGACCATGTGGCTTTATTTCAGATGTTAAATCTGTTTAACTGATTTGACAATCTTCTTTGGGTAAAAGAAAAAAAAGAGATAAATTAAGAAAATCATTATTATACACTTAAAATTACATATTTAAAGATAAGATTTTTCCATTGGCCAAATTTAAGCTTTTATTTAGCTAGGTAACCACATTAGCCCCTGCTGGTAGATAATTCTGGTCGTAATTATACCATTCTACTACCAAAAAGCATCTTTCTCTATTGATGGCCATTTAAACGTAAATGTGTATTCTGAAGAAATAAATTTTATTTCAATCAATATTTAAATCACACATTATTTCATTATAGTAAAGTATTGTAGATGTTTTGCAGCTCTAACGACTAAAGCCCACAGGAAAAAAAAATGGTACACTCTTAAAAATAAAGGTGCCAGGAAGGACCATTTGTAACTCCCCAAAGTTTTATTTTTCAGTGAAAAGTTTTGAAAGAACCATGTTTCGTAGCGTGAAGAACCATGTAGACCTTTTAAGCAATAGAAAATTCCGTGGATGTTAAAGTCAGAACGGAAGTTGCAATAGTATTTTCTTCCTCATTGTGATGTATATCCGAGTGAAACCTACGGAGCCCCGCATGATTTATTATTTTGTTCCCTCAATTTGTTAAATCATGCGGTTGATTTACTATTTCGTTCCCGTGATTTGCTAAAACCCAAAATCCAGAAATGTTAGGACGTTTTTTAAATTTGAATAAAATGAAAACTAAAAGACTTTCAAATCACATGAGCCAATATTTTATTCACAATAGAATATAAATAACATAAATGTTTAAACGGAGAAATTTTACAATTTTATGCACAAAATGAGCTCATTTCAAATTTGATGCCTGCTACTGGTCTCAAAATAGTTGGGCGGGGGCATGTTTACCATGGTGTCGCATCTCCTCTTCTTTTCAAAACAGTGTGAAGACATCTGGGCATCGAGGTTATGGGTTTCTGGAGTTTTGGTGTCGAAATTTGGTCCCATTCTTGCCTGATATAGGTTTGCAGCTGCTGAAGAGTTTGTGGTCGTCTTTGACGCATTGTTCTCTATAGGCGAAAGATCTGGACTGCAGGCAGGCTAATTCAGCACCCGGACTCTTCTACGACGAAGCCATGCTGTTGTAATAGCTGCAGTATGTGGTTTTGCATTGTCCTGCTGAAATACACAAGGCCTTCCCTGAAATAGACGTTGTCTGGAGGGGAGCATATGTTGCTCTAAAACCTTTATACACCTTTCAGCATTCATAGTGCCTTCCAAAACATGCAAGCCGCCCATAACGTATGCACTTATGCACCCCCATACCATCAGAGATGCTGGCTTTTGAACGCTGATAACACGCTGGAAGGTCTCTCTCCTCTTTAGCCCAGAGGACAAGGCGTCCGTGATTTCCAACAAGAATGTCAAATTTGGACTCGTCTGACCATTGAACACTTTTCCACTTTGAAACAGTCCGTTTTAAATGAGCCTTGGCCCACAGGACACGATGGCACTTCTGGACCATGTTCACACATGGCTTCCTTTTTGCATGATATCGCTTTAGTTGGCATCTGCAGATGGCACGGCGGATTGTGTTTACCGACAGCGGTTTCTGGAAGTATTCCTGGGCCCATTTAGTAATGTCATTGACACAATCATGCCGATGAGTGATGCAGTGTCGTCTGAGGCCCCCGAAGACCACGGGCATCCAATAAAGGTCTTCGCCTTGTCCCTTACACACAGAGATTTCTCCAGTTTCTCTGAAACTTTTGATGATGTTATGCACTGTAGATGATGAGATTTGCAAAGCCTTTGCAATTTGACGTTGAGGAACAGTGTTTTTAAAGTATTCCACAATCTTTTTACGCACTCTTTCACAGCTCTGCCCATCTTTACTTCTGAGAGACTCTACCTCTCTAAGACATCCCTTTTATAGCTAATCATGTTACAGCCCTGATATCAATTAACTTAATTAGTTGCTGAATCTTTTAAAAATGTCTTGCTTTTTCAGCCATTTGTTGCCCCTGTACCAACTTTTTTGAGACCTGTAGCAGGCATCAAATTTGAAATGAGCTCATTTATAAAAGTGTAAAATTTCTCCGTTTAAACATTTGTTATGTTATCTATGTTCTATTGTGAATAAAATATTGGCTCATGTGATTTGAAAGTCTTTTAGTTTTCATTTTATTCAAATTTAAAAAACGCCCCAACATTTTTTCGGAATTCCGGTTGTAAATCATGCACACAATTTACTAATTCGTTCCCTCGATTTATAAATCATGCGCACGATTTAGCCTACTATTTGTTTTCTGCATGTCATGTGCGAGACTCCATAGAAACGGAAAAGAGAAAAATGTACAGGACAGGACTTGATTTTGTCCACTGGGAATTGATTGGATGGTTGGATCATTAGAGATTGCTATTAGTGTGATGTTATGTGAGAGACAGGTTGTCCCGCCCTCACGCAACACATCATCAGAGAAGAGATGTTGCTGCAAGTGGGAGAAGTTGTTTTCATTAAAGAGTACAAGGGCACATGAATTTAAAAAAAATGTGTGTACAGATAAATAATTTATAATAAAAACTGCAATATTTATTATAAATATTACCATTGACATGAATGAGAACATGCAGCTTTTCCACATATAGAAGACATGAACGAAACAACTAATGATTTATTTAGCGTACTATGTACTACTGTACACCCAAAGCGCTTTACAATCACATCAGGCATCTCTCTTCAACCACCAGCATTTGGCCCATTTGGATGAGGCGACGGCAGCCACAG